>NC_034409.1:149613241-149968996 GCF_002078875.1 Numida meleagris
AACGCCCGTAAACCGTTGACAGGCAGCTTTCCAGCCACTCCTCCCCAGGCCTGTAGGGTTCCCTGGGGCTGTTGTGACCAAAGTGCAGGACCCGACACTTGTCCCTATTGAAACTCATACAGTGTACCTTGGCCCATCGATGCAGTCTATCCAGGTCCCTCTGTAGTGCCTTTCTGCCCTCTGGCAGATCAATGCTCCCTCCCAACTTGGTGGCATCTGCAAACTTACTGAGGGTGCACTCAATCCCCTCATCAAGATCATTGATAAAGTTGTTGAATAGGAGTGGCCCCAGTACCGAGCCTTGGGGGACACCACTGGTAACTGGCTGCCAACTGGATTTAACTCCATTGACCACAATTCTTTGGGCCTGGCCATCCAGCCAGTGTTTCACCCATCAGAACGTATGCCCATCCAAACCATGGGCAGCCAGCTTCTCCATGAAGATGCTGTGAGGGACAGTGTCAAAGGCTTTACTGAAGTCCACGTAGACCACATCGACAACCTTACCTTCATCCACTAAGCAGGTCACCATATCGTAGAATGAAATCAGTTTTGTCAAGCAGGATCTACCATTCTTGAACCCACGCTGACTGGGCCCGATCCCCTGATTGACATTTAATTGATCCATGATGGCTCCTGATATTATCCGTGAAGATAAATTGCATTTAATATTTTCAGAAATAATTTTATGATCTTAAAATTATTGTAAGAGATGTAATTATGTAATATTCCTTTTGCTTCATAGAAAGTATGGATTTATTTTGTGTATTTTCATTATTTATTTTTGAACTAGAGTTTATGCTATATTTCTAGTTATTGATTAGCTTGAAAATGTCTTAAATATTTCCCAAATATTATTCATACATTTCTGATCGCATATTCTTAGTTTCAAATAATTCATTTTAAAGTTATACAATTTATAATGTTCACTTTTGCAATAGCTGGTCTTTATTTTAATCAAATATTCTATCTGAGAAGTGACATCTATCAAAGCGTTCTCCCATATTGTTAAAAGGACTTTCAGACATAGGGAATGTTTTCTATAACTTAGAAATTCTGTAGCTATTTTGTAATTGCAGCTTGAGTCTCACAGCACATCTTAGTTTCAAGTTCCATATGTTGGTTATTTTTTTCAGATACAGTAAACTGGTGTTTCGGGAACTGATTAGTCTGTTCTCTAATGTGTTTTGAGGACTTACTAGCATACGTATTGGTAACGGACTCTAAGCCTTTCTTGGCAAAGCCCTCTTTTCCCTTTTACAAATTCAGTTTTATAAATTTCTGAAAATACTAGTAGCACTATTGAACTATTGCAGCTATGAGAACCTTCCTAACAGGTATTTGGACATATTTAGACACTTAAATAAAAATTTCCATTCCTTTTTGTTGAACATTCTTGTGTATGTATATGCAGATAAATAATTTTTGAAACACCAGTCTTAGGTCATACCAAATGAGTTTGTTCTGAATTAAAAAGAGAACAAATTACAGCACAGCACCTCTATCAAAGTCATTATTATATTGCTATCTACAATAAAATTAAAAATTTAATTGTAGCATAGGCAGAAAAAATATGTTCTGACTGAAATTTTCTTTCTATTTATTCTGTTTATACGATTATGGAATCATAGAGTATCCAACTCCTGGCTCCAAGCAGGACTACCCAAAATTTAAACCATATCTCTGAAAGTATTGTCCAAACATTTTTTGAACTATGGTAAGCTTGGTGCCATGACCATTGTCCTAGGGAACCTGTTCCCATGCCTCATTGCACTCTTGATGAAGAACGTTTACCTAATATTTAACCGGAATCTCTCCTGATGCAGCTTCATGCCATCCCTTCCAGTCCTGTCGCTGTCATTAGAGATATCCATATCTCCTTCCCTGAAGAATGGTGTACAGAGACAATGTATAGAGACTCAAACTGTATAGAGACAATGGACAACATCTTTTTAACAGTTCTCATTTCAAATGATACAGTTTAAATTTATATGTATCTCAAAGTACTGGAATTAATTTCATTTAACTTTCCAGAGTTAATGGTGCCAATTCATATTCTATTGTAAATAAATGGAGATAGAAGCTTTTCAAAACATGCAGGTTTATAAGGTTTAAAATGAGTTAATTTTGTAAATGACATAATAAATGAACTGATGTGTTTCATTACTGAATGACTTCACCCCTACAGTTATTTACATTTTTTTCTTCTGAAAAGGGATCTTTTCTTATCTGCACCAACAATGAAACCAGATGTCAAATCTGGAATGTATTTCTCTTCAATGTCTAGTGGCTTAAATATTGCTTGGCTGATCTCTTTCATAGCTACATATCTCTTCCACTTTTTGTAGTGGTTATTGAAATATCTGAAGGGTGAGTTCAAGCATAAAATGTTGGACTACCCCTTTATGATCACATGGATATTTGAATTGGTGCCAAAGAAACTAGTTTATAGAATCACAGAATCATAGAATGACCTAGGTTGGAAAAGACCTACAAGATCATCCAGTCCAACCATCCACCTACCACCAACAGCCCTACTAAACTATGTCTCCCAACGCTATATCAAAATGTTTCTTGAACACCTCCAGGGATGGTGACTCAGCCACCTCCCTGGGCAGCCCATTCCAGTGCCTGACCACTCTTTCAGAAAAGTAGGATTTCCTAATGTCCAGCCTAAATCTCCCCTGGCACAACTTGAGGCCATTCCCCCTTGTCCTGTCACTAGTTACAAGAGAGAAGAGGCTGACCCCCAGCTCACTACAACCTCCCTTCAGGTAGTTCTAGAGAGCAATAAGGTCTCCCCTGAGCCTCCTCTTTCCAGACTGAACAATCCCATCTCCCTCAGCCACTCCTCATAGGGCCTGTGCTCCAGACCCAGTAGTTTGTGTATCAAAGATCCTGGAACACTGTATGTTGCTTGAAAATCCCTTTCATACTTATATATTTTCAAAAGCTAAGATTTTACTACAATTAGATTTGAAGCATATGTCATAAATACTACGCATCACTCTGAAATTTCCTTTATGCAAAAAACTGCAAGTTGAATCAATGCATGATGTGATGTTTTAGGTAGAGGCACTTCCTCATTCTTCATTACATTTTTCTATGTTATCATAACAGATGCAGATCTCTCAAAGGTACACATAAATCTATTGCTTTGACTTTGTACACTGTTGTCATTGGCAAAATTCTTGGCTGATATTTTTTGTAAATTCAGAGTTAAACATTTTCTCATTTGATGTAGGCATTATGTGTCCCTACTCCCCTGCCCTGTTACTTTTTAGGAAAAATGCTGCCTTGTAATGTTTAAAACACATGAGTTCTTCCTAACCAGAATTCTTCTGAAATTTATGTTGAGATATGTTTAGAAAAAAATTAAGTCTTGAGTAGAAGGCTACAAAAGAAAACTATTTCACTCTTCTATGGTTCTCTTTTCTATTTACACTTCCTCAAATCAGAGTTCTTGCACAGTCTCTGCAGTTTTCCGAAGTGCAATTTGGAAGATTTGTAGGAAGGAAATTATATTGGGTTTATATGGAAAGGTTTGAGTAGCAGGGTGCTATGGGGGTAGCTTTTGTGAGAAGGGACTGAGAGCTCTCTACATGTCGGACGCAACCAATTCCCGGTGGCTTCAAGAGTAACCCACTGCTGGCTAAAGCTTAGCCAAACACCATCAATGTTGATAACATATTTTTAAAAGGCTCAAAAACACTGTGCAGCAGCTGTGAGAGAGAAAAAAAAAAATCTGAATGAAAACTTTGCAGACATCCAGGTTAGTGAAGAAAGAGGGCAGGAGGTGCTCCAGGCACCAGAGCGGTTCCTCTGTGGCCTGTGAAAAAGATCATGGTGGAGTAGGCTGTCCATCTGCAGTCTGTAGAATACCATACAAGAGCAGATATTCACACTGCAGCCCTTGGAGAACCGATAGAAGCTATAGCTTGTGGCAGGTAGGGCATGCTTTCTGGCATGAAAGTTGTAGTCTGTGGGAGACTCATGATGGAGTAGTCTGTTCCTGACCGACTGTAACACATAATACAAACTGATACTGAAGAAGATCTTGAAGAATTGAATCACATGAGAAGGACCAATATTGAAGAGGTTTGTGAAAGACTAAGTCCTGTGGGGACAATCTGTGCTGAAGCAGGAAAGAGTGTGAGGAAGAAGGGGCAGCAGAGATAAAGTGCTATGAACTGAACACAATCCCCTGTTTCCAATCTATTTGTTCCTTTCAGGGTCAGGATGTAGAAGAGTTGGGAGTGAAGGAATAAAGTTCAGCCTAAGAAGAAAGATGTGAGCTGGGAAGATTTTTTTTTTAAAATTTTTTTTACTTTTTTTTTTTTTTGCTTATTTATTTCTTGCTGTCCTTCTCTATTTTTAACTGGCAGTAAATAAAATACATTTTTCTCAAGTCAAATCTGTTTTAGTCATGACAGTATGACCAATCTCCCTGTCCTTATTTTCACCCATGAACTTTTTCATCTTATATTTACCCT
This sequence comes from Numida meleagris, assembly GCF_002078875.1. NCBI lineage: Eukaryota > Metazoa > Chordata > Aves > Galliformes > Numididae > Numida > Numida meleagris. The sequence goes on from NC_034409.1 coordinate 149,617,735, forward strand.
AGTTTGGCTGAGGAAAAGGAATGAAAGAGCGGCTTGGTGGGCACCTGATAACTGACAAAGTTTAACTAAACCAGAAACCTAAGGCACAAGGTACAAGATGCTGGGTTTTTTTAAGCTCCTCATTAGTAGGCAAATTATAATGAGCCTATTACTGTAATTATCCTCAGAATACAGGGCTCGTACACATACCTGTTGTATCTGAATGAATAGCAATTTGGATATTAGGAAAAATCTCTGAAAGAGTAGTCAAGTTTTGAAATAGGCTGCCCATAAAGGTGGTGGAGTGACTGTCCCAGAAGGTTTTCTAGAAAGTGTAGATGTGGCACTCAGTGGCACGATATAGTGGACATAGTGAGAATGAATTAACAGTTGAAGTTAATGATCTTAGAGGTCTTTTCCAAACTTAATTATTCTATGTTTCTATGATTTTGGACGGTTGCAAAATATCAGGTTTCCTTTATTGTCCAGTAAAGTTTGCCAGCTTTATTATCCAGTATTCTACAGTGATTCACTTGTGTATTTCAGTTTTCTACTCCATTCAAGACTCTCCTTTCTTTTTAATTTCTTATGCTCTTTTTAGATTTATCTTGAAGGATTTCAGCTTTATACATATGTCAAATACACCTTCTATACATGTTTTCTTTTAACAGAAGTCATTTTATGATGTCAAGTTACCAAATCAAAGAAAAAAAAACAGAGCAAAAATTAAAAATAAAAATGAATACAATCTGTAATTACTGTCATTCAATACTTTTTCTTTTTTTTTTTTTTTTCCCCCTAAGGAATTACAGAATTGAAAGGAAATAAAAGATTTTTCGGAAGTTTCAGTTCTAAAAACAATATAAAATCTTTCTTCTGTTTATGCTAAAAAAAAACACATTTTGCACATAAGGAAGAAAAAGTGTACACCCATATGTCCGAATTCTTGTTCTCATAAGATGTCTTTAAATTAAATAATTAAGTTATTAATCATTATTAAGTGCATTATATGACTGTAATCTGTTTTTATTCTAAATTATTTTCATCAGACTTTTACCAAACAAAATACAAATTACATTCTGAATGATGAGTGCATACCTGCATTTTAACATGAATCAAATAATGGAAAATTCAAAAGCAATTAGTTTTGCACCCTGAGAAAATTTGTCTAATTAATGTATTGAAAGCATTAATTCTGAATAAGTTAATTCATTTTCTCTGTCTAAGATAGCTTAATTTCTTCAAAGATGATGATTAAAAAAATATTTTTTACATTGTCAATAGAAATTCCAAACATTTATAGATTCTGGGTTGACTGCTTTATCTTGAAAACCAGAAGTTATTAAGAGGATTTTGAAAGAATAATTATTAAAAACATCACAATGATGTATTTGACTTATGAAAGTAAGGTAAAATGGAGAATTGGCCTAATTTTTATTAGGTGAACTCTCATATTTGAATAGAAATAGTCCACACTTACAAACTGTTCTGGAAATTGGTATTGTACGCTTAAATATCTAAGAACAGTTTTGTGACTATGTAAATATTCAAGAATGTCCAGGAAGAAATCAGGAGAGTTTAATTTCAGTGCTTAGCTTCTGGAAAATTTCAGGTGTACCCCCTGCTGTCCAATGACTGCTTACAGAATTTACGTACTTTCAGCTGATTGCTTTGTCACATGCTGAAAATATAGATACAAATTCAGCAACTGCATTGACTAAAATAATTTCTACTCTGTATTTTTAGGCTTTATGGTTTTAGAAACACATTTTCTGCAGCATTTTAAGGCTAGTTTAGCAATTCTAAAGCCTGGAAAAGATAAAACTTTGTTATTAAAATTACATGATAAAAGTGATGTGGGGCTTGGAATCATAAATGATATGGATTAGATATGAGAGTAGGGAGCAAGATGTATGGAGTCCATCTAAAGACGTAGACAACCATACAGACAGCACAGACCATCATACACAAAAAAAAAAAAAAAAAAAAAAAAAAAAAAAAAAAAACAAAAAAACATTGCAGAGTGTTAAATTTCCAAATATGGCATTTTGAGATAGAGTTTATGGTGAACATAATGTTCCTATGATTAAAATTTCACTGCGTATTTAGTGTGTCAGTTATTTACTCAGTGTACTAGGTCTGATTATGATGAGTTTTCTTAATAGAAGCCAGTATGATGCCATGTTTTGGTTTTGTGACTAAAACAAAGTGGATAACACACTAAGAATTCAGTTCTTGCTTAACAGTGTTTTCAGAGCATCAAGGCACTCTGACTCCTGCAAGCAAGAAAACTGGGAACACATAAGAATTTGTAAGGGGAAATATCCAGGATCACTAAACTCAAATGACCCCAACAAATGTTGAGGTACTGTATGATGTTGTGCTCAGCAATGAAAGCTCAGAGAAAGGAGGAGTGAGTGAAGGTTATACATGGTTATGGCATCTGTTTTCCCAAGTAACTGCTCGGCAGGCTGAGATCTAGCTTTATAGAAAGTGGCAGGATATCCCTACGCTGATGGAAAGTGGTGAGTAAATCCCATGGTTCTGCTTTTTTTGCGCATACATCTTTGTGTCACTTATTAAACTGTGTATCTTAGCCCATCATTTGTTTAGTGTTTTTTTGTTTGTTTGTTTTGCCCTGGTAATCCTCTCTCCTACCCTGCTGAGGGAGAATGAGTAAGTGATGGAGTAGAGCCTTAGCTGCATATTGAAGTCAACACACCAGACTTGCCTAGCAGGTACAGGACAGGTGAAATTAAATTGTTCATGAAATAATGTATCTTACTTAAACGTAAGTTTAAATCTTGGCTTCTGTGAACCTAATTGTAGTAGCATGGAGATATGGGAGAATAGACACTGGAAAGAGATGTCTGTTGTTTGAGGCTTTTCGTTCTCTCTCTCTTTTTTTTTTCTTTTCTGTTAAATGTGGTACTTTCTAGTTCATTACATTTGTGCTATGAATAATTTAATTCAAAATTGCTAAATGGTTATTTAATCAATTAACTCAAATTTATTAGCAACATAAATTAATTTTGTCACCTTTTAGTGATCAGGATTTGATTTTAAAAATCAGTTTATCTGAAGATTATTTTGCTTTCAACGTGCTACCAGAAAAGAGGTTATTTTTTGCTTGAAGTCATTTATTTAACAATGGTTCTATAAGTAGACAGTTGTTTCTATAATCTTATTCTGTCAACATAAGATGTCAAATAGATGCACTATTAAAAACACTGTTTTATAGGAATTTTCATTTCTATCTTCTTCTGTTTATAATCTGTTCCAGTAAATAGATGATTTTACAGGTTATTCTCTGAAATACTGATCTCAAAATATGCTTCCTGGAATGATAATCTGATGTTTTGGATCAAACATCAAATTTATTATGACCAGCATTAGTTCATACCTCATTTAGAAAAACTGTATTTCAGAAGTCATAGACAAACAAGAGCTATCAGTATACTGAAATATCATTTGAGTTGCTGAGGATAGAGGGAGACATGCTTAGAGTCAGTTGAAACACAAATAGACAGGTAACAATTTAAATACATAGAATTTGAGTACTGGATACTTCTGGGACCACTTCACTGTCATGTACTCATATTTGGTAATTGTTTTGGCCAGAATTGAATTAATTTACTTCATACCAATCCATATGTTTTGGTCACAAATCCAAAACATCCCTACCAACAGGGAGGCTGAAGGTTCAGAAGTTGAAGGATGGCACAACCAAGACAGCTGATCCTAACTGACTAAAGGTATATTCCATACTATATGACATGCTCACACTTTATATTCTTTATCATATCTTTTAACACACAAATTTTCCAAGCCTACATTTAGTTAAAACATACAAATTTTTAATTCTAAGTCATTTATATTAAGTAATAACTTATCCATTATAATTTTAACGAATAAATTTTTCAATTAATTTGTCAAAATGTCAACAACAAAACGTCTAATACACTGTTGCCAAGATTTTGCCCAGAAACAGAGCTTCTTTTTTTTTTTCTATGATAGAGACAAAGTATTTTTTTTCAAACTCACAATTACAAGAGAATCCCAAAGAAATATTCACTTTTATCCCAGTTTCAGAAGTATCTTAAACATGACTTGAAAAACACCGAGAGCAAGATATTATTTCGTTGAGAGTTAACATCATTGCTTCTCTGAATCCAAATGACAGGTTCATACAAGGTCAGTATTCTGAAAGTACTCACTCATTGCAGACTACTCTTTACTACAGTATTAAGATATTTTTCACCTGTATAAAGCAGTAGATCACTCTTCTAAATGGCATAAAAGGATTTAATTGGAGGAAATCTTGATTTATTTATTTTTTTTACAACACAGATGAGGGAGATGCATCCTCAAGTATTTGATCTGTGTCAGAAAAAGACACCTAAGCATGGCAGTTATAATTTCACATTAAGCTGATAGTTTAGAGGTATAATATGTTATGGGTTCATAAACGCAGTAAAAAAGTTCCTCCCCAACTTTCCTGTAGATCCCCTTCAGGTACTGAAAAGCCGCCATAAGGTCTCCTCGGAGCCTTCTCTTCTCCAGACTGAAGAGTTCCAACTCTTTCAGCCTGTCCTCATAAGGAAGGTGCTCCAGCCCTCTGATCATCTTCATGGCCTTCCTCTGGACCTGCTCCAACAGCCTGATGTCCTTTTTGTGTTGGGAGCTCCAGAACTGGGTGCAGTACTCCTAGTCATGTTCCATGAGAACAGAGTAGAGAGGCAGAATCACCTCCCTCGACCTACCGGTCATGCTTCTCTTTATGCAGCCCAAGATACAGTTGGCCTTCTGGGCTTCAAGCACACATTGCTGTCTCATATTGAATCATTCATCAACCAACACTCCCAAATCCTTCTCCTCAGGGCTGGTCTCAAGCCTTTTTTCACCCAATCTATGTCTGCATCTGTGCTTGGGATTTCCCTGACCCAGGTGCAGGACCTTGCACTTGGCCTTCATGAGGATTAGACTTCATGAGGTTGGCATGGGCCTACCTCTCAGGATTGTACAGGTCCCTCTAGACGACATCCCATCCCTCTAGCATGTCAACTGCACCACTCAGCTTGGCATCATATGCAAATTTGATGATGGTGCATTTGATCTCACTGTCCATCTTGCCTACAAATATGTTAAATAACACTGATCCCAGTACCGACCCCTGACGAACACCACTAGTCTCCAGTCTCTACTTGGACGCTGAGCCATCAACTACAACTCTCTGAGTGCAGCTATCCAGCCAATTCCTTATCCAGCAAGTGGTTCATCCATCAAATCCATTTTTTCCGATTTAGTGACAAATATGTTGTGCGAGACAGTATCAAACACTTTGCACAAGTCCCAGTAGATGACATCAGCTACTCTTCCTTTATCCACTAACAGTGTAACTCCATAACATGACTTTACATTTCCTGCTTCTACTTAAACAGATCTTGTCTAATCCTTCCTTACTGCGGTGTTTTTTGAGTTGTTTTTTCTTTTTCCTGTGTGAAAGCACAAGACTTCTGTCCTAAAACATAATCAAAGCAATCAATGGGAGGCTAGATCTGCAGTAACAGATTCTGCAAAACCTTGAAATGTACTAGCTTGAATACAGTGGTGAATCAAGAAAGACATTTCTAACCATACATTAATTTTACATGTATTTACATTACAAAATCATATCCGGAATTGTAGGAGCAGATCCTTAAAATGACTAATTCTATACCTCAAGAAATGGGGTGAAATTAAAAATCTGCTATAAGGATGTTAATCTTTAGCATTATGACAGCACTTCATACCATTCCTTTGGTTTACTATCTGTTGCTGCAAAAAAAGAGGAAAAATTCTCTGTACTTTTCTTTTTTATTCATGTTCTCTCTATATATTACTTGATCTTGCTTTTGTTTAATACCTAAAGATCTTTAAAATGCCTGGTACTATTAGGAGATAAAAATGACAATTTATTTCTATATATTCGTAAAGCAACATATTATATCTGACTAACGTTATCGTCAAGAGCTTGAATATTAAGAAAAGCGATGGTCTTTAATCATAGGGATGCAAGACATCCCCAGTAGTAAAATGGTTATAATCCTGTCACATTAGTGTGCTATTATAGTAATGTAAAATAGGATTCCAGGGGGAGGCCTGGGACTTTGACCTGCTTCTGTGTCTCATTCTATCTGCTGATATACAGAGTAGGATCCAGATTCTGAGTCATTCAAAGTTGTTTGAATGTCATTGCTCTGTGCTTTATAAAAACTGCCTTCGCACGTTTGAAAGCTAATACAGGAAGTCATCTGCACTATAGACAGTATAAAAAAGATCCTACTGTGTTTTTGCAGAGTTTATCAAATACAGTATTTATGAAATGCTGAAAGAAAATCAACATATCATCAAGACAAGCTTGCAGTAGCAGAAGAAACCTTCAGGGAATGTTACCATTTGTAACACCTTCAAAATGGCAACTTCTAAATTAATCTTTTCCTACATGAAATGACTTCATCACAGTGCTCTGGCATTCTCACTTTTATTCTTTTACTGCTTGGTCACTGACATTTCAATGTCTTATATAGTGTTATATAGTGTTACAGTGTTTAAATATTTTTTTGCTTTCTTAAATTATACACAAAAAATAGTTTAAAATTTTTCTCCAAAGCAGTCACAATCACATTTTATAAGAACTACTGATTAAATACTCCAGGGGAAAAAATAAATAAATAAGAAAAGCCTGTGATAGAATGTGGATAGAATTTTATTAGAAAAATGACTTGCATCAGAAATGGCTAAGTTAAAGTCAAAAGTGTGCTAATACAAACATATTTTCTTGTTATTTATTTAAGGGTAGTTAGGAGTTGCTGACATTGCTCACATATGATTTTTATTTAAATGATTATATAAAACTTGTTAGCCAGCACAATTAAAACAGTAAGAAAGAATTTTTTTGTACAGCACACATCTTAGTGTATTTGATCTATCTGAGCAAAATACATTTCTTCTAGAGGTAGATCACACCAAGCAAGTGACAGCACTACCAGTTCTGGTTTTTAATTACCACTGAGAAAAAAACAATCATAAAGAGGGCATGCTGAGTAACAGAACCTCATAAGTCTACTACAGAGCCAGGTACATCACCTACCTGTGCCTACATTTTTAAATCTATTTAATTGAAAAGTATAGCATCAGCTATTATCACTTTTATACTTCAGTGGATCTCTCTTCTCTGCAAACATGGTGTATCTCAGGCCTGCATGGCAATAGCAATATCTTTCTAATGTCATTTACAAGCTACAGAATATGTGTATGTGTATGTGTGAACATGTCATTCTTTCAGAAGAAACTGAACTGTGACATCAGACAATAATATTGTCATGGTTTTGTGATTTTCAGTTATTGGTATTCCACATCATAACATCATGTAGTGGATATACCTGGTTCTCAGAAGAGAAGGACTACTACATTCCCCACGGCACTTTGCTCCTTTGTTACCATTTTCCAGCCGGAGGGAAAAGATAAAAGCTCGCAGTATAAAAACTTGCAGATCACGAGACCTCGTCCCTTTTCTGCCCGTCTCTCGTCTTGGCAGCACCTCGCTCTCCAGCCGTCATCGTCGGTAGTAGAGTAAGGCCTACCTTGATTTTGGGACATTCTCTCTCTCTGTATTGGATTTCTCAGCTTAAATTGTAATTATATTGTATTATAGTGTGTTGTTTTGCATTCCGATATTTTATTTAGTAAATTAGTTTGTTTCTCCTCAGATTGTTGCTGCTGTTCTTTGCTCTCAGGGCCATCTCCTTATCCTTTTCCCCTTTTCCCTTTTCCCGGGGCGTGGGCCCGTGGATCCCCCGTCCCCTTTGTCACGGAACCAGGCCGAACGCCCGTAAACCGTTGACAAATATACATATATATACATAAATAATACAAATAACTAAACAAACGACCTAATCCAAAAGAAAACAAAACAAAACAAAAAGTATATTACATCCAATGTACCTGCTAAGGTACAGAAAGTAAAAGAAATATTCCTGGAATTGTTATCTGGCTAGCATTAAAAAAATACATTATTAAGCATGTTTTTATCCACAAGAAGGTACTGCTTGCAAACGTTTTGTTGGAATTGGCACCTGACCTGTGCCAACACTCAAATCATATTCAGAAACTGCTTGGGTAAGTACCAGTTGGCATGGGCCAGAGTTATTTCCAGGGAGCATTTTAATGGATTAATGTTACAGAAGAGCGTGATCCAGTGCACTCACAAGAGCATTTCCAGTCAGTATCCAATTTGCTAGCACGGATATAGCGTTACCGAAGTAGCACTTGCATGGAGGGTGCCTCCATTCCTTGTATAAGCAACAGAGCAAGTAACTTATTCTAAAGATGTTAGACAGACAAAATCTGCCTTCCATTTTAGTACTATCTCTATCTAGCTACCTTACTTGCAAAGACCGAGATGCTATCTGCTAAACTTCATCTGAGTTTACAAATATGAACCATACAACAATGCTTAGATATACAACTACATGTACATTAGTCATACTGATCTATATCTCTCTGCATAATATTAAACAATTAATTGGAAGTATATTATAAATAAAAAAATAAAAATATAAACAAGTAAAACTAATGAATGCATGGATGCTTATGTGTAAAAAGTCAGAAATAAAATACAAAACCACAAAATATTACAGAATCAAATAATTGCAAGGTTTGGAACAGACCTCAAGAGTTCATCAAGTCTCCTGCTAAAGTAGGTTCTCCGCAACAGACCACAAAGATAGGCATTCAGATGGGTCTTGAATATTTCCAAAGAAGGAAACTCCACAACCTCTCTGAGCAACCTGTTCTAGTGCTCCATAACCCTTACCATAAAGAAGTTATTCTGCACGTTTATATGGAACTTCCTACATTCAAGTTTTAGGCCATTGCTCCTTGTCCTATTGCTGAGCACCATCAAGAAGAACCTGGTTTCATTCATTTGCCTCCCACATCCCTTTAGATATTTATAAACATTTATCAAATCCCCCCTCAGTCTTCTTTTCCTCAGGCTAAACAGGCTCAGGTTCTCAGCCTTTACCCACAGGGGCAATGCTCCGGGCCGTTTATCATCTTTGTGGCCTTTTGGGCCTTCTGCTGGGCTCCTTTTAGGAGATCCCTGTCTTTTTTGAATGCGGAACCCAGAACTAGACACAGTATTCTAAATACGGCCTGACCAGGACAGGGTAGAGGGGGAGGATCACCTCCTTAGACCAGCTGGCTACACTCTTTTTAATGCATCCCAGGATACCGTTGGCATTCATGGCCACAAGGATGCGTTGCTGGCTCATGGCCAACCTGTAATCCACCAGGACAACCAGGTCCTTTTCTGCAGAGTTCTTCTCCAGCAGGTCATCCCCTAACCTGTACTGATACATGTGGTTATTCCTCCCCAGGTGCAAGACTCTGCATTAGCTCTCGTTAAACCTCATCATGTTTCTCCCTGGCAACTCTCCAGTCTGTCTAGATCTCGTTGAATGGTAGCACAGCCTTCCAGTGTGTTAGCCACTCCTCCCATCTTTGTATCATCAGCAAACTTGTGGATTAATATTGTTGATTAAAGGAAAAGGTTTATTAAGTGAAACTGAATACTACAGCAATTCAGGCATAAAATGAAAAGGCATGAAAAAACAAGTGAATTTCTCTGAAAATAAAATGTATTAACAGAGCCTATTAAGTGTTAATTCACAATATTAACTACCAGTTTAACTCTGAGTTATCACCATGTTCTATGTGTCTTAGCTAAAACAAAAATTTACATCAAAATAAAGTACTGTCAATAGATTCTTAAAAAATAAAGCAGCTCTTTAGAGTATGTTAGCTCATATGTTACTTTTGATGGTTAGCTCCAATACAAATAATGAAGAAGATGGTGGAGGCAAACTACCTGTCCTGGAGAAAATTGTTTTCATACTAGCCAGTCACAGTTTAATCTCATCACCTCAAAATCTTATATTTGAGATTTCAGTTTATTTTCTGTCTGACTTAGACAGTATAACAAAACATTAAGTTTCTCAACTAGATGCTTTTATGTATGTGCTCTAGTTACTGTAGCACTGTAGCCCAATCTACAATGATAATATTTCTTCTATTATGTGCTTTTTTTTTCACATAAAACACTGATTTCATGAAAATGTATGTCTATTTCAAACAGTTGAAATATTTGCATGTTTGAGTTCCAGTTGCCTTTGATAACAAACTTAAAGCATAGAAAGCAAGCTTTACAATATGTATGGATAATGTGATAATGATGCTGAAATTTATCTAGTGTAATATAGACATGGCACATGTTTTACTTGTATGACTTTTCACCTGAATCATTTTCTGTTTCTAATATAGATGTGTTGTATTCATAATACTTTTTTCCACATTTTTTTTTCCTTTTCATCTATTATGATTTTTTTGGAGGTATGTTTGGGTTGTATATTTTTGGTGCAAGTCAACTGGAAGGAAATACTATAAAGCTAGAATTTAGGAAGCATTTGGAAAAACTCATTCTACTCTTAATAGTATGGAAATGTTGGAATGTTTCTAGTTTTAGAGTTCAAAATATGTTATTTGCTAGATGAAGATAAAAAATTAAATCATATATTTCCCAATGAAAATATTAATCATAAATTGTCTTTTTAAAAGCATATATTTTACAGAATAAATGAAGAAAAAAAAAGTAGGATTCATGTCATCTAACTGCAACATCTCAAATGTGAGTATCAGAGCAAAGTTCACGTAGTAGTTGTCTATAATCAGAGAAGCTATATTCTGGATCCTCACTTCATAATACCATCTTTAAAAACAATTGCCTTGCATCAACTTGAAAAGGAGCTCCTGTGAGACTTTGACTCTGCACCTAGGAGTCCAAGTGTCTCTGAATCTGCACTATAACCAAGCCTGTAAAATGAAACTTCAGTTTTCATTTTGCAGTTACATGAAATAAAAAATGTCTTCTGACTTCAGGGTAATTAGCTTTTAACTTCATTTTATATATTTTATTTGTTTTCAAAGCAATTGAAGGAGTGAGAGAAAAAAAGTCTTGTCCACCCCCCCACATTTATTTCAACTTTATTAAAATTTGGTGAAAAACATAGATTATAATTTTGCATATGTGCTTTTTATAAACAGTTTCATATAATAGGTGTATATTTCTTGAAAGGCATAGATTCAAAATCATGATCTCCCTGCTTATAGTTAATATACATAGTCTATGGCACAGTCTGTAACACTGTCACATCAGTTATGCACATTTAACCTACAAGAATATTAAAACTGCTCTTAACTACAACCCAGGCAGAATTTTTCTCCCACACATATGTGTGATTAAATTATAGATGCATTCTTAGTGTAAACATTGTAAAAGCCTGGAAAATATACATCAATAATTAAATACATATCATGTGTTTAGCTTGAGTAGATTAAAGTGAGATATATTCTGTTATGTCTAATGAGAAGAAAATCTGAGAAGTTAATTTAGTTCAGGAAAAATCTGTAGTCAAATGTTTAGAAATAATTTTATAAATGTGAACTTATTGTGTTGAAATATTCATTTTTTAATTTTTTGTTTTACTTGTACAGACCTTATAAGCAATAAGCTCTAACAAGTCAAACAAACAAAAGAAAATAAGAAAAAAAAAAGTAGAAGAACTAAGAAAAAGAGCAAAACATGACTAAGGTCAAGTAACTACTATAATTTACATTAAAAAAAATCATTGAGAAATCTACAACCTTCACAAAAAATGTCTTTCCTTATTTAGAAAATAATTGGTTTCCTAAAAATTAATTTTCACAAGGATTGTCAAATTGTATATGATTTTTTTTCATACTCTACAAATTCTGACAGGTAAATAGGTTCTTGAACATCCTAGAAAACAAGTTCACATTTGACTTTTTTTTAAATCTAGTAAGTAAATTTATCACTCCTTCTGAGCAAATAGAAGTCAGGAAAATTGACTCATTTAATGGAATGTGAGCTCACACATAGACAGTATAGTCTCAGAAAATGCTGCTGTGAACTACAACCAATTTTGTACCTAGAGTTTAAAGTAGCAACATCTTATTGAAGTACTATAATAGCAAGTTTGTTAACTAACCACAACTGTCACAAATATTTTCAATCAACGTATTACTTCATGAAGTCGAGCTGTGTAAAACTTTCATTACAGAAAGCAAGATCATGCAAAACAAGATTGTGTCATGTTTAATTTGTGAATGCAAAACTCATCTCAGTTGTCTGGCAATATCAAGAGCACGAGAAAGATTTTGGTAATATGTAACTGTCTCTTCTGGTAGGTGTATTCCTTTTCCTTCAAGTTCTTGAAAATAAAACCTGGTTGACCATCAAGCAGGCAGTTAAGCCACACTAGTATTTGGAGAGGGAGTGTTTCTTATTTTGCTTCATTTAGAGGGACTGGAGGAAACCTCTGGAGATCTTCAGGAGTGAAATTAAGGAAAACAGTCAGTGGGAGCCCAAAGACATAATGAATTCAGTCTGGAGAAGAGGAGGCTCAGGGGAGACCTCATCGCTCTCTATAACTACTTGAAGGGAGGTTGTAGTGAACTGGGGATCAGCCTCTTCTCTCTTGTAACTAGTGACAGGACGAGGGGGAATGGCTTCAAGTTGCGCCAGGGGAGATTTAGGCTGGATGTTAGGAAATACTAATTTTCTGAAAGAGTGGTCAGACGCTGGAACGGGCTGCCCAGGGAGGTGGTTGAGTCACCGTTCCTGGAGATGTTCAAGAAACATTTTGATATAGCGTTGGGAGACATGGTTTATTGGGATCTTGTAGGTCTTTTCCAACCTAGCTAATTCTATGATTCTATGATTCTATGAATTCCTAACCGCTTCCGTTAAGTGCATGAAATCATTTTCCAGGTAAATATTTTGCTCACACATACTTGTAAGTAGTAAGTTTCCTTCTGTGGAATAAAGGAGGATGACTAAACCTTACTGCTTTCTTAGTATTTGTTTTTGGATTTATTTTAATTCTGACTTGCTCAGCTTTCTGTGGCTGTCCACTATGTCTGTTGTTTATAATAAATTCTGTGCATTTTTTTTCTCTAAGCTATGTGTGTAAGTCATACAAAATCAGGAGTTAGGCACAGGTTTCACAGTACATCCAGAATTCTTTCAAGTTTTTCTAAAATGTGCTTAAGAAAAGTGCTTTTTGAAGGGTCAGAAATCTTAACAGTAACATTTCACTTGTATAACTAAGGTATTTAAAGATAATACGCTGGCAAAATAATACATATGTAAAAACCTTCAGAAATAATGCCCAATATCTTCTCTGAAATTTCTGATTCTCTGAATCATTCCTTTATGTTGATTAATCTTGATTATGCTACCAGACAATAGATGCAATGACACCAGCAGTTATTGTCTGTATGAAGTCTTTTGTGGTTCAGTCAAAAATGAGTACATGCTGAGCCAAACATGCAAGTTTGTTGTAAATATTATCAAACTGAGAGGCAACCCCAAAAGAAAATGAAGAGATACCCTCTCAGCTTTTTTGACTTAGTCCTTGGAAATACTCATTGATTCATAATCATATAATATCTCAAGTTGTTTCATGCAAAATTAAGAGCAATTCTGTAGATTTTATTGAAATGTTGAGCTTTATGCCTTAGTTTGTTGCTTTAAATATTCTAACAAATTAATGTTTCTGTAATTCCAATACTTATTTTTAATTTCTTTAAAATTTAGAAGTAAGATTAGAACTTTAAAAGTTCTAATATATATATATATATAGGGAGTATATCTGTATATATATATCGATATAGGGAAAGCAGAAATAAATTATTGATGTATATATTGGTCCAAAATGTATCTCCAATTGCACTAGAAAAATTCCAATATGCTCACTTGGACGTGAATATCAGTATAAAATTTGTGGAGGAAAACCACAAAAAAAAAGTATAAATAATCCTGGAAGCAGGATCCAAGCAAGATCTTCTTCCCCATTTAGAGTGAAGAATTCACATTGTCTATAGTGTCTTCTGGTCAGATGACTATTCCAGGGATTGTTCTGGTCACCCTTTTACACACTCTCAGCCATTTGCACCCTATGTATTCTTGAATTGACTCGTGGTACATCTGATCACACAAGATGGCAATGCAGGGAGAAAAACAGAAAAATAATTAAAAAAAAAAAAAAACAATTTCAGATCTTTACCTCCCTAAATACAGTATCTTCTGAACAGATATACATCAAGCTAGCAGCCACAGCGTCACAGTCTTCAATATCAGTAGGGAACCTGCAAGGAACTTGTTTTAGAGTGGGTTTGGACTTGGTGATCTCTTGAGCTCCCTTCCAACCCCTGCAGCTCTGTGATTCTGTGTGATTCTATGATCAGATGAAAAGATCTAACCATACTCTTGGGCTTTTGTACACACCTGAAGAGAGAGATATGACTTATACCTTAGTTTAGCAAAAAAAAAAATAAAAATAAGTAATGGAAGGCTAGATGTATCTTCCTTAAGATTTCCTGTGGAAACACCTAATGACAATGAAACAAAAAATATAGACAGGAAGGAGAAACATCCTTCTATCTGCATAAAAGTAAATCATTTCATCATTCACCAACAAATACTTCACTTCAGATTTCTGTCTTTGATCCACAAATCTGCATTTCCCGTGATCACAATGAGTATCCTAACTTCCAGTCCATAGAATATTGTGCATATGCCCTTCTGTGTGCATTTGTGGCTAACTACTCCCATGAAGAGGAGGGGTGGATTAATCTGGGAGAAAATGAAAGAGAAAGGAGAGCAACCAAGACTATAAATAGAAAGAGGGTCACTTAACAGGAATAAACGAGTCAGGAGTCTGCAGGGAGAACAGGTAGGTACAATCACTTTTCTTTAAGCTACTAATTAGGAGAGGAAGGGTAGCTAGTGAGAGCAGCTTGTAGTAATAATGCATTTTGTATAATTCTTCTCAGCAAGTCCTTTAATATCTTCATCCCTTTTTATCCAAGTATTTATGAGTTCTCTCAAGACTGATGGGGAGATGGAAGGTGAAGGCGATGAAAGAACAAAGGATTTAATCCTAAAGGGAGGATTACGTAAGTAACCTCTATGACTAACATTAATATCCCTGTTTTCCCACAAGCTTTGGCCTCAGGTACCATAACAGGCTAAAAAGCAGATGTTTGGGAAGCTGTTGTGAAATCTTTCTGTCATGTTCTGTCAAGTTACTTTGTTATTGCAAAATACGTCTTCCTCTATTCCAGGTTTTATACAAACAAAATGTACCAGTTATATTGAATTGTACATACAGTGATTTTTAGTGGAAGAAATTAGTATCAGATTATAAATCCCAGTTCATCTGAATGTTCTTAGAGAGCTTTGGTCCTAAAACTCCAAAAATGAGAGATGAGTTATTCTATTCCTTCATTAAACAATTTTTTTTCTTTTATAGATGTATATGTAAGTACTTGTACTTTCATAATAAAATTATTTGAGTTTATAATGAGTTTATAGCAATACAAAACTAAAATCTCCATGATTTAAATTCAGAATTATTGATACTATGGTTGCATGAAAAGTTTAAAATAAAACAACAGTACATAAAAAAGATGATGTTGAATATCATTGACCAATAAAATTCATTGTTGACTGACAAATATACTGGTAATATTAGTTCACTGTTGAATAATATCTTAGGAAGAGAATATTTTATATTCATTGCTTCAAAGACTGCATCTCTTTCTACTTAGCAAAGCACAGCACCTGCAACAAAACTTTGTGGTGGCTAATCAACTTTGTTTCATCTGGGAAGAGACAAAAAAGATAATTGTTGAATTTTTAATCTTCTCTATTTTTCTTATTAAAACATCAGCTTGATTGATATGCATGTTCTTACATGATTTCTTTTTGTGTGACCTTACAATTATTTACTACCTGTAGACAGGTAATCAGCAGAGTGTTATGCAGAAAGATGCCCATTGTGCAGTCCTCGGTCTATGAGGTATTTTTAGATATTAATCTAGATATAAAATATCTCCAAAACAAAATTTTCTAAAAAAAAAAAAAAAACCCACAATATTTTATCTTCTTGAAATGGGATTATTAGTTTTCTGGGAAACCAAAACCTCATTCTTTTTCCTACTGTGATTAGTTTTCACCCAAGGCTTTTACTGATATTTGCTGATTGTATCATGAAATTACATCCATATCAAGGAATAGTCATTAAAGGAATATCTAAAGAGTATACGTAAAAGATAATAACTCCTCTTTCCATCAGTGTCTTGGTTAGGTATTTTTAAATGTGTATTTTCAAAATATACTTGACAAATAACAAATACACAGTGTTCCTTTGAAGAATAATGTACCAATGAATCTCTGTAAGTGCTGCATATTTTTCAGTGGGAGTTCACAGACTTGAAATAGAATATAGAGAATTTTATAATAAGATGACCAATTAATATAGGAAGATTCTCTCAGGGATTTATTTTGCTGTGCTTTATTATTTTTCTGTGCTTATTTTTTCATGGCTGATTGATGTTTCTGTGAGAAAAGCATAGTGGTATATATCTTTTGAAAATATGTCTATTTCACAGGCAGCACAGCAAGAATGATTATACAATCACATGCAAAAAAAAGTAGAAGAGTATCTTCACGTGTCAAACAACACTTTCTGTGAGTGCCTGTTACGAGAACTTTTCATGACTTTGAGATTGGATCTTTCATTTGGCAGGGAGACAACACAACAGATCATAAGGTGACAATGCCTGGGGCGGGGGGGTGGGGGAAGGCGCAAAATATGTTAAGGGCTTTCACTGTTACTGGAGCAACAAAACAAGCTGTTTTATATGTTGCTAAAACCATAACTGACACAAAACTTCATTTTTCCTGTCTTGACCAGAGTTTTGGAGTAGAGCAAACCATTCCAAACTATCAAAAAATTTTGTGTCCTATTTATCAATTCCATATAGGCATCTTTTCACCAGATTGTTCAATACACGTCACTAAGTGCATCAAGCTCAAGGGTTGTAGTAGTTATAGGGGTCTAGATATGCAACTCATATGCAAACATTTAGAGATAAACATTAACAAATCTCAGTAACTTCTAATATTTTCTAAGATACTGCACATTGGCCTCCTTTTGGAATTGCACCAGCTGCAGATAATATTTGTGAAAATAATATTAAAGCCCATAGTTTTCATTTAATCATTTTCTCTCTTCTGCCAGATTTATTTTTCCATGAATATTTGTACCTGTACCGAACTTTGAAGATAATGTGTCCTAATGTTTCAGACAGTGGTTTAAATTTGAAGTGAACCCATATTGTAATTAGCTGACCATCATGCAGAGTAATCATGCAAGAATCTTGAATTTGCATTATTTCTTTTGGGTTCTGAAGGATCTGCAGAAGAAGCAGCTGCGTTCAGTGTGATTCAAAGGCTACAACATTCTGCAGAGTCTATATGTTCAAACGAGGAGACAGTGAAACAGAATATACCACCTGATACCACCACTTCTTAAAATATATTTTGAGTAAATCAGCTTTATGGGAAGTCAAAACATTGGATAAGTAGATCCAAATCTTAAACATAGGCTTTGTCTAACTTAGAAATATAAAGGATAATGCTAATGGAAATAGGGCAATCAACACAGAAAAACTGAAACTTTCTCCAGAAATCCAAAATGTCTCCCACTGAACTGAACACACACCCCATTCCTTAAATTTTATCTTTTTTTCTAGTTTGTTTCAATTTTGAAAAGAAGCCAAGATTTTTAGGACAAGATGTTAGCACTTATCCAGTAATGCTGTTATTAATTCATGGAAGCCTGGAGTACAAGAAAAATGCAGCAGTACTGTGTTCAGCAAACAATGGACCTGTATTAGATTTTTGTTTGCTTTCAATTTAATATAAACACTATATTTCAACATAGTCACCATCATTAGCTATGCATTATCACCAGCAATGAACAAAATCCTGAATACTGAGCTCACAAAAATCTGTGCCTGCCAAGGTGGCCCACTGTTTTGCAGCTGCTACGACAGTGTCATTCCTAAGAAAATGCTCCCCATGGAGTCCACCCTTCATTGGCCCAAACAGATGGAAGTCAGAAGCCATTAAATACAGACTATATAGTGGGTGTGGTAGGACAATGTACACAAGATTGGCAGTCTGCTCTCCATAGCCTTCAAACTAGTATGCAGCCTGGCATTATCATGTGGCAAGAGGAAGGTTGTCTTCTTCTCTAGACTGACTCTGCAAGTTCAAGCCTTCATCTTAGTCAGCATTAAGATGTAGCAGTCAGAGTTAATGGCTTATCTAGGTTCCAGGACATCCATAAGGATCACCCCTTTTGTGTCCCAAAAGACAATACTCATCAGTTTACCCAGTGAAGGCTGCATCACTCACTTCTTTGATGGAGAATTCACATGTTACCAATCCATGGAATGCTGTTTTGACCTTGGCTAAAGGTGAGTGTCAGTGATAATGATATGTTCCAGGAAAATGTCACCTTCAGCCTCATATTAGTTCACTGGATCCTGACAAACTTGCATACACTGTTCTTTCTGTTCCTCTGTGGGTATTTGTGGGACCCACTTGGTGCAAACTTTGCAATATTCTAACTTTGCCACCACTGTTTCCAATGCATTGAAGTCAATATTCAGCTCCATACACAGCTCCCTGGTCATAATCCAATGATTCTCATGGATGAGTTCATCAAGATGCTCTTCTTTTTGCGGTGTGACAGCTGTGTGTGCCCTTCCAGAACATGACTAGTCTTTCACCTCACTGATGCCACTGTTGAAATGCACCACTCACTGCCTCATTGTGCTCACATCCACTGTTTGGTCCCTGCAAGCATTCAGCAACTGTTGATGAATGTCAGTGAGTGCAATTTTTCACCATGAAGGAATTCAATTACAAACTTCAACTTCGTTTGCACTTCTATGTAAGACGTCACTTTGTCAAACTACCCCTCTACTTCCATAATAAAATAGGAGGTATTACTTCTGGAACAGGCCTTGCATATATAAAGGATGATTCTGGAAGGATTTTAAACTACTATGAGATTAATTACACTGGATATAATATAACATTTGAATTAATGCTCTTAAGTACTAAAAAAAATAGTTTTTTACAATTTCTTTTAAATTTTCCTTTGCTTTCAAAACTTTTTTGGGATCAAGATATACTGCTCTACTTGTACATAGAATCATAGAATCATAGAATCATAGAATCATAGAATCATAGAATCATAGAATCATAGAATCATAGAATCATAGAATCATAGAATCATAGAATCNAATCATAGAATCATAGAATCATAGAATCATAGAATCATAGAATCATAGAATCATAGAATCATAGAATCATAGAATCATAGAATCATAGAATCAGCTAGGCTGGAAAAGACCTACAAGATCACCTAGTCCAACCATCCACCTACCACCAATAACCCCACTAAACCATGTCTCTCAACAATATATCTAAACGTTTCTTGAACACCTCCAGGGACGGTGACTCAACCACCTCCCTGGGCAGCCCATTCCAGTGCCTGACCACTCTTTCAGAAAAGTAGTGTCCAGCCTAAATCTCCCCTGGCGCAACTTGAGGCCATTCCTCCTCATCCTGTCACTAGTGAGAAGAGAGAAGAGGCCGAACCCCAGCTCACTACAACCTCCCTTCAGGTAGTTATAGAGAGCAATAAGGTCTCCCCTGAGCCTCCTCTTCTCCAGACTGAACAATCCCAGCTCCCTCAGCTGCTCCTCATAAAGCCTGTGCTCCAGACCCCTCTCCAGCTTTGTTGCCCTCCTCTGGACACACTCCAGGGCCTCAGTGTCTTTCTTGCAGTGAGGGGCCCAAAACTGAACACAGTACACAAGGTGGGGCCTCACCACTGCTGAGTACAGGGGGACAATGTCTTCCCTACTCCTACTGGCAACACTATTTCTGATATAAGCCAGGATGCCATTGGCATTCTTGGCCACCTGGGCACACTGCTGGCTCATGCTCAGCCGAGCATCGACTAATACCCCTAGGTCCGTTTCCTCTGCACAACCTTCCAGCCACTCTGCCCCAAGCCTGTAGCGTTGCCTGGGGTTGTTGCAGCCGAAGTGCTGGACCCGGCACTTGGTCTTGTTGAACCTCATCCCATTGGCTTCATCCCAGAGATCCAGCCTGTCCAGATCTCTCTGTAGGGCTTCTCTACCCCCAGGCAGATCGACACTTCCATTTTATCTTCTTTATTGTATCTGTTTGTATACAATATGTATACAAATGTATACAAATGTATATGTATTGTGTACAAATATATACAATATTGTATATTGTATTTTTTTTTCTCTTTCTCTGTAGGTATTCTTTATTTGTTTAGGAACTCCCTGGTTTATTCTCATGTCTTGGCAGCTTCATCCTCTGCTGCATAACTGTTAGTTTAATCCCTTGAAGTCAGTCAGTAAGTTTCTGTCTGAAATATTTTCTTGGTTCAGTCTACCCTTGGACAGCTCTCATCGTGGGACACAGATGATCCTTAACTGGGACTTAGTACTCCTTAAACTACTCAATTATACTAAATAGTTATAGCAGACTTTTAAATTTCAATTTTTTTTTTCCCAGAATTTTTCCCATCTTGTAGTGTTCTTCTCAAGTTAGAGAAACATCATTCTTATTGTCACCACACTAGTGACATAATCTTATTGTTGCAGATGCTATAAAACAGAACAATAAGCATATTTTTGGAGCCACTGAGGTTCACATGTACTCAGGGCCAAGTACTATGGACACATCCAATTTACTTGAGACGTACTGCAACCAGTCTGATCATTAATTTAGTAATTCTGTGCAAGCTGACTTTGATATCAGTAAATGCAAACTGGAATTAACAAAATATCCAAATTATCTTGACAGTACACTTGTATTTTCAGTTTCCCTTTTCTCCTTCTACTCAAAAGCAGAATATTTTTTTTCTGTGATGCTTTCTGAAATTAGATGAGTGAAAAGGAGTAAGGAAACATGATTAAGGACTTCCCAGAAGACAATTAGCTAAGGTTAATGACTTAGGAGATCCAGAAATAGAGGAAAGAAGTTCAAAACAAGTTACTTGCTAGGAAAATAATTTGTATAAAATAAAATAAGCTAGAAATCCAGCATTTTTCCTCATATCGATAAAAGCACTGACAGACTCTGACATTCTAGATTTCCTAATAAAAGATTTCATTCATCTACTAGTGAAAGGTTTGCCTTATATTCCCTCTCCTGATCATCAGGTATCAGAAGACCAGAGGAGTAGAAACCAACCTCAGTACTGCAAAATCTCTGCAAGTACTTATAGAAAGAGGAGGGTTGTTTGAAATGATTTTTTTTTTCCTTGATTTTAACTTTTTGGAGCAGTGGCTAATTGGACAAAAATGGATTTGATGGGTGGACCACTATTCTATGATTGCATTCTATGATTCTATTAGAATCCTTACCTCATTTTTAATACTTTTGTTTTACTTCAGGTCAGGAACACATAAGCATCTCTTGTATTTTGTTTTTCCTTCTTTGGGTGTCCCAGTTTTTGTTATTGTGACTATAAAAGCCCCTTATCTAGGATTGTAATTCCTTTCATTTTATTCAGTTACCTACTTCAAGTGAAAGGGCACTCCTAGAACACAAATACTTTAATTTTGTTTTTGCAATAGTGCATTTCATTCTTCCATTTTTTATTTTTAAAATAGTGATCAGAAGGTGAAGAATAGAATTTGAAGCACTGATCAAGGTGTCAACCAAAAATTGAATAAGAGTATTTATGAGGTTTAAAAAATATTTGTATTATTTATGGAAGGATGCTCATTTTTTGTCCTTAAGCTACATCAGCTCACAGACGCTGATGTATAACTTACAAGAAAAAGGCATTGCAGTCTTCTGTTTATTTTACTGCAGAACAGAAGCAATATAATTGCTGACATGAATGAATAGCCTTTGGGTGACAAGGCAGTATGCCAGATATTCAGGAGTGGTTTTATGGGATCACAATTATCATTTCAGGCAGTAGTAAAATATGTAATTGGGCTGTGTATTTGATGTATTCTGGTGCATTTGTGATATAGAAACAAGTTAGGAAAGTGGGAAAAACTACTCTGAAATAATGATCAGGCACTGAAACAGGCTGCCCAGGGAGGTGGTGGAGTCACTGTCCCAAGAGGCGTTCAAGAAATGTGCAGAAGTGGTACACAGAGACATGGTTTAGTGGACAATATTGGTGGCAGGTGGATGGTTGGACTAGTTCATGTTAGAGGTCTTTTCCAACCTTAATGATTCTGTGAAATGTAAATGGATACACTCAGCTATAGATAATCTGATTTTATCATGTTTCAGATCAGAGAATGAAAATCTTTGTCCACTGAGATATCACAAGAATATTTCATCATAAAACTGATTTTAGGCTCTGCTCCGAGGAGAAAGAGAAAACACAGAGTACACTGAGATCTTCAGACTTGAAGATGCCTTATCAGCTATTGCCATATGACTGTTCAAAGATTCACACCTTGCTACACCAGTCATATATGTTTGCTTGCACCATTTCTTTTACTCTTCAAAAATGATAATCCTTTCTGTTAATAATTTGAGGAGATTAAGAAAAGAAAAAGAAAAAGAAAGAAAAATGTCACTATTTTCCTGCTTCCCGTAGTCCTAATTTTTAATTGGCATCTTCTGAAGTAAAATCATCACCCAACAGAGCAGAAGACAACTAGTTTCAAGGTCTTTGCTAACTGTTTCACACAGTATCATATCTATGAGTAGTTACTTCTGTTTGCTCTCTTAAACTGTTGAATAATACATAAGATAAAAGTCTCAAGGGTATTACGGAGTGTAAAAGGGATATATTGAGCATTAAGGATTATTAACACATAGTATATCACAGGATGGAAGATAAGAGTGGCAACTGGAGAGAGATTAGAGAGAATCATTCAAAAATCAAACACTCAATCAGAATGTCCTACTGTGAAAATAATGGAAAAGGATGAGTTTTATCCAAACACACTGAAAATTACAAATGATAATACAGGAAAAAAAGGTAATATATGTTGAGAATAAGTCATTTTAATTTTATTACTTTTAATGTTTTTAAGGATTCAAAACTTGTGAAGAAATGTGAGATAGGAAGTAGAAATTTAAATAAGCAAATAATATTTTTATGGCTCATGGCTGGAAAATAGTGAGAAATGAATGGAAACACAACCAGAAATAAAGTATTTGTGAAGTCAAGATCGGTGGGCTGAAAATGTGCCTGTATAAGATCTGGTATAGTCTTCATGTATTCAGAATGTGAATTTTTAAGATCTTAGCCTGAATGAAAATGCCCTTGTGAGAAAGAATTCTCAGCTTGGATACTAACATCGCCTAAAATATTTACATTTTCTGACTCAAAGGGAAAATAGATGCTTTAAACACTTGAAAATCATGTTTATTTTCCTTATTTTATTATTATTATTATTTCCTACAGTTTATATCTGCCTTTATCTGCTTCTGATAAAATCACCCTGAAGTTAGCTAAGCAGTGGTTTCAGTTTCAGTTATGCATAAAACCTTGGAGAAGAGAGGAGATGTTTAATTACCTGCAAAGATATGCATCAACTCTTTCTATGTAAGCCAGATTTTCTATGAAGTTAGAAAGACAGGATATGATAAAAAAATATTGTGTTCTTAGTCATTCCTCATCCTCTCTCCTGAGAATTTTCTAGAAGAAAGAAACCGATCATTAGTTTTAATCACTAATTCAGTTGTAACATCAATAAATCTAATTATATCTTTTTCCACCTGAATTGCCATTTTTTTATTTTAAAATTCTAGTTTGCTTGAATGCTAAGCAGAATGAATTTAAAGGCTATTGTTTTACTTCAATTTCACAACAATGCTTCTCAAAATTAATGAAATCATTTGTGTGTGTCTAGAGAAAAAACACAGAGAAAAGCAGGCACATTTTTTGAAGTCTTTAACTCCGCAGATAACTGATGTTTATTAAAGTGAAAATCAACTCACTTTACTGCTATGATAAAAATGAAGACTCAAGACTATGACAATTTGAGTGAAGACAAGTCTGATGACTGTGTAAATGTCCAACAAGCTGAACAAGATCTTTGAAAAGAAAGATGAAATAATATTTTAATGAGCAGATAAGAGGTACTTTGTTTCATTGTGTTGAAGAGAAATGTCTTCAACACTACAGAAGTGTTCTTGAATTTGGATTATAGAAGAGCAGAAAGCAGCAGCTGACAGAAAAAAAAAATAAAAAAGAAATGTAACATTTATTAGAGTATTACATAAATTAATAAAATATTTTAATTCAGAATAAGCTAACCTCTAAAAGAGGTTTCTTTTTAGCTGAATCACAGGTACTTACCACCATGATTGTAATTAGAGATATTTTCCTTGATAGAAATGTTCCCACATGTTCTAGTTTCAGTAGTAGCCTAGGTAGAAAATTCCGTCATCTAAAATTGTTCATTTCCTGAAAAATGACTTTTGTTTCATATTTTTTTTCAACTAGATGTCCCTTTCACTTTCATATGAGTTGAAGTGAGCTGCTCAATCATTATAACATACTACAGTAACAGTCCTACCTAATAAATCTGTATGTGTCCATTATTTCAGTTCCAACAAATAAAAGTTTAATTCAAATTTTCATTTTTGATCGGGATGAATGCCAATTTTTAAGTATTGATTCTTATAGTTAAAGCCTGTAGAAGGAAAGAAGTTTGGATTTAGAAACAGTAATCACAGAAGTAAAGATAAAAGTAAGTATCACAGTAATTTTCAGGAAAGATGGCAGCTGGATCTCTCTTTGCAAAAGGGAAAAGTTAGGAGACGAAAGTGAATAGCTTCTCTCAAAAGCACTTCTCTTAACAAAGACTCATTCTAACATTACAAGGGTAAAACCTTCCACCTTATTACACAGTATGTGGCACATAAAACAAAGTAAAGACATTTTCGGATAATTGAATGTGGTGAAAGAAGTTATTCAGTAAGGCAGATCTCATATTGCCTCAGACTGCTTAACAAAACACAGCTGAAACTTGAAGCTCACATCACCTAGTTCACTCCCTTTCTTTTCCTTCTGATTACTATCTTGGCAGCATCTTACGCATTACCAAAGAGATCATTTTCATTAAATGGCTACGCTGATTTGAAGTGGCTGTACTTTTCAGTCACATTAGCAAATGGATGGTTCTCCTCAGCAGTTTTCTGAGAAGTGTCAAGAAAGAACTGTCATTCTGGAATGACATTGCTGGTAACTGTGGGATACCAGTATTACAACTACTGAGAAAAAATAATTTCTCGTTCTTAAATGCCTAGCAGCAAGTCCTTGAATAACACTGAGAATTTGATGCTTAGATATATGATGAGGAGTAGGACACAGGGGCTACAAAGATGTCTAATTCCTTTCACTGCCATCTCAACACAGCAACATCACTGGTTTGATTTCAAAAAACACAACAGACATAATTCTTTTCAGGTGTTCAAAGAATGCCTTAGCAATAAAGTTTGTAGATACTCTAATAGAGCTTCTACATCTTTCCAGTTTAATCTTATATACTTGTAAAAAATGTTACGAGAACAAAGAGAACATTAAATAGCAAGACTATGATTTGTAGATCTCAATGGACCGCAGAAGAGATGGTATGAGTCCCTGAGTTAAAAAAATATTTATTAATTCCAGAAATTTGATAAAATAAATAGATAGAAAATAAATTTGTTATCTAATAATTTTACTTCTTGCAATTCTCAAAAGCTTTATGATAAAACTGATAGCAGTAGATAAATTTACACAAATATCAATAAACAAAACAAGGCCTGGACATAGGTCAAAAAGTTACTCATGATTATCAATGTCAGTTTTTAACATGGTCTTTGACAAACATCTTTCAAACAACTTCCATACAAGGTTTTGGGGATTAGCATGGTGTTATGTGACAAAACAATTGGAAATCCATAGTAGATCTGGGTATGTGGGTTTATATAAGATCCATCAGGATTAGTTTTTATTCTGTTTGATAATTTCCCTCCCTCCCTCACTCATTCACTCTCCCGCAGAAATACATTTCCTGAAACTTGATCACCTTTCCCAGCAGGGACTTCACCGCT
This sequence comes from Numida meleagris, assembly GCF_002078875.1. NCBI lineage: Eukaryota > Metazoa > Chordata > Aves > Galliformes > Numididae > Numida > Numida meleagris. Next base: position 149,643,824 of record NC_034409.1, read on the forward strand.
GCTTTGGAAAGGTCAGGCAGAAAGTGGTGTTGGTTCCCTCAATGCTGTTGCTCACAGTTGGCAGTCTCAGGTGCCAATGATCAAGGTCAGACATTTGTCTCCATGTTTCTCTCCCATCTTCAGGATCGCCTCCAATTTCCAAGAGCTTTATTTCAGTCGGAGTCTTCACGTTCTTCCTTCTGGACCCGTTTCTTCTTTCCATGGCTATTTCTTCATCTTGGGAAAACTTATTTTTCTCAAACGTTAAGTATCTAGTTTTTCCAACTAAAATAGCCTGCATACAGAAGTAAATGTGTGATGACCTTCCTAATTTGCTTTTGTTCTGTGGCTACTAAAAAGAATGCAATATTAAAATGTATATATATCTCATTCCGACACAGAGTGGAAGTGCATCAAGCATTTTGGAAATAATAGGAAAAATTTTAATCAACTCCAAGCTGCCATCCTGCTGTCAATGTAGCAGTAAAGTGCTTAAAAGCATGGTTGCATGGTTACAGAAAAAGGGCATTCACTTTACCATCTGCAATTTTTTTGTTTTAATAAAGCCTTATTTTTTGTGTGCATTGGAAAGGAGTGATTTATGCCATGACATAATAATTAATGACACGGTCATGTTTCAAATTGGATAAAATATTCAATAGAAAGTATTTACATTGATAAAATCTTTATCTGCCACACTTTTTAACTTACTTGTTTTATTTTTAAAATATATATCAATATTTGTTTCTCACAGAGATTTTCCTGGAGGGTTTAGGAACTGAAATGCTGAGATCAAGTGACTATTCTGTTACATTCTGGAAAATAGATTGACGGTCCGGGGAGTTGTGAGGAGCAGGCACAGGAGAGGGCTAAATTTCTGCAGGTATTTTTTTAATGAATAATGTAACATATAATCTACTGAAATATTCTTATAAGAATTTCCTAATTGTGGTGAGTGATGTAACTGTCTAATTGCTTCACTGTTTATTGTATGTGCTTTGTATGTTATATTCTGTTCAAAGCATATGGCAGAGCAGCAAAAAAAAAAAAAAAAAAAAAAAAAGGCAACCACTTGTTTACCTTACCCTTAGGTACTGTTTTCTGAAAAAGGTGAAATACCACAGCAGAAACAAGGAATTGATGGCTTTCTGAAGAAAAATGGTCCTGAGTTCTTGTGAAAAATCTTCTGGAATATCAGATGAGGTAAAGTTGAAATCACACAAATAAAGATTGAGAGACTGCTATTTCAAGTGACCAAAAAAAAAAAAAAAGAAGATAAGAAGGTGAAGGGGGATGTTCCTGGGGGATTAAAAGGATGTAAGTTGTAGTATAGCAACACCTTAAGAGTTTCTGGACATAGACCTACACAGAAAGGAAGATAAAATTAACAAGAATAGTCTTTATTTTCAAAAAGAGTTTTTAAGAATAATAGCATACAAATGAAAAATATTACAAAAATCTACTGAAAAAGAAACCTGACATACTTCTGCTGCTACATACAATACTCACAGAATGGCTTGGGTTGGAAGGAACATTTGAAGTCATCTAGTTTCAGTCATATTTCTGTGGACAGAGTTGACACTCACTAGTGCCCCATCCAGCTTGGCCCGAACACTTTCAGGAATGGGGCATCCACAACAAATCTGGGCAACGTGTTCCAGCACCTCATCACTCTCTGAGCAAAAAAAAATTTGCATCTAACATCTAACCTAAATCTCTCCTCTTTTTGTTTTTGTCTTTTTTTTTTGTCTTTTTTTTGTTTTGTTTTGTTTTGTTTTTTGTCCCTTCACCTAACACTATCAAAGTACATAAAAAGTCAGTTTCCCTCCTGTTTATAAGTTCCTTTAAAGTACTGGGAGGACAAAACGAGGTCTCCCTAGAGCCTTCTCTTCACCACGCTGAACAAGCCTAACTCTATCAACTTTTCTTCATAGCAGAGGTGCTCCAGCCCTCTGATCATCTTCATGGTTCTCTTTTGGATCTGTTCCAATAGCTCCACATCTTTCTTGTGTTGAGGGCCGTAGATCTGGACAGAGTATTCCAGGTGGGGCCTCATGAGGGCAAAATAGAGGAGAACAATCACCTCTCTTGCTCTGCTGGCCACCTCCTTCTGATGCAGCTCAAAATACTGTTGGCCTTCTGGGACAACTGTGCAATTGGTGCTATTTACTTTTTATTTTTGATCAAAAATGTCTACTTGGTGTTGCATATTCCCACATTAGTAGATTTCTGTTATATAGATAAGGGAAAAATATTACAAAGTATTGTCTAAATATTTCTTTTTTTCCTTCACATACCTTCCAGATTTCCTATGTATAATTTTTTTCTCCTCTTTACATAGCTTAAGTATAAAAGTCTAATAATACGTCTAAAAATACTTTGTAGTATTACTAAAATATACTTATGGGATGGAAAAGTAGTAATTAATTTTTTAAAAAGAAAATGTGCTATTTGGATTCCTGCCATTATGGTTTCAATATTTTTGCCGTCATTATAAATTGCTTTGAATTTCTGCCATATTGAGATGATGTCAAATATTTATACTAACATGGACAAAAGGAAGCTTACTTAACAGAGAAGATGAGGAAACATTTAATGAAGACACTTTGAATAATTCCTAGCTGACTATGAATATTTGACAAATATAAACTGATGCTCTGTGCTTGGCATGTGCAGTGCCAAACAAGCAACATGAATAGCATTATAGCTAGCCTTTGAAGTATTAATGCTACTTTGTTTTAGTTTTAGTTTTTTTTTTCCTTGCATGATGTTTTGAGTGAACATATACAAATTTGGCAATTCTGAAATTCCTTTACTTATTATAACTTTATAATATGTACCTATTTTCCTTAGTTACATCTACACATTAGTAATTTATGAGTAAATACCGCAGATTAGACTATGGTAATGAGATCTTCAGGGGATTAAAACAGCCTGGAAACTGAAACCAATACAAAACACAGCAGTCTGCATACCAACTAACATACTTGTTTGAGATGATGTTGCCTTCATGTTTCTTGTTTAAGCTCTTAGTTTGTGCAATATACTGAGGGAGTTTACTTTTCCTAAAAACAGCTCAAGGTTCAGTCTTTCACTTAAGAAACTTTTAGCTTCTACTGAGAAACCTCGGGCTTCTCATTCACTCGAACATCTCCAGTAGAGCATATTCAGGAGCTGGTTATATTAGATTCCTCTCAGTGAAGTCACATCACCAGTGTCAGAACACAACTGAATGATCAATTGTAGAAGTTTTATTGGACTAATCATCTTTAGAGGTACTATTTCATAGAGAGAATCTAAATGATTAGGTCAAATGTAAACGAACAATACAGATAGCTGGATAAATAAATTAGATTTCAAGAACCTTGGAAATCTCTGAAGCCAAGGTATTTCAAGCACCATGAAAATTACAATTTCATGTTTCTGTGCCTGAGATTCTGTTCATTTGACAGCATTAGGAATTAGCTGGGTGATCTCTGGGTGCTGAGTGATTGCTCAGCACAACTGATATTTTGGCTTTACTGTCACAGTGAAATTGATAAGAATGTCAACTGTATGTCTCCAGTACGTGTGAAATAGATGACATTTCAGGGGGGGAAAAAAAAAAAGTGTTTATACAAGTATTTTGAAATGTTTCTAATACCACTGATTTTTGGAGATTTCTTTATTTTATTTTTTTTTTTGGGGGGGGGGGGTGGAGGAGGGAGGTAGTTGGAGAGGAATTTGGAGAGTGGCATCTGGGGGGAATTTTCTGAGACGTTTGCAATATTAGTGATTTTCAGACATTTTTATTTTGGGAGGTGGGTTTGGGGGCTGGGATCTTGGGGCAATTTAGGAATTTGTTCGCAATAACAACAACAACAAATATGAGCACAATTTCCCAGTAATAGAGACTCTGGAATTTTATTAAAATCTTAAAATATCAATAACTCAGTTTCCAGAGTTTCTCAAACTCAGTATAAGTACTGGCTATTGAATGAATTGTAAAGTAATAATATACTCAAACCCATAACTATAATAAACATGGGGATGCTTTTTTTTCCTGAAGAAGCACTGGAGATATGTTTAATTTTATTTGATTTTTTCTTTCTTTTTTAATGTAGTTGATTAAAGGAGCAACTTTGACTGTGCACTACTGCAGCAGTTCATAGTAGTCAATTTTCTTAAACAACAAAATGTGAAAAGAAAAATATATTTTTTCACTGATGTGAACTAGAAAATAAAGATTTATATATATATATATATATATATAAATCTTTATTTTATATATATATATATATATAAACTTCCTATTGTCTCATTGAAGCAAGGAAGGCCATATCAGCAATTTCATTTCCTTTGTCTTGCTGTGACAGCAAAGTCATATAACCTTAAATTAATGCATGAGAAAGAGGAAGAATGTACTTCAATTTACACGAAAGTTCTAGAACAAATACACAATGGGCAGTTAGGAACACTGGTCATTACCACTGTTTTCATCTTTATTTCATCAAACTGACAACACAGTAGCAGCTCTTTAAGCCAGTGCATACACTGCATTTGCAAAAGTTCTTTAGTGTCTTGGCAAACTGAGAATACTCAGCATGATTTTCATTGAAGTAACAAGTCACAGTGTTACTTAGTAATATGTACTAGGCCTTTCTGAAAGAAGAAAGGCCATTAAAATTTTTTCAGTGAACCCAAGCAAAATGTATTATACAGTTTTCATGCATACTTTTGCTGCTGTCCACACACAGGTAAAGTATAAACTCAAGGAAATGAAATCCCAAAGAAATCTCTATGGATCGTCTAATCTCTTCTCAGTCTATTTGAACAACTTATGAATGCACAGCTAGAAAAACTGATAAAATCAATGCAAATTAGCTTTTTCTGTAGTATAATGTGATTGTATACCACATAATCACAGAATTGTTAAGATCAGAAGAGACTTCTGTATATCATCAGGTCCAATATTCCTGCTTAGATCAGGGTCAGATGCAGCAGGTTATTAAATACTGTGTTCAGAGTGAATATCTCTAAAGGAGTTTACACAACATCTCTGAGCAGCCTGATCCAGTTTTTGAAAACCTTCACATTAGAAAATCTTTTTCTTATGCTTACATGGATTTTTTTTTTTTTTTTACATCAACTTGTACCCTTTTGTCCATTCACTGAACCAGTAAGAATCTAGATTCCTTATTACCCCCACACCTCTGCTTTCATGCATTCATATACATCAGTATGATCCCTTTAAGCCTGTTCTTCTCCAGACTGAACAGTTCCTTCTCCTTCAGCCTCATGTGTCAAATGCTCCAAGCCCTTCTTAATCTTCATGGGCAAAAGCAAGAGGTAGTTCAATATATCAATGTTTCTTTTGTATCAGGGAACCAAGTCTCAGATACAGAACTCCAGATGTGGACTCACTGATGAAGAGTAAACATTTGCAGACTCTTGGCAATGTTCTTCCTAATGCAGCTCAGGAAGTTGTTGTCCTTTACTGAAACAGAGAATTGCTGATTTATGTTTAATTTACTGTCCAATAGGACCCAGGTTATTCTCTGCAAAGATGCTTTTCTGCTAATCAGACCTCAGAATGTATTCATGCATGGACTTTGCTTTACACTTTGCTGAGCTTTGAGAGATTAGAGTTGTCCAGTTTCTCCAGCTTATACAGATTCCCTTGAATAGCTGAACCATTTGATGAATCATCCAGTCTGTCCAAACATGTCCATCATTAACGAATGTGCTAAACATTATGAATCTCACTGTCAACTCTGCAACACACTGATGACAGATTTACAGCTAGATGTTGTGCCACAGACCATAACCCTCTGAGTCTAGCAATTCAGACAGTTTTCATTCCACTTCACTGTCCACTTACCTGAGCCATCTATATTTTAGATGTATTGTCACGGCAACATAGCGTTGTAATCTGGTAAACCTATGAGTTAAAGCTGAAACCTATGAGTCATCATCAAGTACCAGATTTTCATCACCAAAAATAGATCTATACAAAGCACAAACCTGATAACCATGTGAGTATTTACACAGAGATTATCTGAATTTATAGGTTAATGTGTTAATTTTGTTCCTCTCTATTGTTTGATCCCAGATCCTCATTTTGTAAATAAAAACAATTAATTGCTGGGTCTGGTCCCAGTGTCTGCAGTGGTAGTTTTGATACCAGTGATTGAATACTCATACTGAGCCAGTTTATTCAGTTTAAATTTTTCCATACCTGCTATTTTTCTGGATTCGTGTTCTGTTGAATTTGCTAGTGCAGAAAATTTCAATCTGATTGAGTCTGGAGAGGCTTACCATAGATTGTTTCTATTCTTATATTATTGTTTAAGTTGAATATTCATTTTTTGATTTATTTGCATGCAATTTTTTAATTCAACATCAGTACTACTTACAAACCTCACAGTTATTAGGATATAACAGCACATAGAAAACAAAATTTTCATTCAGTTAATCATGAGAAATCATTTATGCTCTAAGGTCAGGGTCAATCTACAAGTGACAGACTGAAGCCTGAACGATTGAAGTTATATTCAGAAAAACAAACAACAACAACAACAAAACTTCCCTGTCATTACCAAATTATTTAAAAATACAGAAAATTAAATCAACATCGTTGGAAAATTTGATGTATTTCAACTGAAATATAATGTTTTCATTTCTAAGGTTCACACACAAGAAAGAGGTTAATCTTCAGTATCTCCATGTTAAGTTTATTACACTATATATGTCATATATTTTTTTTAATTCTACTATGAAAACCAATCGACAAAATTATCAGATTATATACTACCTTTTGGATTTCTGTTAATTCAATATTAGAATTAGTTAATTCAAGTTTAGAATATGAAAATATCACTCTTTTTAAAAAATGAAAGTGCAAGATTTTTGTATAGCTTTTTTTTTCCCTTAATTCTGCATGTGACATTTGTCTTGCTGTTTTCAATAAAATCTACCTTTTGTTTAACACTCTAACAAAAGGAAAACGTGAAACATACCGGAAACAGAAACTATTATTCATAATACATTTTTATTTATTTATTTATTTATTTATAATGAAATCTTTGCATTATCAGAAAGCTCTTCTCTTTTTCAGGTTGTCGATGAAAATATTCTTTCTTTCAAATGCATTGACTTTCAAATCACATTTTATGACATCTTGGAGTTTGAGCTTTGTTGTTGTAAGCATCATTTTAAGAAAAATATAAGTTTGGCACACTTTATTTCTGTACTTTAGACTTCATAATCAAATAAATCACACACAAAAAAATAGCCTGTTTTAGCTTCTCTTGTTTGCCTGCATCTCTACTCTTGTCTAAGAGTAAGCTCTCTAACATAAAATAGTTATGCTGTAGTACATCTCTTTTTCCTTTGCAGGTTTTGATTTACTGAAGACTATCCTTTTCTGTCTAAGGTTCATTGTTCTCTTCAAAGATTGTCTACAGAAGTTAAACAGAGAAGACTCCATTTACCGTCCATTCAGTTGTAATCTTGTACTAGATTACATTATGTCTCTTCAGTGAAACTGGTCAACTTTACAATGTCAAGAACACAACTAAGAAAAGAAAGTACACACGCACACACACACACAAACAAGTTACAAATATTTCTGGTGTTAGGTTAATATTTTGCAACAACAGCAGCACATTTACACCTGTGATTTTGTTGGTTGGCCTCAGATTACTAACCTCATTGCACTTTTTTCTCCATGTAGTCTTGCTGAACGTAATTGTGAAGACTGTAGTATCTTCCCTTCAAACATAATTTTGATGTCACCAAACCAACTTTTTAAAGCCTGTATTTCTGAAAATTTACAGTGTTGTAAGGCTTTAATTCAAGTGAAGTTTAATGACAATCACTGATCTACTTCAATATCTTTGTTATACGTGCCTGCAGAGTTGCCAGGTTTTTTTACGTTTCACAAAATGTGACTGTTTGTTTTAGTTAATTAAAATATTAGATATCCTTATAGCTTCATAAAAAAGATTGGTCTTAATTTGGAATTTGGCCTTCCTATCTAGTTACTTTCAGCCAGACTGGCTTACATTCAGATGTCTGTCATTTTCTAATAGCCTTTTTTTGGAAACAGAGCGGTTTATCTTATTAAAGATATTGCCACTGTGCCATTTATCTCTAACAGAAATACAGTCAAGAACCAAATTATGCAGCATATCTTGGAAACAGGACTATAAAAGTAAATGGGATACAGAGGAAAAGGGAAAGAAAGAACCAGACTGTGGTGGAACTGTGGAAAAAAAAAAAAAAAGGCTAAAGGAAAATAATTTATGTGTATAAAATAAGTGATACACGATTCCAATTGACATATATTTATGTATAGATATTGTTCTGTGTAGTCATAATCCTGCTGTTCTGTGCTTGGAGACTCTAGGCTACAAGTAAAATTCTTACAAAAAGATCTTACTATCTAATCATGGTGAGTAAGTCTTATATCACAACAAGAGAGAAAACTTAACACTTTGTAGAAAGGACTTTATAAGCATACCTCTTAAGTGATCTTGAAAGCAAGGACAGTGGAAGAGTGTTGTATCAGAAACTAAGAAAAGGGTACTACAGAGCACGATTTTGAACCTGGAATTGTTATTTACAATGAAAAAAAGATCACCATTCAAGCTAAGAAAACACCTGTGGGCTTTGGGCAGGAGAGCTAACACTCATCAGTTTGAGTTATCTGGTTATTATAATAATACAGAGCTGTTTTAATTGTCAGTAGATTTTCTGTGAATATGAAGAGAATTCATGGCATTTTCTTCAGCACTACCAAAAAGCTTAATTTTAGCACAGACCATAAAAATGGAAGGCAGGAGGGAAACCACTGTACAAGTTAGTTCCATCTGCTTCACAGCTAGTCTCTGAAGCTGCAAGCCAAATTTGCATGTCATCTCCCAGCAAGTCATAGAAGTATTACTAATTAAAATATTATCAACATGTCAGGTTTGATTTTAATCAAGTAATTACTAGCACTGTGCACTAAAATAGGACTGAAAAAAATTGAAAAGTATATTTTAGTCCTTCTTGTTCATTTGTTCAAGACAGAGATTATTTTAATAGTAAATAAGCCACATTAACTAATCAAATTTTGTTTCCACTGCTTAATAACCTCACTAAATACTATGTATACCAACTTAGGAAACTTGTTACTGAGTTAGAAAGTATATGTAGCAAGGAGACTAGAACACTTCCATCTTAATACTTATTTAAATAAAAAAAAAAAAAACAAACCAAAACACTTAAACTATGTATTTTTTTTTTAAACTGTTTCCTTTCTGGAAGACATTCATAGTTGTACAAATATTTGGAAATATTAATCAAATAATTAAAATCCTGCAGATTTCACTTTAATAAATAATTATTTTTATCATTCCATTATTTTAAAATACATAGAATCAAACAATATGTTTAAGCAGGAGTGTAAGAATATAAACATTATTTAAAATTGATTAGGAAGTTAATCCTATGCAAAGTGGTAGACAATCTAAATGTTTTGATTCTGGTGATGAAATTTGTCACAAATTACAGCTACCTATAATTCATGCATCCAGTCTAAGTAACCTATATAGAAGAGTAACGGACTCCTAACTGACATTACGGCAGGAGATATTAAAGACTGACTCCAAACAGAAGAGAGATAAATTCTATCTTAAAATTATATGCCTAATATAACAGATGAATTCTGCACCTTGAACTCAGTTCAGTATCCTAAACATGGTGGTCTGATTTTGGTTTAGATGATTTATAGTATTTCAGATGTTCTACAGCTACCATTTCATGAAGGTGCACTTCTGTAGGTAGTGCCATATATGCCATATTCTTGGACATGTCTCAATTTTCCTAAAGATTTTTAAATGCATTAGATTCCTCTATTTGGACAACTAAGACAAGCCCTAGAAATGAGGGCAAGAGTAAATGTTCATACGAAAGACAAAACATTTAACTAAGACATTTACCTAGTCTTAGTTTCTTCTGTCACTTTATTTGCTCTGGAATATTCTAGCATTTCTGTTTCACCTGGGTGAAGGTCTATTATAGGACCAGGACCGTATCAATCACGTCAGTGTAGGAAGTGATGTCAACTGAAATGTCTCAGTGACAATAATCACCTTCAGTTTAATCAATTAAGCCAATCCCAAGGTATATAAATTACTACTTTAGAAGAAGATTTATGGTAATTTTCAGTTTTCTAAGATGGAGCACTTGATATGCCTTGGTATATTCCATTAAATTTCCTGATACAACTCTAGGAAAGCATGACATTCTGGTAATTAAATAACGTAATGCAAATTACACTTATATAATCACATTTAAAAAATAAATTTAGGTCAAAAGTCTCAATTTGGTCACCTAATCTTAGGTCACGCCAACAGTAATGCTTCCTATTTATTTCCATGGAAACTATAACAGATACAAAGAGCTCAATAACACTGTTTGATAGAGAAAATTCTCAGCTACAAAACACTGTTTTTCAACATAGTCATCAATGTTAGCTATGTATTTTCCCAGCAATGAACCAGTGTAAGTGACTCACTACCACTGTCATCGCTGCCGAAATGCACTATCCACTGCCTCACTGTGATAACATCCATTGTTTGGTCTCTAGAAACATTCAGCAAGCATCAGTGAATGTCAATGTGTGCAGTATTTTCTGCATGGAGGAGTATAATGACACATCTTTGCTTCATATACTCTTCCATGTCAGACACCATTTTGTTAGACTGCTCCTCTGTTGCCATCTGTCACATGGCAATAAAATTTAATGGAATATTGGCAGAAAGCTTCAGCTTCTACTGCCATAACACCAACATCCATCTCTGATGTTGTGGGCCAGCATAATAAACAATAAAACAGGAAGCATTACTTGCGGAGCATCCCTTGTATTTTGTAAATTGATTTGGGGTATGTTCAATGCATTTTTAATAAATTGCTATTCTAATGGATCAAAGATCCAAAGTTGCTTAGCTAAAGCAGTACTAAATTCACCAACACATTTCATGAATCAAATACACAATCTAATCCCTTTTTGATTTGAGATTATAGAAATACCAAAGTATGCACAGGAGAAAGTGTCATAAACCGTATAGAAGTTCTCCTGGAAAAATAATAATTAAAACAACAACAACAACATTAATGGATGGACTTTAAATGTAATTGTTTATACTTGGGAACTAAATCACACCCATATATTGAATTCATTAATCTCATAAGTTCCCAAGGTCTTTATATTAGTGGACATGCATAGAAATTTTGCTCTCAACACCAAGATACTGACTGTGCTATGCTGCACTCTCTTTATCTGAGACTATCAATTTTTTTAAAAAATAAGTTTTTAAAAAGCAGTTTGTTCAGATGATTAATAATAATTTTAAGTATTAGAAAAACATACATTAATTATTCTTTCTCTGGGATAATTCTTAAAACATATTTGAGTGAAACTGGTCTCATATTGCACTATTGAAGCATTGAGAAACATATATATTTTTCTCCTGTGCATCTGTAGGAGGTGTTGTTTTGGGATTAAGAATTAGGAAATGTGAGCCAGATGAAGTAACAGTGTGCGTATAGAGCAGTCATTGAAGGTAAAGAAAACATTTTTTATTGTTGAATGTAGGTAGAAGTAACCACAGAATAAAGCCAATATTTGCAAAATAAACTAGAGATCATAACATATTTGTTTCTGAACGCAAGGAAAAATTCTAAGAACTTGAAAAGGTTGTCACCTCATGTTTTAGGACAATGAAGAAACCAGTGACCTTTTTCTTCTGAATTGAAACTGACTGTCAGCAAGTAGAGAAGCTATTATCCTGTTATAGTCAGCTGATGCCTATTACATGGTGTCAACGGTTTACGGGCGTTCGGCCCGGTTCCATGACGAAGGGGAAGGGGGATCCACGGGTCCACGTCCCAGGAAAAGGGGAAAGGGGAAAAGGGTAGGGAGATGGCCCTGAGAGCAAAGAACAGCGGCAACAATCTGAGGAGAAACAAACTAATTTACTAAATAAAATATTGGAATGCAAAACAACACACTATAATACAGTATAATTACAATTTAAGCTGATAAATCCAATACAGAGAGAGAATGTCCCAAAATCAAGGTAGGCCTTACTCTACTACCGACGATGACGGCTGGAGAGCGAGGTGCTGCCAAGACGAGAGATGGCGGGAAAAGGGACGAGGTCTCGTGATCTGCAAGTTTTTATACTGCGAGCTTTTATCTTTTCCCTCCAGCTGGAAAATGGTAACAGAGGAGCAAAGTACCGTGGGGACTGTAGTAGTCCTTCTCCTCTGAGAACTAGGTACATTCATTACATGATGTTATGATGTGGAGTAACATTATATTGGAGTACCAATAACCGAAAATCATAAACCCATGACACATGGATTGAATAAATGTTAAATAACAATCCTTGTGACTAGTCAGAGAATCACATGCTAACATCCTCAGAGAAGGTGTACCTGACTAGGTAGAAAAGAAATAAGTTGAATACGATGCTACAGTACAATTTTTATTACAAGATAAAATGATAAACTGAACTATACAAATATACATTTCTAAAGATAGGTTACTATTAACACTTTTTCTTTTCTTCATCCAATGAAATTATTTTGAAAAGCAAACTTATTAATATTTGGATGTGTAATGTACTGGTACTTTTTCTTCCCTTTGTTTCCCTTTGTTTCATATTTGATTTTTAGCATGTTTGCTAACTTTTAATTCTAGTCCCTACATATCTATTTGGTCAGGTGAAAGTGGACTCAAGTGTGGTCTGTCTCTCCGGGTGGGCGCATTGTGACTCAGTTTTGATTCAAAATGTTTTCTGCTGCCAACATAGTGATACACTTGAGAAACTAATCTAATTAGCTCAATCATAGTGATGTCCAAAATAGTAATGCAGTTTTTGGACTGGAGCTGGTATGTACCATGCTGTTTTGGAACACAAACTCTGTGTGTTCAGGACTGTCTGCATAAGTCAAATATGCATAACAAAGTAAATATATTAGTTTTCAGTATACCTTTATTTTTCAAGAGTCAGAAACTGAGTATATCACCCCAGGAAAAAAAAGCCATATCACCTTCCATGTCTTTGAAGCAATGCTGTTGTTATCATTCCTAGAATGGCATTCTTTTTCTAATCTATCTTTTTTTTCAGGTTGCTTTCTGAAATCTTATCTCTATGAATATCTCATGAGATATCTCATGATATATGAGATATTTCATATCTCTATGAATATTTGTATAACTGATTTGTAAGTAATATATATTTTTTATTTTTTCCTTAATTTTCCCGAATTTCATTACCTTATGTTTTCCAGTCTCCCTCATCTAAGTGCTGTAATTCATGCCTCATTCTCTGCAGGCTGGATGCCTCATCTCATTGACACAATTTTTTGTCTTTAGGAAGCAGGATCTCTTCAAGAGCCTCTTTAAGAACCTCTTGCCATGAATAGGCCTACATGTAAATGCCTTGCTTCCCTGGGGCGTTTTATTGCTAGAATGTAGCCTGCAGGACTTAATTTTAAGGAGTTTCTTCTTGTTCCCAACATTCTTTTATCTTAGTTATTTTAATTTATTCCATCAGAATATTTTGAATTGTAATCTAGCCTATGAAATTGCTTAGAATTTCTATTTTCATAATTTAAAGAATTAAAATTATTTAATAGCACTATAAATAAGGCAGATTGCTTTGAAACATTCAAGTTTGACATCATGTTACCGTTAAATATGGGAGGCATGTTTTTTCCAGTCAGTTGTGCCTTTATGCTGCAGAGAGAGATCTCACATCTTCACTACATACCATATTTAAGGGTCAAACTGTGTAAGGAATTAGCATTAAGGTTTGGCAATTATCATTATTAACAATTTAAACAGTCTCTTTTGTAACCCACACCTCAATTTGGAAACAATGATTTAATTCTTAGTGAAATGACATATCTTCCAGAACTTGGCATTTATTTGGGTCCCCTGTAGTTATAGCAACTGTGAGTTTTTTTTCTTTTAATTGATTCAGCTGAAGCAGAATATATTCTCCCGTCTTTTTTGAGAGAAAATATAACATCAGCATTGCAGAAAATTGGACTAATATTCTTTGTAAAACCTCTCAAATCATTAAAAAATATATTTGTGGTCACTGTTTAATATGAAACAAAATAAAAATACCTCAATTTAAGTTTTGTGGATTTTTTTTTTATTCTTCAGAAATGGCAAATATCATCAGAATCTTAATTTTTTACAATGTCTGTATTTTGTAGAGGGAGAGAGACATGCTAGTTTAATTCAACTCTAATGAATGATCTTAAAATAGTGTTCTATTGTAATTTTTCTAATAACAGTGTGCTATTAATTGAAAAAAAAATCAAGTTCTGAAAATGATAATAGGCTGTGAGCCAGCAGTGTGCCCTTGTGGCATCCTGGAGTCCATTAAAAAGAGTGCAGCCATCAGGTCGAGGGAGGTGATCCTCTTCCTCTACTCTGCTCTTGTGAGGCCACATCTCGAGTACCGTGTCCAGTTCTGGGCTCCTTGGTTCAAAAGAGACAAAAGTCTCTTAGAAAGAGCCCAGTGGAGGGCCAGAAAGATGATTACGTGCCTGGTGCATCTCCCTTATGAGGAAAGACTGAGAGACCTGGGACTCTTCGGTCTGGAGAAGAGAAGGCTGAGAGGGATATCTAAACTATGTGAGTAAAGTCAATGGAGACAGACTTCTTCAGTGGTGTGCAGCAATAGAACTAAGGGTAACTGGAAGAAACTGAAACGCAGGAAGTTTTGTACTAACACAAGGAAGAACTTTTTACTGTCAGAGTGATGGAGCACTAGAACAGGCTGCCCAGAGAAACTGCGGAGCCTCCTTGTCTGGAGATATTCAATACCCTTCTGGATGCCTTCCTGTACAATACACACTAGGGAACCTGCTTTAGCACGTAATTATGTATGGGGAAGAATGTAAAACAAGAAGATAGAGGAAACAACAGTATAACTTTTTGTTGCTTTTAGTATGCATACTATATTATACTACCTGTTTGTATTAGTAGTAGAATGTAGTTTTATGTGTCATAAGCAGAAAGTATAATGTAAACTATAAAATATATTAAACAAAAACAGAAAAAAAGGAAAGAAACATGCTAAAACAATCTTTCTATGCAATTTTTTTGGTAAAAGGATTGATTTACATTTCAAAATTTGAATTTTTTACTCAACAAAACATTGCTACAGTCACAGTTAATGAACATGTTACTTATATTTGAGTCTCCATTGTGCTGCAACCTAACTAATTCCTCTGTGTAGTAATACCTTATATGATTCAGTGTGTTGTACACTACAATAGTCTATAAACAGAAAGGGTGGCACTATGACAAGTTTAGCTTTCTCCATATAATCCAGTACACTATTAAAATATCAGCACATTTTTTTTTCACCAGATATCTCCTAAAACTGTCTGTGTGGAGGGGATTATACTACTAATAGTAGTTATTTTACAAGTTTGTTTTTTTTTTTCATTCATTTTATTCTCTCTCTCCCCCCCTCCTCCCCCCCCCCCAATTTTTTACCCATAAAAATATGGGTAAAAAATATATTTTTTACCCATAAAGAACGATTAACTTGAATATTCCCTTTTCCATCAGAAGGTTACTTGTGAACTAACTCAAACTAAATACATGACTGTAGGTTTATTTGCTTTTGTGTTCCTCATATTCAGTGTTATGTAATTTCTTCTTCCAGTGTATCCTCTTTATTTTTGTCTTATGATTTTAGCTGTTAAGCTTAATATTTTTTAAAAGAAATGCGTCCAGATGAAACACAATTAGCATTTTAATTTCTCTGCAAAGATAATATTTTTGCATGTTTCTCTAACATTCACATTACTTGATTAATTAATTGCCTATGCTATATATGAAACTGGACTATTAGCTGGTAAATATCACATCATGCATTTGGATGAAATCATACAATTCTTTCAGAATCAGAACTAGAATAAATACGCAGAAATGTGATCAATTAGCTGCTTCCACTAAAAGTAGCTCATGCTTCTCCAATATTTTTTATATCTTTGCCTATATATACTTTTAAATGTGGGCACGCCTTATGCTGTAGTTCCACAGAATGATGGAATGTGAAACAATATTATTTTGGAGGATCCTTTTTTTGAAGTAACATCCTGCTGTATCAATAATCACGATTTTTACCTATTCTTCATCAAAGTCCATGTAACAGTCACTATGCAAAAGTTATGTGTGTCCTCTGTTCTTAAACTGTCACATTGCAAGAGAACTGTGCTCATTTATTGTGGATTGAGGCAGCATGAACACAGCAGCAAACTTTTATCCCCAAATCAATCCCTGTTTCAGAGGTAAACAATTAAATGATTTAAAAATCTTTACTTCATGCCTCACTTCATACTCCTCTTTCTTAAGTGAAGACAAGTACTTTCTCCCTTCCTTTCTCTTTCTCTCCCTCCTTTTTTATTTACCTTTCTGTCTTTTCCTCTCCCTTCTTCTCCTCCATCCTACTTCCAACCTCCCTCCTTCCTCTCTCCATTTCTCTCTCTTATCTAAAAGATAGAAAACTCACTTGCACTGCGTAATTCTGTTTTTAAGGAAAGCAATCAAGAGCTGGGAATGAACCACACTTGTCAGTTGAATTCTACAGCTATGACAAGAGTTAAAATGTGCCAGATGTACAGATTGTCCACAGCTGTTGTCTTTCAAATCTTTCTATAATATCCATTTTCTCTCCAGCATTTACAGAACTGATTACTGAAGTAAGAATTGATCAAAATTACTCTAGTGTAGAGCACTAGTGGTATAATATCTCTTAGTTTTAAGCTATGCATAATGAAATGCATGCCAGAAATAATTCTTCACATAATGCTTTAGACTGCACAGATGTCCATGTTTGATCTAAGAAGACATAATTAAGGAGAAAATGCTGACAGAAATAAAGAATTTATTTTCTCCTTTCTACATCACCAAGCAGGGAAAAAAAAAAAAAAAAAAAGGCATGTGGATGAGGCTGAAATGCCAGTGTTTGAGGAGGTGAATGAGCAAAACATGTTACCTGTACGGTTCCACTAAGAACTGAAAGACTAAGGTTGTATTTGTCAAGGATTTTCAAGGGAATGAAATACAGGGGAAAAGAGAGAACAAACAAATAAATATACAAACAAACAAAAACACTCACAAAAAAATTACCAGCAACAAAAGAAGCTTGAATAGTTCAATTGATCAATTCTGATCTCTAGATCATTTTAGTATTTTGTTGGAATACTTGTAGTACCAGTTCAAACCAGGCGGGGTTAGGAAAATCAATTCAAGAAGCATATTAAATATAAATATGTGTATGCATATATGTGTATACATGCATATGAATTTAAACTTTAGTGCTGAAACATTAACACTGTGAAGTTTTGGACAGATGGAGAAAAACAACATATTCTCTCACCTGTACAAGGAGCATCTGTTTTCTTGCTTACTTAGATTTTGATCACATCCCATGAGATCTACTGCAGAGTCACAGCTGATTTGGCAGTTGCTGAATAACTGGCTTATGTGCCAAAAATGTATGTAGTGTGACATGCTTCTGAAGTCCAGGGGGAACTGGACAGTCTAGCTTTGTCTATTATGATAAATAAAAGATAAAACAGGGGTCAACTCCTGACTTTGAATTTTAACATGGCACAGATTGACTTGCATTACAGTTATTTTGGATAATACATTTGATGGCACATTTATGCTAGCAACTTAATCAGAATGGCTCAAATCTGATAAGGAAAGTCAAAGAGAATCATGCAACACTGAAACAGTGCTCAGGCTTTGACAGTCTTTTCTTCAGAAACATACATGTGTTCAGACTTAGTCTTACTGATAACAAATCAACTATTAGTGACGTTACCATACATATAAATAAGAGTACCCAGAATAATTTAATAGGATATTGCAAATGAGCAATTATATAATGTGTTATATATGTATATACACATGCACATACATTTACACATATGGATATACATTTTTATAATTCCATTAAAAAAAAAAAAAAAACGGAGACATACAGATATATTTACTGGTGATGCTAAAAAGCTGTGACTGGGAAATAGAGAGGTATTGTGCCTTGGTGAAATCCTCTAGTGTGAGGAAAGAGAAATGGGAAATAGGGAGATTCTCTCCTGTGAGAGAAACTAACTGGGAGTGTGCAGTCAAGGAACCTTTCTGGAGTAGTGAATGCAATACAAAAAGAAGACATAGAGATCAAGTAACAGATGGAGTCACTAAAAGGAAAATCAGATTCTGAATTTCCCACAGAATTTCTGTGGCAGTACAGATAGTGACAAGAAGGGTAGTGCAAATGTCTCTGTGAACGTGTCTTCTGCTAAATTCCCTGAGACTCCACAAAACATTTTTAAAAATGTTTATACCCAGCAGATCTGTGATTACTAATTATCTTAAAATTACCACTAAACCTATATGAGCCTTCTCTAACTATCTGCAAAAGAATGTATTCTGTGACAATTTCTCCTTCTTTGGATAGAGCTTATGCACGTGAGATACACATTTTAACTACATACAGTGGTCAATTCTATGGCAGAAGCTACCTGGATTAGTCTTTGCGATGCAAAGATGCTCCATGCTATTCATGCAGTTAAGCATAGAAACAGGGCTTATCAATTGCTGAAGGCACATCAGGAGCTGAGTGGAAAAAAGTCATTGGGATTATCTGAAATTGTCACCAGGAGAACACCTGTAACCTTACGTTAAATATGCTATTGTAAAGGCAGCTAGGAATTCAGCAGATCCCTTTGTCTTATTTTCTCATCTATGTAAATACGTGAACGTATTTCATCTACGATGAAGTAGATTAAATGTGCAGACAGGCAAAGCTTGATCCACACCACAACTGATAACTACAGGACAGTCTATAGTTTCTCTATTTCTTCTTCATATTGCAATAATTATTTAAATACCATACTATATCAGATACAAACATTCAGACAACTTATTTGAGTTTCCATGAATAGTAGTGGGGAATGGGATTCGTAGAAAATATTCAGGTTACATGCAGATGTCTATATTTAGGTACTTATTTATGATCTAAATCTCATCCTAGAAGACTCTGAAAGAGTATGAGACAGAATACGAGGCTTAAGAAACACTTAGATGAATATTCTGTGAATATGTAGCCAGTTCTTTATGTTTCATAATCCTATTTGAATGTTTCTGTTTTCAAAGATGTATCTGTGATCATGAAGTTGTGAGCTCATGCCTACAGGGTCAGACTCTTACTGTGTTTCTTACAGTCTTAGGCATGTTAATTAATTTCTATATGAATGGATTCCTGTCCTTTGTCATAATTTATTTTTTCAAAGAGAATGCCATGTTTTCAACAACTTAGACACTTGTTACAGTGGTGCAACAAGACCATGACAGTTTTTAAGTGTTTAGTAATAGATACAACATGAGTGAACGTCCTAATATTTTTTTAGTGGGACATAAAGTAGTCAATATTACTTGAACCTGATAGATAAAACTGCATGTATCATTAAGAACATTTAGTTGTGATAATTATGCATTCTACTCTAACACTGAGACTCCTTTATTATGTTTTTTTTCATTCTCTAATGGATATTAATATACATATATATACACATATTCAAATATATATATATATATGCACTGAAAATAATATGGTCACAACAACATAGAATCATTTGAATTGGAAGGGATCTTTAAAGATCTAGTCCAACTGCCCTGCAATGAACAGGGACATCTATAGATAGATCAGGCTGCTCAGAGCTCCATCCAACCTGACCTTGATTGTTTCTGAGGACAAGGCATTCATCACTTCTCTGGGCAATTTGTTCCAGCTCCTCACCACCCTTATTGTTAAAAAACTTTTTCCTTATGTCCAATCTAAATCTCACCTCTTTTAGTTTGAAATGATTTCACCTCGTCTTATCACAACAGATCCTGCTAAAGAATCTGTCCCCTTCCTTCTTATAGCTCCCCTTTAGATACTGAGAGGCCATCATTTGGTCTTCCCAGAATACATGTATGTTTCTATCATTTTAAATACTTCATGTATCTCCAAGAAGTTATAAAGCGGAGGATAACATTTTTAACACTTAATTGGAATAAAATCCATTATCAGTGGGAAAGTGTGTTAGTTGCTGAAAATCTCACTGATGTGCATTTAATACAGACTGAATTAATTCAGATATGCTTATTGCTGAAAACAAACCTTGAAAGTTTTGAGCAACTCTAGGATGAAATTGCAATGCTGTACTATGAATCAGTGAAGAAGGCCATTGTAATTTGATACAATAATTGTTATTTTTCATTATTTTTACTACTAATCACATTATGCAAGTTTTAAATCAACATTATTATTATCTGTACACATATAATTGTAATATGTTATATATGGTTTAAAATATTTTTTTAAGAATAAAAAATGTTCAGGGAAAAAGTAAGCCAAACAACCAGCCCACAAGATTATTTTAAACCTTCTCTGTTCACTTTAAAACCGAAGATATATACCTAAATCATAGAGATGATTTTTTAAAGTTATTATTAATACTATTTATTTACTTGTGATCATGAAGAAACAAGTGAGGGAAAAAAAGAGAAAGGTTTTTTTGCATGAGGAATCAAGGTGGCATGGTCAAAGGTCCATGTCTAGCTCCTAAATTCCCTATTGCAGAAATCAAAATCAATCAGATGGTAGCAAGATACTAGATATATAAAGGTCAGTCTTATGAGCATTTTTTGTTTGTCGTGTACCAATTTTATGAAACAAGTTAAAGCTGACTTCCCTGCTTCCAATGGCCTGCTGGGACTCTGGTGCTGAATAGGTTTGACAGTTTAAATGTTTCAAATGCTTTAGTGGAAATGTATGTCCAAGTGAAGAATAAAAGATTTAGGTGTGACATGAGATCTGTTTATATAAATTGAGGTAACAGGTAACAGAACTTTGTTTTATTTACTTTCATATCCTCACTGTCTTGGATCTTGCATTATCATGGCAACAAAGGGAATAAAACGAATTACCTGACTGAATTATAAAAAAGCAGGTGAGAGACATATTGCAATTGAATTATAAATATTAATCTATAGTAGCTCAGTACAACATCTTTTAAGAAAAACTAGAGAGCAAGTAAACTGAACATATATAAAAACAAACAGGTAAATGTGTACATTAGAAATATTCTCATTCTTTGCAAGAAAACTGATTTTTTTTTCTGTTTATTTTCCCAGTGTTTTTATCATAGAGAACAACAGATAGATCATCTTACTGAGCAAATTCTAGGAATAAATTCAAAGAACTTCTGTTTGAATACTTAGAGTTAGTACTTCAGTTAGTACTTCACATGTAGTTTCTGATAAAGGGAGACTATTTACTGTCCCCAACACTTTTAAATGTAGCTAAAATTGAATCTTTAAAAACTTTGCACACCAAAGTTGGCATATGTAATTTTAAAAAATAATTTATTTTAAAGATCACAACATGTCTACTTCAGTGAAAAACTCACTAAAATCTACACAGCTCCATGCAAGAAAAGGGCTTCCACCATTCAAACAAACAAAAACATTTTAACATACCGACCCACTTAAACCAAGAGATTTAAGACCTGACTTTCAGTAATGTTCTCACTGCTCCAGGATATGATTTAAAGGCAACTTACATTTAGTTATAACCTTGCAGTCAGTGTGGTGGTAGCTCATTCCTTATTCATTTAGTTGAATGACAAATCAACTCCTCCTCTGTGTCATGCCCCCTCCCTCCCCCCCATTCCCTGCTTCCACCAACAAAATAAATCCACCACCACCACCAAAAAAGTCACAGGTTAAACATATTATAGTGATATATCTCCGCTTATTATTTTATGGTCAGTCTGAGTGTTACAAAAGGAACTATTTCTACCAGATGAAATCAAACTGGAGGAAAACAAACAAATCAACACAAGAAAATGGTTTTAAGTTTGAACTCAATTCTGAAGGAAAACCTGTCATTATTCTAGACAGCAGAAAGTTTTATTCTTTAGGGAAGAACTCCAGAGAAAGCAGACAATTGTATGTTTATTCAGATGAAAGTTTGACTCTAATATAGTAACAAAAACCTGACTTAAAATAATACTATGACACTGTAATTAACAGTAGCAGTTTCTTTGGTAGGCTGGCAGGTTTTTGTTCTCATTATTTTAGTTTGGTTTATGTGTTAGTAAAAAGCTTTTTAACACTGTGTATGTTTCTTTTAGAAATGGACTGAGAAATAATTTAATGTGTCTAGAATAGCTGTACGTGTTCTTATGAATCTAGTTCAATTACTGATATGTTTAAAAATATGATCAAAGCTTCGCTACATTCTTTATTCAGCTAAGAACTTTTCATATTAGAATATAATATTTATTTTTTGTATTAGTTTATATCCATATTCTATACTTCTAAACTGATATAGTAGCAAAGCACTCATGTTGTAATTATGAAAAAATATTTTAATTATTTCTATGGTTTTTTTTCCTAATTAGCATAAAATAGAAATGAATATTAAAAAAATACCAATTTTCTGAAGTAAAGTTACGGTGAGAAGGAGAAAGTTTTTTTTTTTAGAGAGGCTGTGTTTTTGCAGGTAAGAAAAGGTAAATGATCAGCTTCTGGAATCCCTAGAGTTCTATTTTAATGTCTTCAGAAACTGTAGACAGCGTGGTACAAACTAGCTGATAATCCTTTAAAAGAGATGAATTCTTTGCATTATGCTAATTTTTTAATGTTTCTATGCCAAATTATAACACAAGCCAAAAAAAGTGATCATTCTCTACACAGACTGTAATTAATTGACGACATCTTTTTCTTCTTATTTAAGTATGCTTGTTTTGGAACAATCAAAATTTTGCCAGTATATCATCTCTTGCAAGACTGCTAAACATGCAATACACTTAAATTCTTAGAAAAATAATCTTCCTCAAAGGAAAACCTCCTTTATAAACTACTGTGCTCATACACATTGATCTTCAAATTTAATCATGGTTAATAGGAGATTAGTATGTACATGATCAGAGATTATATTAATATGAGAAAAAAAACTTTAAAAGTTCATCTGTAATTATTTCATTTTCCTTTTCAAATAGTCACTTTTTGTTGTTTTGTCAGCATGTACAACTTAAAGGTCAGAGCAAATCGACTATTATCCAAATCCTGCCACAGACTACTTTTTCCATTAAGTACAATGAGCTTTGGATTTAGTCCATCATCAGTAAGTTCTTTGTCCAGA
Organism: Numida meleagris; assembly: GCF_002078875.1. Lineage (NCBI taxonomy): Eukaryota > Metazoa > Chordata > Aves > Galliformes > Numididae > Numida > Numida meleagris. The sequence goes on from NC_034409.1 coordinate 149,667,073, forward strand.
AAGTTCACACACAAAAATGTTTAAGGTGAGACTTTGTCAACGGTTTACGGGCGCTAGGCCCGATTCCGTGACGAAGGGGACAGGGGACCCACAGGCCCACGTCCCGGGAAAAGGGGAAAGGGAAAAAGGGTAGGGAGATGGCCCTAAGAGCAAAGAACAGCGGCAACAATCTGAGGAGAAACAAAACTAATTTACTAAATAAAATATCGGAATGCAAAACAATATACTATAATACAATATAATTACAATTTAAGCTGATAAATCCAATACAGAGAGAGAGAATGTCCCAAAATCAAGGTAGGCCTTACTCTACTACCGACGATAAGACGGCTAGAGAGCGAGGTGCTGCCAAGACGAGAGATGGCGGGAAAAGGGACGAGGTCTCGTGATCTGCAAGTTTTTATACTGCAAGCTTTTATCTTTTCCCTCCAGCTGGAAAATGGTAACAGAGGAGCAAAGTACCATGAGGACTGTAGTAGTCCTTCTCTTCTGAGAACCAGGTATATCCACTACATGATGTTATGATGTGGAATACCAATAACCGAAAATCACAAAACCATGACAGACTTTTTTTTAGTAACATGTGAGTTACTACAATGCACCCTTATAGAATATGTTTGATTAAAAAATAATGAAATAGACCATGGAGAAGAAATGACTGCCTCTTGACTTTGAAATTATGTTAACGTTTAATGAAATTACAATTTTACCTTTCTAGTTATCTTTCTCCCTTTTAAAATGACTTAATGAAAGGAATGGTTATAATATTAGATCAAATAAATGAACTTCAAGTAATAGATTAATCGTTTTTGTTTAATGAGGTTTTTGCAAAAGAGTTTTTAAAAAATAAATTTCCCCCTGTATTTTCAGGAGGTGATCTAGGTGATCTTAACAAATAATGGATGTTTCTGTATGTTAGTATTGTCTTTTCTGAAGATTTATGATCTGCTCATACTTCTGTATATTGAAATTGGATATAAAAGAAGAGTTTTTCTGTATTTAAAAAAAAAAGCAACAAACAACAGAACAACAAAAAGAAACACATTTATAACTCCAATCAGGACTGCTAGGTTAATTTCTATTATAGAAGACATATTTACCTGATTATAAACAGCCTAAATGGCTGTACGTTTGAGGCATCAGCCAGGGAACAAAGTAATTGTCCCATGGAAAACAATAATGTGAACACTGTCTTGAAATATTCAACATTGTTTCCACATTTAAGGTATTCTTTCATTCTATAATTTCTCACTGGATTTTCCCTAGCTTCTAACTTACTAATGAACATCACTGTGTTTTTTTTTGGTTGTTTCTTCAATCTCATGTATTTTTATTAGAAGTTGAAGTACTACAAGAAAACACTCTTCGTAGGTGTATACAGGGTGCTACTCAGTCTTATGGTTAGTATACATGTGTCTGAACCCTTCTTTTTTTTGGCTCAAAGCTTGCTTTCTGAGGCATGTTTTGTGATAAGACTCTAACTGACTTACCAAGGAGGAGAATGGTGGGTGTCGCTGTGTGGCAATCAGCATCACCGTGTGAACATTTGAAAGCATTTCCTTCAGAGCTGTTTGCCTCAGGAAGAGAGTGCTCATGAGTGTTTACTGGTGGAAGATCCGGCCTGTGACCAAATAACTCCAGCTTGGTATGGGAGACTGGGGAATGATACCATCGTATCCTGTGAAAAACAGGATGCAGGTGGGCACCTCCCTGCTCCCTCTTATCTGCTGGCAAGGCCTGGAAGATGGGAACAAAGGAGTTTTCTGCTGAGATCCCAAAGCCAGAAGCTGCCACTCCAGAGAGAGCTGACTCAACCACTTTGGATTTATAAATAAGTTCGTACTGCTGTTGGAAGTTGTTGTCAACTGAAGCGGTTGGCAACTGAACAACAAGCCCTGATGACCTATCGCCACTGAAGATCAACGTCTGTGCTACAAACAGCACTGGACCCCTGGTGGTTACTATCTCTCTTCCTTTCTATGAAGACTTTTTGCTTTTATATTGCAACTAGGATTTGTAATAAACTGGTCGGGCTAACATTCGACCCGTTGTGTCTTAATCTCGCCATTGGGTATACATATATTAAAAGAACACCCTCTCCCTCCTGTAAATTGGAGCAAGACAATATGTAGGCATTATCTTACTGCCTATGCTTCTATTACTAAAATTTTTAGTAGTACATATCAGACTGAAGAGTTAAAAAAGAATTTTCACATTCAGTATCAATAAATAATCATTTCTACTTAGTATCTTGAATGGGGATAACTATTTCCCCCCAAAAAATCTTTCAAAGAGAAAATGATTCCTGATATTTTTTTGTTTAAATAAGAGAGATAAACATTTAAAGACTTTTGTTGATATTTGTGACTAAAGTATATAATACAGTCTTTTAAAATGTTTCCTTTCATCATGGTTAGAAAGGCATAGGCCTACAAAGAATAATAAAGAATATTATAATCTGATTGCTCGCCTGTTTCTATGTAGCTGTTTATTGCTTAAAGAGAAAAGGATTTTAATTGTCAGAAATCATATAAAACACATTTTCATTATTTCTGCCTTCCTTCTCCCTGCAACCCCAGGATGAAACACAGTTCTCGGTAATTTCTATATTTCTGCATTTTTGTATTTAAACACCTTGACAGGCTTCACACCTAACCCTCAGATTTAATTAAAGAAATCTTTGATGTAAAAAAAAAAGATGTGTGAACTGAAAAAATATTTGGGAGGAACTAGAAAAGCATACTGCTAAATGCCACTAAGTTATGTAGGCTGGAAGTTATCTGGTCTACTGAAGGTGGGGTAAAATATGAAAACTTCATTTGAAGAGATTAAAACACTAGTAGAATTAAACATATGCATAGACTCAAAACTGTCTTTCCATTTGAAAATGAAGAACAAAAATTAGATACTCATTTTGAAGAATAAAACTATAGCAAAAAGCCTGAATTCAAGAAGACACACATGCAACAGTAGGAAGTGAAGTAAATGCAAGTGGCAGAAGAAAGACATATAGGTTCTGAAATAAATATGCAAATGTAGGAGATCACTGGAAAACAGATATCTATATAAATGTTTATATGGAATTTGCTTATCAAACATTACAAATTTATAAACTCTACTTGAGAAACAGAAACATTATGAGGAATTTGGAGGAAAAATAAAAAGGAAAAAAAAGGAGATTAAATGCTCATTAATATGATACACTTAAGATGTGATCTTATAGACATTAATTAAAAGGACTCTTGGGAGCATTTGAAGTTAGACTAAAGCCAACAGTTTTTTGATGTTAGGGAGAAAAAAAAATCAAGGTCACTGTGTGAAGATGCTTTTTCCGTAGTAGAAGGGAAAAAAATTAATTTACTTGCATCATTGTTAAATGCATAAAGAAGGCAGACTTTGAAAACAACGTTATTGCATCTTTATTTCCCATTTATGTGCATGTATGAGAAAGGAGGCACTCTACAGTCCTATACGGATACTATCTTTAAAGAACATATCTACCAAAGTAGACAATATATATTTAACATGTGACCTTAACCCTTCTGTTTAAGGCAAGACTGGTTTTACACTTAGCAGGACATTCTGAATAAAGGTTAAAACAGATCATATGAAGCTTGAAGACCAAGTCAAACTACAGATGCAGGCAGGCCCAAACAGCAATGAATTCATTCTCCACAGTCTTTACTTTCAGAGTCTTCCTAGGTGCTCTCTTTTCTGACTTTGTATGAAAGCTTATTTGCTGCCATTTTACTCAGTCAGTGAGCAGTTATTAAAAGTTACTCTCAGTTTGCAAGGCAGAGCACTGTGACCATAACCTCTCCTTTCAAGGAAGCCTTTTAATTCTCATTCAGTTCTCTTCTTTTAACTGAGGTTGGACCTACATCAAGAAAGAATAATATCTTCATGCCCTCAGATATAACCTCTTCATTTTTCCCAACCTCCTGTAGCATTCTAAACTTGTCCCAGGTGTACAAGGTCAAAATGATGGTCCCTCCTACACTGTTACTTACAGATGGCCATCTTTGTGGGAATCCTATGGCATTTCTGATCCAGATTAGATAGTCTTTCAAGTTATGTGACTGAACTACAGATGAAAAGTTTTCCATGAAAAAGATGGTGTCAGGACTTCATGTTCCCTCTGGAAATCTCAGAAGCATAATGCCCCTTCTTTGTTGTTGGATGTCTGAAATTTTTAAGTCATTTTAAGACTAAATCTGAGGATTTAGTCTGCCTTTAGTCTGGGAGTTTTTGTTTGCTTCCCATTCTCTGGAAAGATTTGAATTTTCATTCAGTGATGTTTTAAATGGCAAATTTTAAAGTTAGATTTCTGTCTTGGAGAGTTTATCTCTAAATCAAAATTAGAATGTCTCTGCTGTTACATTTTGGTATGTCTTCATTCACTGTATTCCCTGTAGATTTAATAGATGTGGTGCAGATTATTTACTAAAACTTCTTTTTTCTGCTTTGAAGAGCAGTACACAACTCTCAAACAAGCACATTTAATCTGTATTTTGACTTAGTATACTGAGAATTCATATAGGGTAGCAGACTAAATTGATTTCTAATGAAGATAAGAAAATTATCAAAAATAAAAAATCAAATTATGCAAATTCTGCATTTTTCCTATTTTTTAAAGTGTTTTTGTTTGTTTTATGTTGAAATGAGTCTTTCTGAGTTATCTGAACTTGTTAATATTTGACAGAGCTAAGTCACACTGAGGAAAGCAAAGTCATGCATTATGAAGTAAAACTCATGTCACATCTTTTTCATTCTACTTCTTGTCTCCAACAGAGAGCCTGAATCAACAGACATAATGGAAAGCCATTAGAATCATAGAATTGGTTGGAAAGGACCTACAAGATCATCCAGTCCAACCATCCACCTACCACCAATAACCCCACTAAACCATGTCTCTAAATGCTATATCTAAATGCTATATCTAAACGTTTCTTGAACACATTAGATTTAGGCTACGTCAAATAAATATGTAGAAATACAGTCAAAAGGTGAAGTGTTTTCAAGGAAGCCACTCCTGTGATTTCTTTCTTCCTAACCTCAGGAATCACAACATACCCACATAAACGCACATACATAGATATCCATATTGAAATTTATTCTTTGGCTCCAAGCCTGTAATCATGCAGGCAGTCAGTGTATTCAAGGCAAAGAGCTTTGCAGTTCTTCATGTTGAACGTGAAGTTTCTCTTTGCCTAGTCCTCAAGTTTATCACTTTCCCTATAGACTCTGCAGTCCACACTTCAGCATGACAATTACTCCATTTAATAATAATATCATTCAAATCCAGTGTGAGATGTAGTGTTGACTTCTGGAATACTCCAGAAGTTATTAGGTGTCAAGTCATCTGCTACTATGCTACTAGCCAAAAGAATATAAACATGTTTCTTACTTGGATTACCTTTTACTTTTTAGCCAGGGCATTAGTTTGTATCAATCATATTACTTTCATGTTAACTCATTATTAGAAAGTAGCAGGATAGACAGATGGACAGGTTTGAGTTGTTCTCTTATAAAACACTGAGTATTTATAATCTGCTTATTAAGCAATAATGGTATTATAAGAGCACAGTACTATGATACTAAAAGCCTCAGGGATTCGTCATTGCAGCCAGCAGGATATAGGCTTCACCAATCAGGCCCTGTCTATTTTCAGTAACAGTGCAAGGCAGGCTAAGAAGCCAGCTGGAAGCAGCCCCCACTCTAGGACATCAGGCACCTAACTGCCAACAGGGATGAGTTAAGGCCATGTTGGGATGGTTTGGAGTGAGGTCACTACCAGACTGCAAATTGAGATGAGAATCAGGCCCAGTAGAGGGAACTGAGGCCAGGTATAATCTTGGTGCTCTGTGGCATTAAACTTTAAATGCACATTCCATGAGTGAGTGTTGCTTTGAGAAAGCATTAGGGAGTATGTTAGTACGTTGATAGTACAGAATAACCAAGGGGCAGTATGTGATCTCCAGCATTAGAGCACTGATCAGCTGCAGCATTTATTTATTTTCTCGTCACACTTTGAAAAAGAAAAAAAAAGCTTTTTGTTTATTTTGAATATTATTTATTCAGAGAATGTTGTCTCTAAGCAACTTGCACATGAAATGTCCATTTTAGGACAAACATCAAACCTTGGCCCTTCTTTTTGTCATAATTATACAGACTTACATTTTCTGCCTTGGATGTCCAGTTTAATTTCTAGTCAGATAATGACAGACTCTCATGTCTGTCCAAATCATTTACAGAGACTCTATCTAGTTCCAGAGAGAGAGGAATGAACTCACTATAAATCTTCCCTTGGAGATGTTTTGAGTATTTTTTACCTATCATGTGGAGTTAACCTTTTTATTGGTCAACTGTCTTAAAAATTTGTGCAGATAATGAGTTTGTAGTTAAAGCAGCTCAGGCACAGGTAGAAAGCATCTTGACACTTAAATATACTAGACAGCTTTCCAAACTATCAAGCACATTCAAATAGTCTCTCCATTGTCTCATGTGTCAACATGATGCTAGTGACATGTTTTTTTTTTTATGGTTCTTCTTTTAAGCAGTCTGATATTGTGTCTGAGACAATGAATACAGAGGAATAAGCGTATCAAGCTCATTTTATACAATGAGATGGTTCTGACATCCTAACAGGTCACATTCATCAAAACTCATTTAAAAAAAAAAAAAAAAGGCTTTGTAAATGTCAGAATGAAACATACGGATCTATTTTTCTTATGCAAGAAAAGTGGGAAACAAACCCAAAATTATCCAAAAAAAAGTTTCATTATTAATAAAGTTGAAAATTTCACCTAAGACCTTCTTCTTTATCATCACCATAAAAATACTTCATTATATGAGAACTTTATTGTGTGATTGAATTATTGGTACAATACTGTGTACTTTCCTAAATACATAAGTTTACACAAAGAGCTGCAAATGTTGATAGTATTTTATGAACACTGAGGTTCACACCAAGATTTGTTCAGAATAAATATTTTCATTAGTAGAATATTGTATGAAATCAAGTCTAGTGTTTCAGTACCCAAAATATTAGAGTCCCATGGTGCCATGGACTAATTCTTCATCACAAATGAAAAAAGATACACTCAGCATACCACTGTACAGAGCAGATATGCCCAAAGATTCATGAAAAGTGTTATGCTGATCATATTTTATCTCAGCTTGATGGAACCACTTCACAGTTCCACCAATGCAAGTTTTATCCTCTGCCTTAATGATCTTTTCTGCATTGTTCGTGCTCTTCTTACTAAGAAGAACTTTTATTTCCTCTACTAGTGAGGCTTAGAAAGCCCTGTCCATTCCTAGCCTACTTTCTGTCCTTCATCACATACATCCCTTTTTCTCTTAGCTCTCCACTTTAAATCACTAGTGATGTGGTAGTAGTATCTTCAGTTGGGATACCTCTGTTCTCCAGACCAGATTTAGCACCAGAGTCTTACAGTTAACAGGATAATATAGACCATTACATACTTTCAACTGTAAAGCAAATCCTTCATAATGATTAAATGAAATTGAAATTGTTCTTCCCTTATTATTTTTGGCTCTGTAAATATGGATGCCATTAAAGTAAGGCACATCTATGTGTAGATTCAAACTCCTGACATTAAAAGTAGAAATTATGATAGATTTGGATAGATATGCAAGTATTGCAAAGGTAAAATATTAACATATTCAACATGACAATCAAGCATACAGTTCTGGTGCAAGTTTCACAGCCTGCAGAAAATCTGTTCACCTTCAGACTAATTAGTTTTGGCACTTTGCTGTGATTCATGGAATGCACCATGAAATTTTAACACTGAACTCAAGAATATTTTTTCATTGTTTGTCAGATGAACTTCTGTGAAGATTTGCTGTTTCCCTCTAGCAATGCAAAATTGTTTTCTACAAGACTAAGCTGACATAAGTGATATAAAGTTTAAAGAAACAGATAAGAAATGTTCCTACTTTAGACATGAAATCACATCGATTCTTCTTCCATCATTATGTTTTTATCATTATTTTGATAACGTATACTAACATAGTCCTCTTCAGTATCAAAAAGACTTAAACGATCTATCAAATTAATTCTTCCTTCAGAATTTATGTAGACTCTTGGGGCAGGCAGGATTCCTCTTTCTTGACTCCAAGCTTTCAAATATTCAGTGCCAGTTTCATTTTGGGTCACAATAGAAAAACTGATAGACTTAAGTTGACCTAGGCTATCTTTACAGATGGGCTGATAACTTCCAGAAAAAAAAAAATACATCCAGTTTTAGATTAGAATTTAAACCATGTGCCATATGGAGTCTTTATTTCTCCTTATTACTTTAAAAGGAGTTAAGGGTGACTAAAAGGAGTTAAGGGTGACTAACACAAAATTAAGCCAGACAACTTATTTTAGCCATCCACACATACAGGTCTCTATTCAGTTGGCATGTCTGAGCGCCTGAGATGTTCTTGGGGGCATATGAAAAAGAATATACAGACAGTTAAAGCTTTTGAAGGAACAGCTGTTTCTGGATGACTATATGTGGGCAACAGAATTAAAGAAGCAAAATTTTCAGATAGAATTTTTATGACCCAAATTCAGGAATCTAAGTGCTACTCTTTGGTTCTTAAATTTATTCGTTTGCTTTTCACTAAATCTGTTAATTGGACGTTTCTCAAATTCATAGGCAGTACTGACAGTACACTACATCTGAAGGTGATTTATGAAGATATTTTTTTCTATTTCGATAGCATTGCTCCATTTAAATTAATACAATTAAAGACCATAGAATCTATATTTGCCACACTGTAGAACTGTGGCCATGATGTTGTATAAGTTTTTTTTGTTTGTTTTTTTAAATCATTATAGTCTTTTCTTTCAGTCTTCATTGGTTCTAAGTACTGAGACTTTTTCCATCAGAAAACATTGATATATTATGTTACTCACAGGACAATGGACTGCTTTTGTTTTGTTTTTAATGTGTTAAGTATTTTCTTGGATAGGAGGAAGAGTGTAGCTCAGCAGAGAGTATAATTAATTTAGGAAAATTAAAGTCTTGTCCTCATAAGGACATAATCTCCCTATGCTTTGTTCTACTGATGCTTAGTTTTATATGGTAGTTTTTCCTCTTCATTTGTTATGAATTGCATGAATTATATGAAAGAATGCTCATAATTATTTTCCTATTCTCTTTGTTTAAGCCAAAATATTATCTACAACTATAATTTTAAAAAATATTAGATTGTCACCTATTCCAGTACTGATTGTCTTTAATGTATGCTAGTTTAATTAATTAAATGATTTCTCTGATTAATCAAAGTATCTTATTCTGCAGTCAAACTCATTTTCTTCCACTCCACACTTCAAAACTCCTTCCTTCAATTCAAAATAACTATGTATGGTCAAGTCTCCCATAATATCTACATTATAAAGGGAAAATAACAGTATACTTGGATTTATCACAATATAATTATAACTGGATGATTTTCCTGATCAGAAGTTTTATAGAAGATAGAAATTGAAAAGCTTCTGACATGACTTTGTTAAATAATTTGTGTAGGAAAAGCTGGAATATCACACTAGCCATTTTTGAGAAGGTAAGACCTTATAAAAGAATGATGTGATGCATGGTTTATAAGAGGGAGGTTATGTTGCAGATGAAGGTTGCTAGAAGCATTTAAGCATGATCATTCCCAGACTGATTCTGTTTAACGGTTTCATAAATTATCTCTTTTGAAGAAAAAAAAAAACGCTTGTGCAAAGGAAATTTTTTGTGGCACAAAGCTGAAGAAATTTTACTGCATCAAAGAGAGTCAGAAGAGTAGCTAGAAAATACTAACTTGTTTTGAGGAACATAGTAATAAACATGAAATGAAAATCAATAGTGCAAAATATAAATTGAAGTAATTGGAGTTCAATAACAAAAAAAAAGTCTGCTATGAGTTTTCATTGTGGGAAATGGCTGTATACACATGTACACTTGAATTCAGGCACAGTTATACACTCCCAGTTCAAGAGAACAAAATTTCTTCTCAGTTGTGAATTTTCCATGTGTCGCTCAAATTAATTCTTTATTATTTCCAATTTGTTTTGAAAGAAACAAAATATGGAATTTTGTTAGCAGGATAAGAGTAGTGTGACAGGCCTATGGAGGCTCAGTCCCTTAAGACTGTAAAGTGCTCATGTTAGAATACACAGTATAGTCTGAATTTTTGTTCTAAGTCATACTCTACTCTTCAACAGCAAATAATGTGGTAGTTACATAAAACTGGAAAAATTCAGGTCTCTGACTGGTTGAAATGTAACTATTTGCACTGAATCTGAGGACTGACAGAGCTGCCCAGACTTGAATTTGTGGGGAACTCTAGTATCTGGAAGTCCCTCAGGGGTCTGAGGGAAGAACAGGGTGTCACAGGTGCAAGTGTGACCAGGTCGATGAAATTCTTGAGCAGATGGCCAGGTTGTGAGAGGAAATCACCAGGCTGAGAAGCATCCAGCAATCAGAGAGGTTGATGTCTGGTATTGTGTAGGCAGACCAATAACTCTGTCTTAAATCCCTGCTAGGGAAAGAAGCCAAGCAAACTTCCCACCTTGAAAAGACAGATGAGAAAAACACACAAGACAAGGGAGAACAGTAACTCATCTCTGCTCAGAGATGAAGAAGAAGCCCCCCCTTGCTCCTTAAGTCCCCCTACCCAATAGATACGAAGCTCTGGGGATGGAAAGGATCCAGTGTTGTGTAAAAAAAAAAAAAATGGTGAAAAGTATTAGTAATTTGTTACTCCTTGCTTAGAAGCAGTAAGGAAGCCACTTGCTACCTGGATGATATCTCTAGAGAAGTTTCCTGCCTGCTGGGGGCCCACATTCTGGATATCAAGATGTTGAAGGAACTGAGAGCACAGGTAGTATTCTCCTTGATCCTCCCAGCTGGAGAGGCGATCCAAGCAGAAGGAGAATGGACTAGTTGAACAAACACCTGTGGGGATGGTGTTCATGTTCAGGGTTTATTAGTGCACCTGGGATGCATCTTCAAGAGACAGGGCGTGTTGACATTGGATGGGATACATCTGATTAGTAAGGCCAAGAATGTGCTGGGCAGCAAGCTGGCTGGGCTGATCATCAGAGCTTTAAACTATATTTAATTGGGGAAGGAGATGTAATTCTTAGTGTGACATAGAGGGGCTGAATAACACTGTCATTTTAGGAAAGTGTAGGGGAAAAATCTCAGATTTGTCCCAGAGGAATGTGGGAGGGCTCCTCTAGAAGGTAACATGGCCAATACCCCAAATGAAATGCCTCTATATAAACGTACACAGCATGGAAAATTAGCAGGAGGAGTTGGAAACTGTGGTGCAATTAGAAAACTATGACCTGATTACTATCCCAGAAACATGGCAGGAAAATTTGCACAACTGGAATACTATGATTGAAAGCTACAAGATTTAGGAGGGACTGGGGAGTTGTCCTCTATGTGAAGAACAGGATAGATTGTGAAGAGCTGCCTCTGAGAAACAGTCATGATCAGTCTGAGACCTTGTGAGTGAAAAATAACAAGGAGGGGTTATACATTGGTTAGAAGAAACAGACCAAGGAGAGTGTACTCACTCGGGTAAAGAAAAACGGAGAACTGGCTTCAACAGACACAGAAAAGGCTCGGGTACTCAAATAGTTCCTTGTCATACAATTCAATGGCAATCATAGTCGTCACTCTTTCCCACGTCACTGGACATCTAGGAGGGGGTTGGAGTAGCAATATCCCTCTGACTATAAAGCCAAGCAAGCCAGAGGCCATCTCATGAGGCTGAATGGGCACAAGTCTGCGGGGCCAGATGATATGCATCCCATGGTCCTGAAGGAACTGTCTGATGTGATTGCCAAGTCATTATAATTGAAGAGTCATGGCTATAAGATGAAGTTCCTGGTGATGTGAAAAAGGCAAACATCACTTTCATTTTCAATAATGAGAGAAAGGAAGACCCTGGGAACTACTGGCTGCTAAGTCTCATATCTGTGATTGGGAAGATCATGGAGTAGGTCCTCTTAGAAGAGATGTTAGAGCACAAACGAGATGAGGAGGTGATCCGAGACAGACAGAATGGCTTCGCCAACATCAGCTTATGATTGGCTGATCTGGTGGTCTTCTATGATAGAATGATAGCATCAATAGAAGAAGGAAGGGCAACAGATGTCTTTAGCCAGACTTGTGCAAAGCCTTTGACATTGTTCTGCACCATATCTTTATCACTAAATTGGAAAGAAACAGATTTGAAGAATGGACTTTTCAGTGGATCAAGAATAGCTTGAATTGTCACGGTCAGAGGGTTGTGATCAACGTATCTGTGTCCAGGTTGAGGTTGGTAATGAGTGGTGTCCCACAGGGGCCCATCTTGGAACTTCTCTTAAACATTTTTTTTCTTCTTCTTCTCTTCTTCTTAAACATTTTTTTTCCCTGGCTCCTAACTGCCAGTACATTGTTTTTTACCTTTCTTACATCTGTTTCCCCAGGGCACCATCTCAGCTGCTGAGCACATCTGTGCTCTGCAGTGGTGGAGCTGGAGTTGGTTAGAACCTGTGTCTTGCACAGCCGCCCCATCACTACCAAAATCTTCACAGTTATATTCAATACATCTGATGTCTTCATATGTGGGGAAGAGAGGTTTTTTTACATAACACAGAAGAAATAATTGCCAAAGAGGAAAAAGAACATATATTTAAGATAAAGGACAATGATGGCAGAAAACACATATTCAGTGACTGAGAAGTATGGATGAGAAAACAGGAGAGGCTGAAAAATGTTTTGAGTTATATGGATTCTGGAAGAACTTGTCGATGCAGCAACAGAAGCCATAAAACCGATAGCTTTTAAATTTTATTTATTTATTTATTTATTTATTTATTAACGTACTTCTTAAAGAGGTTATTTAGAGTTACTGGCAATTGACGGAAAATGCAGCGCAGTGGCTCTGGAAGTCTTCTCCAGTTGTGCATCATATTATAAACTTAGGACTCTCTTAGAAGAACTTTTGGAGTTCTCTTTGGAAATCTTTGTTCTATGAACTGTATGAATTATACATGTTACCTTGCAAAACCTGATATTTCTTCACCATTTTATTTTATTTTATTTTATTTTATTTTATTTTATTTTATTTTATTTTATTTTATTTTATTTTATTTTATCTTCCTCCTCTTCCTCTTTGGATCAGAACAATTTTCTGGATACTCTATCTTAACCTTAACTCTGATGCTGATCAATAACACTGTTACATTTGTGGAACATGGAGGGGGGGAGCAGCATTACTCCTCTAATATACCTGTGAGATACTTTTAAATATTCAGTTGTTTTTATAGTTTGTTCTGGGAGTGAATATTTATTCTCACTTTGTGTTGTGCTTTACATCTCACCATATTTCAAATCCCAGATGCTTTTAAAAAATTCTAGGACTTAAAAAAAAACAATACTATACTTCATAATATTTCATCTTAATGAGCATTAGTTTACCATCTTCATAAATAAAGTATTCTGCATTTCATATATGAAGTACTTTCCACATGAAAGATGATTTTCTTCATTGTACTGAATGTATCTTTCCCTTAAGAATAAAAGCATTCCTATAGCTGTGTCTTTTCCCTTTTTGCTCTTGCCTGTGTTTAATTTAATCATTTAGAAGCTAAGAAACTGACATCCTGCTAGACTCAAGACAAATTCTCTTAGAAACAGATTCAATGATGGACAGAGCAAGCAGGAAAGTACTAAATAAATCACATTCAAGTGCACAGAGTGGTTGCCTGCAGATTGTTCCTTAAATCCAGCATAATCAAAAAGCAAGATCACATGTTGTGAATTACTGTCAGCAGTGATGGGACTGGATCTCAGCATGGCAGCTTCAAATAAATGTTAAATTTTGTTTGTGCTTTATGAAGTAATGTATTGAAACTGCAGCAAATGTTAATGGAGCTTTCCAAAATTAGTAACAGAGATTTAAATCTAGGCTTAATCAAGTACTTATATTAAGCTCAAACACACTACCAGAATGCATATGCACACATAGCTATATGTGTATAGAGTTATGTCATTGTATAAGCGCATGTATATACAAGGCTTCCAGTAAAAACAAAGAAAACTATACTATTCAAGACAGAAATGACACGACATAAAACATAGCGTGCAAAAATTTTAGTGGTAGAAGAAAGCAACTCTCAATTTACATGTACCAAAACTAACCTTTGTTTTTCCTAAACCATTTTGTCCTTCTGTCGAAATGTGGATATCTTAATAGCTAAATGTTGCCTAAAGTAGAGAAGCATAATAATTTGTTCAGCAATTTTTATGAAAAATTGACCTGATTTTTACACAAGATTTAATGGGGCACAAAAGGAATATAAAGTCACTAGAGATTTTTACTTATATTATTCTAACTTGCAAATTGTCTTGTTGCTTTTTGCTTGAGTGATAACTCAACACTTTTGGTAATAATCCACTCTACTGAAATGCTTTTCACTAAGGTGATGAAAAACTTAATTTTGAAAGTTCAGCTCAGCTACTGTGACCCTGCGTGTTCTGGACCAAATCCATTTTGAAAATACGGGTGATGGAAATCATTATGCAATATTTTTAGTGTTTTCTAAGAATAAAGATGTACACTGCAAGTATTGTTTCAATCAGTGTTAGCATAACACTGTTAGGAATGAAAGCATAACATTTTTAGGAATTAGTCTATTGTTAAGCTTTTGTAAGAAGCTGCAACCTTCCAACTTATAGAGACTTGGAAGGTGTGATTTATACCGAACCATTCAGGACAAAAAAAAATGTTCTCATTTTTACCTCTGAATGTGGCATTCAACATATAAAAATAAATTGGAAAGAATACAATTGTAAAAAGAATATGAAATTCATGTCAGTGAGTTACTTTGCTTAAAGAAAGAAAATGCTGGGGTGGCAGGAATGTAAGTTGGAGCAGTCACAACATAATGTATATATTTATAATGGGGAAATAAATGAGAAAATTAATCTAGAAAAATAGATATAAAACTAATGCATATAGTGTTATAATAAAAATTGCTTATATACGATATTTTCATTTCTTTTATCTGTGGAGTTGATTAATAAAAGGAAAGAAATTTGAAGAAATTTGTTAACGCAGAGGAAATTACAATGATACATTGAGTCATCATTGTCAGCAGTTACAGAGCTTATGTATGCTAAAAGTGAACAAATCTTGAAGTAATTGTTAGATGTTAAAGTACAGCTTTTGGTTTTTATTCTCAACTGTGGGAAATACTCTGAAGTGAAGCTTCTCCTGGTACAGCTGTACTCATTTTACACGTCTCTTTCTTTATGACAAATAATGACTAAGGCAAGGTTCTATCCTTACTAGGAAGAACCTGAATACTGATACATCCATTTATTGTGACTATAATATATCACAGAGGTTACAACAGAAAAAAAAAATCTTTTTTTTTTTGAAAAAGTCTCAACCCCCCTGCCAAGTGCAGGGCCACCAACCACTAGACCAGGCTGCCCAGAGCCACGTCCAGTCTGGCCTTGAACGCCTCCAGGGATGGAGCATCCACAACCTCCCTGGGCAACCTTTTCCAGTGCATCACCACCCTCTGTGTGAAAAACTTCCTCCTAATATCTAACCTAAATCTCCCCTGTCTCAGCTTAAAACCATTCCCCCTTGTCCTATCGCTATCTACCCTCGCAAACAATCGATCCCCCTCCTGTTTATACACTCCCTTCAAGTATTGGAAGGCCACAATGAGGTCTCCCCAGAGCCTTCTCTTCTCCAAACTAAACAAGCCCAGTTCCCTCAACCTTTCTTCATAGGACAGGTGCTCCAGCCCTCTGATCATCTTGGTCGCTCTCCTCTGAACTCTCTCCAAGAGCTCTGTGTCTTTCTAGTGCCAGGGGCCCCAGGCCAGGACACAGTACTCCAGATGGGGTCTCACAGGAGCCAAGTAGAGGGGGACCATCACCTCCCTCTCCCTGCTGGCGAGTCCTCTTTTAATGCAGCCCAGAACATAGATGGTCTTCTGGGCTGTAAGCGCACACTGCTGGCTCATGTCCAGCTTCTCATCCACAAAGCGGTGCCCAGTGACAGAACAAGGGGCAATGGGCAAAAAACTGGAACACAGGAGGTTCCAAAGAAACATGAGGAGAAACTTCTTTACTTTGAGGGTGACAGAGCATTGGAACAAGCTGTCCACAGAGGATCTGTAGTCTCCTTCTCTGGATATATTCAAAACCCACCTGGATGCTTTGCTGAGTAACCTACTCTAGGGAAGCTGTTTTATGAGGGAGGATGGACAAGATGATCTCCATAGGTCCCTTGCAACCCCTTAATAAAGTTGAAATTCACTCATTTACTGTTCAGAAACAACAACAACAAAAAAAACATTGCTTGTATTGCTTGTTTGTTTTTATCTTGAAGAAGTGTGTTAAATCAAGTTCACATCTTACTTTATCATCCTAAACTGAAAGGGAGAGCAGAGAATGGCAAAGTACCTAGAGAAAACTGTTTTATTAAAATGCTTTCATATGAACAACTGTTTTTAAGCATCATATTCACTCACTCAGTTCTCATGATCCAAAGGCTTTTATTTAGGTTGTGATTTCTTCTGCTGTATGGTCATTTCCTTGACTTCTCATGCTGCCATTATAGGTCTACATCTTACAGACAAAACTAAACATATTCATTACATGAATGAAGAGGAAGAATTGCTCAAAGATGTATCAGGAAAGGTGCTGTAACCAACAATGTTGGTGTGAGCATGCTAACTACAGCAATTGGAGGTGCTAATGGAGGAGGATGAATGATATCTTTCTTCTTCTCTCTGCCAAACGAGTGTCTAGTCAAGAACTAGTGCATTCATGCTAAATGTTGGCAAATAAATGTGAACAGACTAAATACACAGCATGAATGTGCACAAATCTATGTGGCTGGACAACATGCATCTCAAGGCTGTCATACGTGGAAATGGGTGCCCATATTTTCAGTGGCTTACGATCTGAATAACTCTTCAGCTGAACATTTTGAACAGCAGTGAAACTTCATATATGTTACTGACTTGTCCTGAAATAGCAAAGACATTTACATGAGACTGTCAAGCATTATACAGGACATAAGCATGCTATTCTGAAGTGACATCTGGAGATGTGTTAGGATAACCAAGGACCTTTCAAACACTGTTAGTTATCTACATATAGGCAACAGAACTAAATCCTAGTTCTCTGTTAGACATACTGGCAGTTTCCACACCAACAAATCTCTTCAGTTTCCTATACAGATGCACACAGTTTTGTCAATGAAGACAAAAAGATAGGCAAGCAATCTGCATTGTGCTGAAGGACAATATGCAAAGGCCTCCCAGAGGACCTGTGCCTTCCTGGAATGGCATTTGGAAGCCATGTAGAATATCACAAAGCTTTGAAGTTTATGTTTGGACAATTAAATTTATCCTCTATCTCTCATGCCAACATTAGAAATTCTATACCTTAAAATTGAAATCTGTTAGAATCATCTGAGACATTCTAGGGCATATCATTCTCAGATGACTATCAGATATCACAGAGGACTTGAAAAGATTTCTGTGGAAAGCCATGCCTTCCAAGAAGACCACGTGAAGAACTTATGGCATAGCCTAAGACACGTCAGAGAGCTCTAGTTGTCAAATGGTGGACAAAGGAATCAAGTTATCTGAATTACTATTATAAAAATGCCTGGATGGGCTGGAGAAGTGGGTCCATGAGAACCTAATTAGGTTCAAAAAGGCCAAATGCAGGGTGCTGCACTTGGGCCAGGGCAATCCCAGGCATTTGTACAAACTGGGGTAAGATCTCCTTGAGAGCAGCCCTGCAGAGAAGGACTTGGGGCTCCTGGTGGATGAGAAGCTGGACATGAGCCAGTGGTGTATGCTTACAGCCCGGAAGACCATCTATGTTCTGGGCTGCATTAAAAGAGGACTCGCCAGCAGGGAGAGGGAGGTGATTGTCCCCTTCTACTCAGCTCTTGTGAGGCCCCATCTGGAGTACTGCGTCCTGGCCTGGGGCCCCTGGCACAAGAAAGACACAGAGCTCTTGGAGAGAGTTCAGAGGAGAGTGACCAAGATGATCAGAGGGCTGGAGCACCTGTCCTATGAAGAAAGGTTGAGGGAACTGGGCTTGTTTAGTTTGGAGAAGAGAAGGCTCTGGGGAGACCTCATTGTGGCCTTCCAATACTTGAAGGGAGTGTATAAACAGGAGGGGGTATGATGGTTTACATGTGTTAATAGTGATAGAACAAGGGGGAATGGTTTTAAACTAAGACAGAGAAGGTTTAGGTTAGATATTAGGAGGAATTTTTTTTCACACAGAGGGTGGTGACATGCTGGAACAGGTTGTCTAGAGAGGCTGTGGATGCCCCATCCCTGGAGGCATTCAAGGGCAGGCTGGATGTAGCTCTGGGCAGCCTGGTCTAGTAGTTGGCAACCCTGCGCATGGCAGGGGAGTTGAAACTAGATGATCTTTGAGGTCCTTTTCAACCCAGGCCATTCTATGATTCTATGATTCTATGAAAATAGCCATAAGCCCATTGGCATCCAAGAGCATTCCAAATAAATTAGTTGAATTATAGTTTGCGAGATTCTCTCTCTCTTTTGATTTAAAGGGAGACAAAGTCCATTAGTTCAAATATAGATATGTAAAGATGAATTAGATTAATCTTGTTTTCAGTGTGAATGATTCATCAGTAGCAGAAGTGGTTCCACCATACAGATAATGATTTATTTTTATTCCCATTATTGTTAGTGTCAGGGTAAGCAAACTCTACTGAGACAAATTACATGTAAATAAAGCATTTATATTATAATTTAAGGCTAGATATATGTGTTAGCTATGCTCTTGCAAAAGTTGTGTTTTTATTTTTAATCTGATTAGCATTAAGATATTGTAAGATAGCACTGAAAAAAACAAGCTTTGACGAGTTTAAGGAAAGAAAGAAACACATACTATTCTCAGAAGGGCAAAAGAGAAACAGGCAGATGTATGTAAAAAAAAAATGAAAAAAACTTGCAGAAAAATCATGGTGACTGATACCTTTAAGACAGTGGAGAGGTAATACTTATGCTCCTTTTCTTTAGAATCATAGAATCATAGAATGAATCATAGAATCATAAAATTATAGAATGGTTTTGGTTGGAAGACACCTTTAAGACCATCTAGTTCCAACACTCCTGACATAGGCAGGGACACTTCCCATTAGACCAGGTTGCTCAAAGTCACATTCAGAATGGCCTTGAATGCTTCCAGGGAGGGAGCATCTACAACCTTGCTGGGCAACCTGTTGCAGTGTCTCACAGAAAAGAATTTCTTCCTAACATCTACCCTCTTCCAGTTTAAAGCCATTTCCCCTCCTCCTGTCACTGCCTGCCCTTATAAAAAGTCCCTCCCCAGCTTTCCTGTAGGCCTCCTTCAGGTGCTGGAAGGCCACTATAAAGTCTCCTCGGAGCCTTTTCTTCTCCAGGCTGAAGAGCCTCAGCTCTCTCGTAGGGGAGGTGCTCCAACCCTCTGATCATTTTCGTGGCCCTCCTCTGGACCTGCTCCAATAGCTTGATGTCCCTCTTGTGCTGGGGGCCCCAGAACTGTACGCAGTACTCCAGGTGGGGTCTCACGAGAACAGAGGGACAGAATCACCTCCCTCAACCTGCTGTTCACATTTCTCTTGGTGCAACCCAGGATATGGTTGGTCTTCTGGCCAACATATTAGAATTGCTAGAAAGCGGCCCTTGTATTTATTCCCAAACGCAAAGTACTTAATTTCAATAAACTGAGTTTCTTTCAAAAAACATTTTGAAAAAAAATCTCTTCAAAAAATCAGTCAAAACTTTCTCAGTTTCTTCAAGGTATATGGGGAAGTCAGAGGGACTGTTTATTTGAGAAGTTTTTACGAAGGGTATGGGTGAGAAATATGTTGTAAGTAGAAGAAATCAGCAGAAGTGTAGGTTTGGCTATTCCTTCAAGGATCCATTTTAAGGGAAGAATCATTTGGAATAGATAGAAAATGCAGTTTAGAGAGAAGATGATAGTCTGAATTAAGCAGCCTCAAGGACTGAGGGTAAGAAAAGTTTAATATTTTCAGAATTTTGGTCCTTAATTTTTGTGTTACTGTTTCTGTTGACTTCACACAGATCTGTTTTGTGTATATGAGCTAATCTACTTAGCAAATTACATATAGGTAAACAATGAAATTGTCAAAATATGTGTTTATATAGTTCAAACTCATCTCTCTTTCAATCATTCCAAAATACCATTAGCAAATTCATTCTGTAGGAATCTTATTCAAAAAATCATAGATGTTATTTTTAAGTTTTCAGCTTCCATTTCAATCCAAGCAATTCAATTCAAAGCACGAATGAAGTTTTGAGACTAAGGTGATGCCAAAATTGGTACAATGCTACTGTAACACAGTGGCATGCTCTTATGTATAACACTTTGGAACCACTTGAAGCAGCATTCTTTTATCTTGGACATAGCATCAGATTTATATTGTCCCATGACTTCCACTTTGGAAACAGTTCATTTACCAAAGGTGAATATTGCATCTGTCTGAAGTTACACCCAACTTAATAATACTGTCTAAGTATCACTGGAAACAACCTTCCACCTGAGAAACAAGGGTGTCTGAAACAGAAAATTATTTTTCAGGTATAATGACTGGAAGTCACTTGAATTCTGGTACCAGAAACTAAGTAGCCTGAAAGTCTCCTATTTATTTTGGTGTCGGGATTTCTTAGAAATCTTATTCATATAGTGCTGGAGGTCATATGCTCCTAGAGTACCCATACACCACTCTTCATCCAGACTGTGAAACTGGGACTGGCAACACCCCACATTTACGTCTGTGACTGGTTGGATACCAGTCTCCACCCCAGACAAGGTTGCAGAAGAATTAGCTAAACTCTCTGTCATGATTTATGAGGAAATGTTGAGAGATCTGGAACTCTTCAGTCTGGAGGAGAGAAGGCTGAGAGGGGATCTCATCACTGTTTATAAATATCTCAAGTATGGAAGTCAAGTTGATGGGGGCAGACCTTTTAGTGATGTGTAGCAATAGAACAAGGGGCAACTGGCAGAAACCAGAACATAGGAAGTTCCATAACAACACAGGGAAGAACTTCTTTACTGGGTGAGTGATGGAGCACTAGAACAGGCTGTTCAGAGATGTTGTGGAGCCTCCTAATCTGGAGATATTCAAGACTTGTCTGGAGATCTGCCTATGCGATCTACTGTTGGAAATCTGTTTTAGCAGGGGATTGGACT
This sequence comes from Numida meleagris, assembly GCF_002078875.1. Lineage (NCBI taxonomy): Eukaryota > Metazoa > Chordata > Aves > Galliformes > Numididae > Numida > Numida meleagris. The sequence continues at coordinate 149,688,357 of NC_034409.1, forward strand.
TGATGATCTCTAGAGGTCCCTTTCAACCCCTACAATTCTGAGATTCTATGATTCTGTTTCAGCTGGGATAATTTTCTTCATAGAGGCTTATATGATTATTTTTTTTGATTTTTGATGAAAACAGTGGTGATAACACACCAAAATTTTTAGTTGTTGCAAAATATTACTTACACAGAGTCAACGAGTTGTCTGCTTCTCGTGTTGCCCTGGCAGCAAGTGTATATACGAAGCTGTGAAGGGACACAGCCAGGACAGCTGATTCAAACTAACTAAATAGATGTTCCATACCATATGATGTCATGCTCAATAATATAAGCTGAGGAAAAGAAGGAGGAACTGGGGAGGTAGGAGTGATGTCATTTGTTTTCCCAAGAAACTGTTAGGTTTGGTGAAGACCTGATTTTCTGAAGTGGGTGAACATCTGCCTACTTATGAGAAGTAACAAATTAATTCCTTGTTTATGCTTATGCACACGGCTTTTGCTTTACCTGGTAAACTGTCTTTATCTCAAACCCTGAGTTCTCAAATGTTTTCCTTTCCAATTATCTCCTCTATCCCACTTGGGGAGAATGAGCAAGTTGTTCTACAGTACATAGCTGCCTACTGGGGTTATATCGCATCAGGGGATTCAACATAAGGCTTGAAGGGTTTGAGATTATGACAGATCTAATTGGAGTGTGGAGTGTACTAGACCAAATGTATAGATGTTATAGCTCTTTTTCTGTTAATTGACAGGCTCCCATGTTTGTCACAGGGCTTATTTGTCTTAATGTATGTTAGAGTTGAGTGCTTGTTACTGGCTGCTTTTGATTCTGCCTTTTGCTGTACTCCTTCTCATCTTTGCTATGCCTGGAAATGTTTTGATAACAGCTATGGCCATGTGCCTCAGCTGGTGGCTGGCCAAGGCATCACTACTCTTCTTGTGCTGCTATACTGAACAAACTGGAACTTGTCAACAGTTTAACGGGCGTTTGGCCCGGTTCTGTGACGAAGGGGACGGGGGACCCACAGGCCCACGCCCCGGGAAAAGGAAAAAGGGGAAAAGGGTAAGGAGATGGCCTTGAGAGCAAAGAACAGCGGCAACAATATGAGGAGAAACAAACTAATTTACTAAATAAAGTATCAGAATGCAAAACAACACACTATAATACAATATAATTACAATTTAAGATGATAATCCAATACAGAGAGAGAGAATGTCCCAAAATCAAGGTAGGCCTCACTCTACTACCGACGATAAGACGGCTAGAGAGCGAGGTGCTGCCAAGACGAGAGATGGCGGGAAAAGGGACGAGATCTTGTGATCTGCAAGTTTTTGTACTGCGAGCTTTCATCTTTTCCCTCCAGCTGGAAAATGGTAACAGAGGAGCAAAGTACCGTGGGGAATGTGGTAGTCCTTCTCTTCTGAGAACCAGGTACATTCATTACATGATGTTATGATGTGGAATACCAATAACCGAAAATCATAAAACCATGACAGAACTTCATAGTGAACTTGAGTCAAAAGGACTGTGACCTGTGGATGAGTCTACATGGGAGTACGCACACCCCGAAGTGTCAGTGGCAATGGAAATGTTTACTCCAGAGTAAGCACACTTTGATAAATCTGTGGCCGTGGGGAAGACTGTACTGTAGCAGGTACACATTGCAGTATCTATGTCCATGGATAAGGACATGCAATAATACTTCAGAGCATCTGTGGCCATGGTTAAGTCCAGAACATAGAAGGGAGACCTAGATAAAGCCGTACTGAAATAGACATACCATTAACAGACTGTGACCCAGGCTGGAACAGGGGTAAGGGGAGGAGTTCATTGCAATCTTAAACCCTATGGCATGGCTCTAAAAAAAAAGGGGGTGGAGATTGTAATGGATATGCATTTAAAGTGTTCTAACTCATGATTTGAGTTTTGTACTATAAGCAGTACCATAGCAGGAACCTCTTGCCGCTAGCCACATCAGAAACAAGAGGAGTTCATTGCAATATTAAATCATATAGCTGAGACTAGAGGGTTCAGGGAGGAAGGCTGTGGTGGATATATCTTTAAATCTTTGTAACTCATTATCTGAGTTGCGTGTTATAGGAAGTCCTATGGCAGAAACTGTTTTAGCCTGTGGAGGCTAAAACTCACAAGAAGCAGTGCAAGTGACCCAACCTGAGCTGACTTTAGCATCCATATAACATACTACCCTGAGAAACCTCTTTAACAGATAGAAGCCAAATGCATAAGGATATTTTAATACTATAATTTTAAAACATTAAATACTAAAATAAGAAAATGCTCAAAAGTCTCTTTCGTTCTCAGGCAAAAAAAAAAAATACTAAAACCAGTAAGCCCCTTCCTCCCCAGCTTGAACTATATTTAGTTCACATTTCTGTGCACTGGATTATCTATAGACAGAGATATTAACTTAATTACAGTCTACTCCAATACATTTTTCACCCACAGTCAGCAAGAAACTAAAATCCCTTAGGGATCAATAGCATTGTAGTGACTCTCTAATTTTAGTCAGATGGTGAGAATGAATAGAAAGAAATTATCAAAAAGATTTTATGTTGTTACTGTTGTTTCCTCACCCTCCTTCCCCCAAAGGATTTGCTTTCTCCTATTGATTATGAGAAAGCATTTTTGTTCAATATGTCAGTTTGATCTTCTGAGTGCATTTCAGGAGCTAATTACTTACAAGACTTTTGAAGTTATTTTATATGTCCATTATGTGGTGTGACAAACAGCTATCCATCTATTTTATTGCAAGACAAGTGAAAAGTAAGTTCTTTAATCCTTTTTTTTTTCCCCAGCAATATAGTAACACAACATTTTACAGTCTGCCAGGAGACAAACAATCTGTTCGTATTCCCAATAAATGGACAGTGTGATCTTTATGATCTCCAGGGTTACCATGGATACCAACGTGTATTCACTCAAATACTAAGTCACAAGATGTACTTACATTGTTTCTGAATTAAAAATCAGTCTTCAGAATAGTTAACCGCAGTAGAACAGAAGATTTTTTTTTCAAATAAGGCATGGTAATACTTCAGGTAGGAAAAAAAAAAATCATACTCGCCAGTAGTTATTTACAACTTGGCATCTTCATCAACTGAGATGTCTTCCTTAGCTGCTAACAGAAAGCGTTTTCATTTTATGCAATTTTGCTTTTAACTACTGAAGGTTTCTATGGAAACCTCTACTCTTTCTCTTTTCACATTCGTTGAACAGGTCCCCTCACAATGTGGGAGAAGTAGCATATCGACTGAGACATAATTTGAAAATCAAGTCTAAATTGCTTTTATCATTCATGAAACTATGATAAAGTAAGAAGAAAACAATTTCAGGAAAAAAAAAAAAAGTTTATGTAAATCTTTTAATATCTGCCCAAACACTACTTTTTTTTTACCTGATTATGATGGTTTGTTTTTATATTTACTACAAACTTTTCCAAAAGGAATATAAATGATTATAGCAATACTTAACATAATAAAAATGGTATGGGTGCTTGTTTTGAGTTTTGGCCCTTAATTACCACCTTTTTTTTTTTTCATCACATCATTAACCATTCTTTGTCACACTGCAAGTAATTGACAGCATTCCTCAGATCTTTTCTCATAGCCAATTTACTTATAGCAATTTACTTCTATTTGATTAAGTTTCTTGTTGATCAAGTAGCAAAAAAAAAAATGAATAGATAAATAAAATAAAATCTATAGTTTGCTCCTTGGTCATCGACTCTTTACATTTTACCTTTTCTTTGGATGTATTTGCTTTGGCTAGAAAACTTCCAATGTCAAAATTAAATAACAGTCAGAAATAAAGTGAATAAAACATCTTCGACAAAGATGTCTATAAGGCTTTTGATTGCGAGAATTTAATTTAGTATTTTTGAAATATGTATCAACAAAGATTTTACTTCACTTTTTAATTTGCATTCAGTGTTGAACTGAAGGGCAGAAGAGACCAAATCCTCCTTTGCAAAGAGCAGATGTCACATTACTCATCTCCCAAAGTTTCTCAAGCGATATCAAAGTGTAAATCATTCTGTTCTGTTCTGCTACATTGAAGAGTTACCCTTCTTCACCAACACCAATCATCAAATCAAGTACATGTGTGTTGCATTTTATGTTTATTCTGATTAGTTAGTTGACACAGTTATATTTTTATTTAAAATGTAACTGATAGTTTTTTGCATGTAAATACAGATTCAGATAATCTTTTTTGAGACATGAAAATGACTAATACTTTTAACTTAGTTTTTCCTTTGACTTTTATTGAAAGTACAGTTACACAATCAATATAAAATGTTGTAATACAGGTTTAAGTGAAGGTTAAAGTGATAACTACAGCTGTAGTTGTAAACATAAATTCCTAATTATTTTTTTCTCAGTTGGAAAAGAACAATAATCTGATATGTTGGCCTTGAAAACTGTTCATTCTCTATCCTCTTTTCCCCTATCATTGCCATTATTCCCTTCATTATTATTTTTTTTGTTGTTGTTGGTTTGAACTAAATAACTTAATTTAAAACTTTGTTTACTAAAATATAGGAATGGTCCTAACTTCATATCCTACATCATTTTTTTGATATAGCACTTACTCTCAGAAGTGAAAAAAAAGAAAGTACATGATAGTTCAAACACAATGGATCATTTAGATAATCACAAATCACATAATCACAATTGATATTACTCTTACATCAGCAACCTTATATGACAATTCTGCTATAGTAAGTTTTTAGACTGTTATTAGCACTAAACCATAAAAAACTGTTTGATAACTTAAAGGAAGCTATTAATTTCAGTCTCTTTTAGTGGACAATATATTTCTAGAGATAGATGATAATAACCATGATTAAAATGCATTGCTGACATGTTCAAGGGTTTCTATTTTGTCTGTTGCAACAGATAATAGCACTCATTCATGAATTTAAGAATAACTTCAGGAATTTCTTACTATTTACTATAATCTTACCAACAGCAATAAATAAGAATTTTAATAGATCTTATTTATTACCAAGCATTTTGTCTTCTTTAGACAAATAAATTACATAAGATTCATCAGGTTGGTTTTGTTTGTTTGTTTGTTTGTATTTTTTTTTCAAATCATCTGCTAAGCAATTTGCTCAAAAAGTTGTTCCAAGGAACTTGAAACAATAATTTTAAAAAACTGTATTTTTGTTTAAAAAAACTACTTGCTTGTATTTCATCCTTACACAACTCAAATACAATTCATTTCCACTTATTGGAATTCTGTCTGGATGTACTTACTGTAGACAATATTAATCCACAGCATTAAAGCTAGGGAGGAAGATGGGAACTGTGTGAAGTAAAAATCAGAGGTGATAATTGTAAGATCAAGCCTACACTAAACTAAGAATTAATATGGCAAAACCCTAGGCAATCTTGTCATAATTTGTTTAAAATCAGTATTTCCTACATTCTTGATAATAATTGCCAATGAATTAACATAGCCAACACTTTCTATATTCAAGTGATATTTAATTGTGATAGGTACAGTAGCACATAGTGAATACTATCTACAGTATCTACTTGTAGGCCTGAAGATAGTAACGCTGATTATCAGCAGACATAATTTTATGATGCAACTGTTATACAATTTCCACATCAGGTTTCCATTTTAGTCACTCATCTGTAATGGTCTGTGTTAACCACAAAAACTCAATCACCACCAAATGGTAGAAGTTCAACAGCTCCTTCTACTGTCAGCACTGGGTTACAAGAAAGAAAGAGCAATATAGAAGAAAAGGCAAAGAATGGTACAGGACTAATGAGTATCCATAATTGGGAAAAGCAGATCTAGATGTCCAAGACCAGAACTGTATTATAAATTAGAATACCACCAACAGGAGTAATAAAGGAGCAGGATCAATATCAAGTTTATTCCAGCCTAAGTGTGAACTACCACTGAATAAGTAATTGTGCATTATGTTCAACTTGTCGTAATGAGTATCCAAAGTATATGCGAACATCTTCATTTTCAGTGATCTTTAATTTAAAACAGTAATGGTGTACATGTGAAGATTCCAAAACACTTCTCCTTTGGGCTGGATAGAAATAAAAAGAAAAATATAAAAAGATGTAGATGTTCCACTGGAGAACACGCTTACTAAAAGGTTTTGTTGATGGAGGTTTTCCCATATATTGTCTTTATGCATTTGAGTTTTACTGTCCTATTGTCCAGCTCCTGACAATTATGAAAGGCAAAGTATAAGTCTGTCTGAAAAAGCCTGTATGATCTTCAGGTATCATTTTTCTAAAGATTCCCATTATATAGGTCATAGGTGTTTCTATTATTTTTAACAAGTCTTTCATTCTTTCATCTTTATCCTGACAGTTACTGTAGGGCTATTGATCCTAAAACAACTCTTATTTATTTATAGTGCTCCCTTCCTTTGTTATTTAACTCCACAATGTGTTTGGAATCATCAGTTATGAAATCAGATAAAACAACAACTATGCTAATTCAATAACATTATAATTAAAAAACATGTACTTGGATAGCAGTTCTTTCCTCAGCTAGTTAATATTTAGTTGGCGCTGAAGACAACAGTTATGGATGTAAATTCTAAACAGTGTATAACAGGCTTTATAGATGTTCCTACAGTGACTGCCGAGATATGGGACAGATGTCATTACTGATTGCAATTTGTATAGTATATTGGTCTTTAATGAGAATTTGATTAATGAACACTATGAACGGATGCTGAAAACTCCTTCTGAACTGTTTATGGCCTGAGAGAGCTGAGATTGTTTAGCTTGAAAAAGATCAAGCTCCAAACCTTCCAGTATGCAAAAGAGGCCTACAGGAAAGCTGGAGGGACTTTCTAGAAGGACAGTGATAGGAAAAGGGTAAATAGTGGTGAGGTACTGGAACTGGTTCCTCAGAGAAGTTGCAGATGTCGTCTCCCAGGAGGCGTTCAAGGCCAGGCTAAATGGGACTTCGAGCAATGTGGTCCAATGGAATGTGTGCCTGCCCATGAAGAGCCTGGGGGAAGGCAAGAAACTAGATGATCTCTAAGGTCTGTTCAACTCAAACCATTGTGTAATTCTATGATTCTAAGTTACCCTGTAGTTCACTGGTAATCACTACAGGAAGAGAATAGCTCAAGATAAATTTCAATGTAGTGATACAGAATAGAAGGTCTGAGATGATTGGAGATCACAGAAACAGTTGGAAGGGAGTGAAAGCAAATCAAAATGAAAAACCTTTAGTTTAATTATTAAGAAATGAAAAATTAGTATTATTGTAAGCAATTTTTAACTCTGCTACTTTCATTCAAACTGACTTCACACATTCTGAATGATATTTATTCAATCTTCAACTGTCATTTCAACCATAAAATTTGTGCAGATTCTGGTACGTTATTGATATTGTTTCTGTTGAAATACTACAGACACAGTCATTGAGTTTCTTCTTGGAAATGGTAAAAAAACTGTTTCATTAGCATGTGAAAGTTCACATATGAAACTTTCTCAGAGTCTAGAATTTGGAATACAAGCCATCTAGGATGCATGTCTGCCTACTTTGGTTTTCATCTATGTACATATATCTTTTTTGCCTAATCACTTCAAATAAATCCACATAATAATCTCATCTTTCTATTACGTAGACTTAGCCCTAGAAAAAAACTCTTCAGGAATATCCTGTGAATGTTCACCCTTTCACTTTCTTCTCAGCTTAAATTTTGCAAAATATATGACAGAAATCCAAGTGACTTGTTTCAAAGTCAAGAAAATTGTTTTGCATTCAGACACAGATTTCAGCTTACTTACATTTCCAAGAAACTAGGTTATATAACACTTCTCTCTAATCTTTCTAATGCGAAAACCAAAATGTCAAATTATCTAAGACTGATAAACTATTCAGAAGTACAGAATTTTTATACCCTTGGTTAGTATTTATTCTGTAGTCTTGAAATATTAATTCAGCTAAGCTATCCTACATATGAAAGATAAGGAAATAAAAAGAACATTGCCTTTGTGAAGAGTAATTTTAAGCACAAAAGCTTGAACTTTATCACAATCTTTTTCTAATCATTTAGAAAAAATGTACCAAAGCTGGTATTCCAGGAAAGGAGTAACATATAATTATTAAAAAAACTACACAACTATGATAATGGTTTTCTGACAGCATAGCTTTTATTTGTTATTAAATATGCTGACTTACTGCATGTTCTGCCTTTAAGGAGATTTTCTTAGTAATTAGAGGAGATCACTAAATATTGTTGGGTTTTGTAGCTGAAAATTTGTTCCAACAAATAGTGTTATTGTGCTTTTTATCTGTTGTAGTTTCCCTGGAAATAAATGGGAGGCATTACTTTCAGAATGACCTATGTACTTTTTCATCCATCACATATTTAATGACATCTGAACATTTCTTTGGGGCAATTTCGCTATTCAAAGTCGTGTTAAGTATGTATATGTAATACTTTTTCTCCATAACCTCCACTGCAACTTTCCATGCATACTAGATATTCATCTGCTTCTGAAGTAAGAATCCAAAACCTCACACTGAAAGGTCATAGTTATTCAATCTTGGCTCAGAAAATTGCTACGTACTGATGAGCTGTGACAATGACTGTAGAGGATTAAGAAAGATTGAAATACATTTTGTACATTTTGATTTTTAATTTCATTTATATATTTATTTGAGGAAACAGTAGTAACTTAAGGATTCAAGAGGAAAAAAAATTTTTGAAAAGGCATGAAATGCTGAAAAGAAAAACAAAGAGCCATAATTTCATCACTGTTCAATTCATTCATTGATCAGCCATTGGTTGGTGTTTCTAGTATCATCAGTGCTTCATCACTCTCTGAATAAATAATTTCCTCCTACAATATAGTCTAAATCTCCCCTCTTTTAGTTTAAAATCATCCCCCCTCGTACTATCTCTATCAGAATCTGTAAAAAGTCTTCTCGTCTTTTCTTGAATAATGTATAACTTTCCAGCAATAACTTCCAGTGTTGTCTTTAAGGTGTTTGGAGTATACATGCTTATCCTATCCTCTTGTTCAGTCTTAGTTATTTTACATGTATGTTATAAAATATTTTTTTTTAGTGTGCATATGCCTCCTGAAGTGTCTTTGAGCATCAAAGCCATCAAAAATGGCTGAACTAATTGACAAAATCAGGGACAATATTCTAGATCACTTGAAATGTTTATAGAATCATAGAATACACTGAACTGGAGGGAACAAACAAGGATCAAGTCCAACTCCTGGTTCCAGCAGAGAACTATCTAAAAATTAAACTATATGTCTGAGAGTGTTGTCCAAACCTTTCTTGAACTCCAGTAAGCTTGTTGACATGACTACTTCCCTGGGAGGCTTGTTTCAGTGCCTGACCACTCTCTCAGTAAAGAAGTTTTCCTAACATCCAATCTGAACCTCCCTTGATGCAGCATCATGCTATTCCCGCAGATCTTATCACTGGTCACAGAAGAGATCAGCACCTCCCTCTCTATTGTCTGTCAAGAGGAACTGTAGGCAGCCATGAGGCCTCCCCTCATCTCTGGGCTGAACAAACCAAGTGACCTAAGTCACTCCTCAGACGTCTTGCCCTCCAGACTCTTCACCATGTTTGTAGCTGTCCTTTGGATGCTTCTTAGTAATTTTATGGTCTTCTTATTTTGTGACTTGAGAGGGTCAACAGCTTCTCCTAATATACTGTCATCTGCAAATAGTATGAATTTGAGTCCTGCATCTACATAATTTATAAAAATATTTAAGATAACTGTCTCTGCATTGGAGCCATTGAGAACCCTATTAGTGAATGGTCATCAGTCTAATGTAACTTCATTTACTATAAACCACTGAGCCTGACCTGTCAGTAAATTGCACACCCACATTATGTTTTAGCCTAGCTGTATGTTGGACATTTTGTTCAGAAGGCTACTGTGAGAGACAATATTGAAAACTTTGCTGAAATCCAAAAAGATTATATCAACTGTCCTCCCTTGGTCAACTAGGTGGATAACCTTGCCATAAAAAGAAATAAATTTAGTTAAGCAGGACTTTCTCCTCAACCTGTGTTGGCTATTACCAGTGACTGCACTATCTTTCAAAGGTTTTTCAGTAAATCCCATAATAATGTTCTTCATATTATTGTCAGGCACTGAAGTGAGACTGACAGACCTATAACTACCAGAGTATACTTGCTCTTCTTGAAATCTGTGGCAATGTTTGCCTGCTTCCAACTGACTGTGATCTCTCCAGATTCCTAACACTGCTGAAAAATAATAAAGGAGAGGCTGTGTGTTTAAAATCTGCAACTTCAAAAAGAACTCAAGCCTCACTGGTTGTTGTGTTTTTTTTATTGTTTTGTTTTGGTTTGTTTGTTTGTTTGTTTTTTGTTTTGTTTTGTTTTGTTTTTATTCCTGCCCTCCAGTCAGGTTGAGTCAAAATAACAATCATATCTCAGTGACCAGTGATTTAATTTCACACAGTATTGTGATTTTTCAAATTGCAAAGAGGTTCTTGACTGCTGTAGTTCCATACAGTTTAGCAACCTTCAGCACTGCAAAGAGATTCCTGACTCCCTTCACCCTCACCACTGTTATGCGTTTCTATTCCTATAGTTTGAGTGATGCTGTTGACACAATAGAAGGGAGGGAATCTGTCTAGAAGCACTTGGACAGGCTTGAAAATTGGGCACATGAGAATCTAACAAGGTTTAACAAGGCCAAGTGCAAGGTATTGCACCTGGGTTGAGGAAATCCCAGATGTGAGTACAGACTGGGAAAAGAACTCACTGAGAGCAGCTATGTGGAGAAAGAGTTGGGGGTCCTCCTGGAGGAAAAGTTGAACATGAGCCAGCAGTGTGCACTTGCAGCCCGGAAAGCCAACAGTAACCTGGGCTGCATGAAAAGAGTGGTGTCCAGCAGGGAAAGAGAGGTGATTGCCCCCATCTACTCCACCCTTGTGAGGCCCCATCTGGAGTACTTTGTCAAAGCCTGGGGCCCCCAGCACAAGAAAGATGTGAAGCTGTTGGAGTGGGCCCAAAGAAGGGCCACAAAGATGATCAAAGGGCTGGAGCAGCTCTTCTATGAAGAGAGGTAGAAGGAGTTGGGCTTGTTTACCTTGGAGAAGGATCTGGAGAATCTCACTGCAGCTTTCCAGTACTGAAAGGGAGCTTAAAAGCAGAAAAAAAGACTGATTTATTACATGGTCTGATAGTGATAGGACAAGGGGGAATTACTTTAAACTAAAAGAGGAGAAATTCAGATTAGATTTCAGGAAGAAATTTTTCATTCAGTGAGTGGTAAGGCATTAGAACAGTTTGCCTGGAAAAGTTGTGGATGCCCCATCCCCAAAGGCATTCCAAGCCACGCTGGATGGTATCTTGGGCAGTCTGATGTAGCAGGCTGACAATACTGCCCATGGCAGGGAGATTGGAACTAGATGATCTTTAAATCCCCCTCCAACTTAAGCCATTCTATGATTCTATGATTTGTTCACTATTATTATGCTGTAACTTTTTACAGGAATGCAGCATACATTTGATTTCTGAAAATCAGGACTAAAAATGACTGTTTGGACAGTTATTTTCAGCTCAATACATTTGAAATGCACTTATAAAATTACAGCTAAACTGATACATTAAGTGCCAAAAATGATCTTCATTACATCTTGTCCAGCCTCATTCATACATTTTCTGGCAACCATCTGACCCTGTGACGTAGGATCTAAAAAGGCACAGAATGTATTTTCTGTGTTCTTTGTCCAAAGAATTAACAGTCACAAAGGACAGAGAGCAGGATGTAAGAGTCAAACAGGGAAAGGAGGGAAATTGAAAATGTCTCAACAGCTGCTAGATACTGAGCAGGTTTTAAAGCATAGCGAATACTTTGACCAGCCTGAGACTGCAGAGATCAAGGACAGAAGAAGAACTAACAATCAGAACTATAACCATTTGAAGAATTTCTGAGATCCAGACTAAGCCAGCATCATATGAACCTGTGGGCACAGGAGATGCACTCTCAAGCCTACAGGTAAATGAACATTCACTTATGATTCATATAGGTTTCAGCTGGACTACACTAATCTCTACATTTTCTGGACAAAGTAAACTTTTAAAACTCCTATCTGTTGTATATAAAGCCATTTAGGACTAAAAGTGGTTACAAGTATCTTAATAATGGATTTACTGTGTAATTTTTCAAGTTTTCAATCTGTAATTGAGATTCTTGAATGAAAAACTGCAGGCAATAATGAAGTCAGTTTTAAAGCAGGCAGATTGAATTGGCATTAAGCCAACCTACCACTTCATGACATTATGTCTTTGAGTTCTATTTACTGTACTTCAAATAAGAATAATTTGCTAGTGGTAAGATGCATACTACACATAAAATAATTTGTGGGAGGGTAAGAAACACTCCACCTTCATACATAAAGTAGGGCAAATTATAAGAAATAAAGTTAGACAAAAACCACAGTAATTGAATTCGGTTTTCTAGTAGCCTTTTCATTTCATCCTTCTATACCACATTTTTTGAACACTAAATTTCAACCATACCTTACAGCAGTTCTAAGATCACAAAGATGTTTCTATATGTTCGGCATAGTATTAGTGACAATATAGACAAGATTGATATACGTGCAAGGATACGTGGAGTTAGAGGCTTATAAAAATTCAGATTTTATTAATTATTGATTCCAATATAGATACATATATTTGAAATTCAATGTTGCAGTTACTAGAGGTAAGAGGGAAGACTACTGGAGAACTAGGAAAAAAAAAAGGAAATAAACATTTGGAGAAAAAAGCTTAATTAGAATTTTGAAAACTTCAAAAATGTCTTTTTTAATGTCTTCATTTTAAAAAGTTTTAAGAAATATTTTCCAGTACTTTCCCATAAGGAATTTTAAAATCTCTACCACATTCTTTGTGGACATTTGCAAACTAAGTTATGGAGGCCAGTTTGTGCCTGTTTCAGCTCAGGCAATCCTTGATCAAACAAAGGTTTTCCTTAGAAACTGAAAATCAGGTTTTCTGTATGGCAGATCTCATAAGTGTCTTCAACACTGTCTCCCACAGTATTCTCTTGGAGAAGCTGGCAGCCCGTGGCTTGGACAGGTACACTCTTTACTGGGTAAGGAGCTGGCTGGAGGGCTGGGCCCAGAGAGTGATGGTGAACGGAGTTAAATCCAGCTGGTGACGGGTCACGAGTGGTGTTCCCCAGGGGTAAGTGCTGGGGCCAGTCCTCTTCAATAACTTTATTGACGATGTGGATGAGGGCATTGACTGCACCCTCAGTAAGCTGGCAGATGACACCAAGCTGGCGGGAAGTGCCAATGCGCCTCGGGGTTGCAAGGTCCTTCAGAGAGATCTGGACAGGCTAGGTAGCTGGGCTGAAGCCAATGGGACCAACAAGACCAACTGAGGGTCCTGCACTTTGGCCACTACAACCCCAGGCAAAGATACAGGCTTGGGGCAGACTGGCTGGAAGACTGTGTAGAGGAAACGGATTTGGGAGTATCGGTCGATGCTCAGCTGAACATGAGACAGCAGTGTGCCCAGGTGGCCAAGAAGGCAATGGCATCCTGGCTCATATCAGAAATAGTGTTGCCAGTAGGAGCAGGGAAGTAATTGTCCCTCTGTACTCAGGAGCAGCTGAGGGAGCTGGGATTGTTGAGTCTGGAAAAGAGGAGGCTCAGGGGGGACCTTACTGCTCTCCACAACTCCCTGAAAGGAGGTTGTAACGAGCTGGGGGTCAGCCTCTCCTCTCATGTAACTAGTAATGGGACGAGAGGGAATGGCCTCAAGTTGTGCCAGGCTGGACAGTAGGAAATACTGCTTTTCTGAAAGAGTGGTCAGGCACTGGAATGGGCTGCCCAGAGATGTGGTTGAGTCATGGACCCTGGAGGAGTGCAAGGAACATTTAAACATTGTGTTGAGGGACATGGTTTAGTGAGAACTATTGGTGGCAGGTGGAGAGTTGGACTGGATGATCTTGTAGGTCTTCTCCAACCTTGATGATTCTGTGATTCTGATTCTATGATAACAGTGTTGTGTTTTTGCTTTAGAAAGAGATACCAGTTATCATTTGGAATGACAAAGGTGAGCTTCATCATTGAATCATAGAATGGTTTGAGTTGGAAGACACTTCAAGATCATCTAATTCCAATCTCCCTGCAGGAGAGGCAGGGACACCTCCCACTAGACCAGATTGCTCAAAGGCCCACCCAGCTTGGCCTTGAGTGCTTCCAGGGAGGAGGCATTCACAGCCTTGCTGGACAACCTGTTGCAGTGTCTCACCACCCTCATGGTAAAGATTTTCTTCCTAATATCTAGTCTAAATCTATCCTCTTCCAGTTTAAAGCCATTTTCCCTTGCCCTGTCACTGCCTGCTCTTATAAAGAGTCCCTTCCCAGCTTTCCTGTGGGACCCCTTCAGGTACTGAAAGGCCGCTATAAGGTCTCCTCAGAGCCTTCTCTTCTCCAAGCTGAAAAGCCTCATCTCTCTTAGCCTGTCCTCATAGGGAAGGCACTCTAGCCCTCTGATCATTTTCGTGGCCCTTCTCCAACAGCTTGATGTCCATCTTGTGTTGGGGACCCCAGAACTGTACACAGTACTCCAGGTGGAGTCTCACAAGAACAGAGGGACAGAATCACCTCCCTCAACCTGCTGTTCACACTTCTCTTGGTGCAACCCAGGATATGGTTGGTTTTCTGGGCTGCAAGCGTACTTTGCCAGCTCATGTTGAGTCTTTTGAGTCTTTTATCAACTGACACTCCCAAATCCTTATCCTCAAGGCTGCTCTCAAGCTATTCTCTGCCCAATCTGTATCTGCGTTTGGGATTGCCCCAAACCCTTGCACTTGGCCTTGTTGAACTTCATGATGTCAGCATGGTCCCATCTCTCAAGCCTGTCCAGATCCCTGTGGATGGGATCCCTTCTCTCTAGCATGTCAACTGCACCACTCAGCTTGGTGTTATCTGCGAACTTGCTGAGGATGCACTCAATCTCACTGTCCATGACGCCTACAAAAATGTTAAATAACACCAATCCAAATGCCAATCCCTGACAACACCACTCATCACTGGTCTCCACTTAGACATTGAGCTGTTGACCATAACTCTCTGAGCGTGACCATCCAGACAATTCCTTATCCAGCAAATGGTCCATCTATCAAATCATTTTTTCTCCAATTTGGTGATGGGTTAGGGTTCGGGATTTTAGACTCTACCTGGACTTGTGCAAGCATTTGCTAGCTAGCACCTGTAGTTTAGTTTTACAAAGAATTTTTGTTTTAAAAGCTAAACAAAGCAGATAGAATTTTTGCACAGTTTGACAGTGGTAAGGGGGAATAGTTTTCTCTAAAAGAAGAGAGATTTAGATTAGATAGTAGAAGAAAATTTTGTACTAAGATGGTGTAGAGGTGCTGGCATGGGTTGCCCAGAGAAGCTCTGCATGCTCCACCCCTGGAAGTGTTGAAGACCAGGCTGAATGGGGCCCTGGGCAGCCTGATCTTGTGGTATGATATCAAAGAAGTTCTTTTGAAATTTCAATTTCACTTCTATGGCTTTTTAAAAACAAGTACTGACTTCTTTTTCTCCATTTCATGGAAAAGAATAAGCCTGAAATCCTCTGCCTTCAGTTTCAAGATGGCAATTTAGCTTTCAATCGTTTTGGAAAAAACACTGAGAACCATCAAAAGCTTTTGTTCCTGAGGAAAAAAAAAATGACAAGTGAGTAGTAGTTATTTTGGAGGGGAGTTTTCAACTTTCACTTTAAATACTACAGCATGTCTGAGACCAATATGCCAATAGCCTCAACAGACTATCCTGACTCATAACGTTGTATATGCAACAAGGAAAGAATTAATGGAAAGGAAAATTTTAATGCTTGCATTTGCTAGCTACGTGCAGACATTCCAAGAAAGTAACAATTTGAGGAATTCATATGAAAACAAATTCACCCCAATTAAACTAAACAGCTACAGATAAACTCAAGAGGGTTAAATGGTAACAAATACTGCTCTAACATGCAAGTATCTGCTTTTAAGAAAGCCTTGCCTGAAAATCCAATAATCCAATCCAATAACATCCACAGAAAAGAAAATAATAAAGTTTATAGAAGTTAAGATTTCACACTGTTGGG
Organism: Numida meleagris; assembly: GCF_002078875.1. Classification (NCBI taxonomy): domain Eukaryota; kingdom Metazoa; phylum Chordata; class Aves; order Galliformes; family Numididae; genus Numida; species Numida meleagris. The sequence continues at coordinate 149,704,475 of NC_034409.1, forward strand.
AAACATTTCGCGCAGGGTACCCGCTGATAAGCACAACGACTCAATGGGAGTTCAAACAGCTTCATTTATTAGGGCAACAGCCCTCCCTTATATAGCATACTTGTTTACAAGATAGGTGCCCCACAAATCTCAGGAGTGTCTCAAAACAGTATCATTTCCCAGGCTATTTTTGTGCACAGTACATGTTGTTAACTACGAAGCACTACATTCCACACATACACAGCTTACTTTTTATCTAAGGTTATACCGTAAATCTTTGAGAGAAGTCAGCTCCGTGCTGCCGGGCATAAATCTCCAACACACACCATACTTTACTCAGTCTGTATTAATGATAGCAGTTCCAAAGCTTTCAAAAATGTATTTGCACACTTCTTAGCATTCATGTACTGAAATTTTAGAAGTAAAGAGGAAATAAATGCCCAAACTGAATATTTTGGAAATAATTTCATAGCAGTTATAAAGTAATATTCAAAAGCTTATGCATTTTGTCATTTTTTTTGTCAACTACTTTATTAACTTTAATGTAATGCTAGATGTATACATAATGGCCTTAAGTCTAAACAGAGTGATATCATCTATGATGCAGCAAGAGTTATTTCACCTGTCATTAAGCTGAACAGTTATGCTTTCATATTTAAGTAAGTTAAGTAATTATATACCTGTGTTTATAGACAAAGTTCATACCAAGTATGAATGAAATCTAGTTTAACCCACAGCTAAAGAGATCAATGCCAAACTGAATTGTCTCACGTTTGCCTTGGATTATCAACATACAAAGCATAGAGACTCATTTAAGGAATGCAGACTTGTTAAGTAATTGATCAAATGAATGAGACCTGGAGACAAACAGATACTTTAGAGTACAGACATTAAACACCTTCTACCTTTCTAAAATACTTCTCTTCCCATTTATTCAATAAAAATAAATAATAGAGTCTCATAAGAGTTCTTTTAGTATTTCAGGGTTTGTACCAGCATACTAGCCAAACAAGTAAACTGTTAGAGCATGTTTTCAGTCTAGTATGTGTCACAAAAACAAAAATACCCATCTCAATCTTTCATGATTCATGGATATCAAATCACGCAACAGTTTTTGTTTATCTGCACAGCATCCTACTCAAACAAGCTGAAGGTATTAGCTATTCCATAGTACTCATTGGCTATGTCCATACAGCCATCATGTTCTTACCACTAGATGCACAGAAGAAAAGCTTCAGTATTTTACTCTTAACAGAGTGGGATCAGATCCTATTGTGGTTTAATTTGGCAGACAGCTAAACACCACACAGCCTTCGACCCACCCTCCCCAATGGGATGAGGGAAAAAAAATGGAAACAAAATAGCACTTGAGAGTTGAGGTTAAAAACTATTTACTGAAAGGAAAATAAAAAAAAAAAAATGTGATGACAACTATATACATGCACACCTGCAACGCAATTATTTGCCACCTACCAAACAGCTAACAATACAACTGTTAGCTGACAGACGTCCTGCTAATAAAGCAACATCTCGTCACCCAACAACACCCAGCAGACCCCATTCCATTCCCCCACCACCACCTTCCTCTCCCAGTCAGTAGCTGGCCTCTAGGCAAGTACCCACAGCTTTATAGACTTCCACATGATGTAAGGTGGTTTTGAATAACCCATTCTAATCCAGCTGTTCTACTTCCACCCTGCCCCCTGCTGCATTGCCATAATGGCAGCAGGTCCTCTCCCCTGAGTGGCCTGGGCTGATCCCCAGGCATGCTCCTATCGCTCGGTAACAACCAAAATATTGGTATGCTGTTAACACTGTCTCAGCTGAAGTCAAGATGAGATCCCAAAGTCTTCAGCTCATCTCTCAACCTTTAGTTGACTATGGGATACTAGCTGGAAATAAGACCTAGGATTAAACCCTCAGAAATTCCTACTTGGCACTGCTTTCGAGCCGCTATAGCAACAAATAGCACAGTGCTCCCTGGTAGGATGCTATTGTTGCAAATAAGCAGCAGCTTGTATTCAGTAGTTTGCTGCCAGGCAGCATCAGTTGGCTGAATAGTTTGTGCAGCTGCTTTCAGAACAGCATCAGCAGTTATCCTACCCAGCTGCACTAGAAGGGAGTGAGAACAACTTAAATCAGCTGCTGTTGAAGGGCCTTAGATTTGCTTTACTTGCTGAATCACTGTTGATAGGTTCATAAAATAATTATGAGTATGTCTTCTATAATCTTGGTCCAAAGCTGTTTAGGAGAAAGGGTAAAAATAGCTACTAATACAAAAAGAAAAATTGCATCTAGTAAATATAATTGTTGTGTCCTATCAATGCAGTCCTTGTGGTTAACTTGGCATATGGGAAAGATTTATAGGTACATAAATACTAGTAGCTAGCCTTTAACACACAAAAAAATGATCACAGCAAAGATATGTTAATCAGAGAGGAAGAAACATGAGTACACGCTTTTTGTTTGCTTGTTTGTTTTTTGTTGCTTTCATTTTTTTTCTGTTTTTCTGATTAAGGTTTGCTTAACTAGATAACTGAAGCTGAACTGGATAACTTAATAGCTGAACTAATAACAAAGTAATGGCAATAAACTAAAATACTCCATCATAGTCTTAAGGGAGATTATATATATCTGGATTATGTATTAATGTTATCAGGTGCAGAGCTACAGATTACAAATATTGAAGAAAGTACGATTATGGAAAATATGAAAGAAGTCTGAGGGCCTTGATCTTGAAACCTTTCTTTCACAGGTTTTTGCCTTTACTATCCCTGTAGGAAGCATTGAAACAAAGATGAAGCATTAGACAAATAAGAAACCTGAACTAGATCTGTTCTGTTGCATTATTTTATTCCTTAATGGAAGAAATTTTGTCCGTGTTACATAATAAAAGACTAAATCAATTCTCCATCTGTCTTTATTTCTGTAAAACATTTACTTTAGTGCAAGAGATAAATGGTCAAGAAAGACAATAAATCAGTTTCACCTACAAAAACTGTAACCTTTTGCTATATCCTTTTCTTTCTTTTCTTTCTTTTCTTTCTTTTCTTTCTTTCCTTTCTTTCCTTTCTTTCCTTTCTTTCCTTTCTTTCCTTTCTTTCCTTTCTTTCCTTTCTTTCCTTTCTTTCCTTTCTTTTCTTTCTTTTCTTTCTTTTCTTTCTTTTTCCTAGGAACCGCATGTTATACTCCTAGTCATTTTTAGAAGTGACTTCTATGTCACATGTCCTGTGACACTGATTTCATCACTCCAAGGCCAAGGAAATCACATTTACTTTTTAAATGCTTATCCTTCTGTTCCCTGTAGGGATATTTCAGTTAATATTAAGCACTATGTAATTAGCATTACTCATGATTTCTTAGAACAATCTCCTGACCCTAACTCCTGGTTTTGACTACAGCTTTTTCAGGAGAGCTGTATAATACTTTAGGATTTTCAACTTAAGAAAAAACATTTTTCCAAATGCACCAACGAGACTAGAAAAATTTTCAAGAAACCTTAGAAGAACTACTTGGAAACCTGGGGCTTCAGAGTATTGACAAAGCTGTAGTATTTTACTCTCCCTTTTATATACCTAAAAAAAATCTGTGATTGTTATGATTAAATATGAACTAATCTTGTGTCGCCTCTTTATAACACATTGACCAAGTAGCATGGAATGTATTTACTTAGAAATGGAACAGTAATAAATAAAAATGTGCTTTTAAATAATAAATTTCCATTTAAACTGTGTTGCATTTCAATCTAATTCTCTTTATATTTATTCACTATTAGATTTTTTTTAAATTACATAGTATATCGAATCACTTGTATCAGCACAGATACTAGGTGCTATAGACTCATATTTGCAAATGAGCTAGGATACTTGCTTCATTGCAATGATAGTTGTCTAGTTTTATTTCCACCTGTTTTTAATTGACAAATCTGTTTATATTCACAAGAAAGTAGTTCAATACATATACATAGCTATTAGAGTAACTATTGCTAGCGTGCACTTCTATATAGTAGTATAGAAGTACAAGAAGCATATGAACTCTATGTAACCACAAGGTTCATTTTCTTTAAGGTATGTGTACTATAAAGTTATTGAAACTAAGCCTGTTTGAACTAAAAAAAATACCAGAAAAAAACAACTGTTCATGAAGTTTTTGTTGCCCTCATTAATATTGCCTTATTAATAATAGACTGTGTTAGTTCAGGCTTATCTTCAGTTCCTTCTGAACTTTTATCAAATAGAGTGAAGAAGCCTCTGTTATTAAATTTCTGTTCTGTATGTAGGCATTTAAAACTGCTAGAAGTTACCTATCTTTTTTTTATCTCTTTTAAAATTATTTTGTTATTTAATCCAAAAATCAAACTGAACACTTTGAGACTTTTACTGTATTCAGTTTATGCTTTAAACATAGAGATGGCACAATATATTCTAAAGTCAAGGATGAGATAGTAAAACTACAGATTTCATTTTTCAGTACTTGGTGCTAGACTAGGGCAAATCAATTCTTCTGCCCAGCACCTTGAAGTTGCTCTGATTGCAGTTATGAGTATGTCTTATCCCTTGTGGAGGAACAAAAACTGGACCATAATTCTCTTTTGAGTCTGATGCTTTGATTTTTGAATAGTAATAGCTTGAATATTTTTGCTTCTGTCTACAACATCTCTATCCTTTTGTAGGAAAAAGTACAATTTAAAATCAAATGGCTAGGCTGAATTACATGAAAGAAGAAGGATGGTTATCCATTACAACTGGATACGAGATACAAGTAGGAACAGGCTTCAGGATCACATGTTCTTGTACAATTGCCCTTTTTAAAAAGGACGTTTATAAATTTATTTCTCATTTTACTTTGAGACGTTTTCTAAAATCTAAACTGATACTAACCACGCAGAAAATTGCATACATGTTCCTACCTTCCCTGTCCATGAAGGATATATATGTTTTTTAACATTCCAGATTTTTTTGTAATTGCTGTCAGTGTTATGTGGGAGCTGACCAAATATCATGATGAACAACTATACAAAAACTTGGAATATATTTGTTTTGTCAACTACTGTCACTTTTCATGTGTTTTGATAAGTGTGTCTTTGTACTTGGTTGTCATCCATTTACAGATTTTACTGTACAAAAAGAAGCCTCAATAGACCTTTGAAAGTTTTGTGAAAGACAACATTTTTATTACCTTTTTCCCCACTTCCTATCACAATTTAGCACCCAAACTCCAGCAAGCAGACAACATTTTTGGCAAAAGATATCATGACAGAAAATTGTGTATTGAAGTTTTCAGACACATTAATTAACTGGATTACCTATGACTGAACACATACAATCAGATGACTTTGGTGCATTTTGTACTAGTAAAATGAATTCAGAGGATTAATGATTATTTCAAGTAACAAATGGCCAAGAATAGACTAGACTAGATTAGGCTAGACTAGACTAGACGAGACTAGAATAGTTCAGTTGGAAGGTACCTTAAAAGATCATGTTTTCCAACTGTCACTCCTCTTCAGGACTAACCAAAAGTTAAAGCATATTACTGAGGGAATTATCTCTTAATCACCTTTCTAGGAAGCCTGTTCCAATGTTTGACCACCTTCATGGTAAAGAATGTTTTCCTGATGTCCAGTTTGAAGCTCCTCTGATGCAGCTTGTACTGTTCCTGCACTTCCTGTTGTCAGCTACCAGAGATTGATGTTTCCCTCTCCATTTCCCCTCCTCGGGAAATTGTAGACAGCAATGAGGTCAATTCTTAGCATTCTTTTCTGCAGATTAGATAACTAGGTGTCCTCGGACTCTCCTCATACAACATGCCTTCCAGAACTTCTATTAGTTTTGTTCCACTTCTCTGGATTCATTCAAGGATCTTAACATCCTTTTTATATTGTGGAGCCCAGCACTGTAGATAGTATTCAAGGTGAGACCACACTAATGCTGAATGTTATGGGGGAATCATCTCTTTTGACTGGTTACTAGCTATGCTGTGATTAATGAACTGTTCTTGGCTGCCAGAACACACAGCTGACTCATGCTGATTTTGTTGTCAGTAGCACCCGCAGATCCCCCTCTGCTGAGCTGCTCTCCAGCCTCTCATCTCTCAGTCTGTACCTGTATTTCTACTCTGCCACAGGTACAGAACCCCAACATTTACCTTTTTTGAACTTTATGCCATTACTGATCACCCAATGCTCAAAGGCCTGTTGTTCTTCCAGAGAGTTGACAGCATCTCCCAGTTTTGGTTCATCAGCAAATACTGAGAATTGACCCAACTGCTGCATCCAGAGAAGAAATGTTGAACAGGACTGTGGCTGAAACTGAGCCCCAGGAACACTGCTGGTGACCGTCCAGAAACCATTCACGTAGTCCAGTTCACTACAACTCTTTGAGCAATACCGTTGAGCCAGTTTATCAGCTACTATAGTCTAAACATATTCATCTCACAATTGGAGAATTTTGCCAGAAGAATGCCATGAAGCACAAGACCTTATGTTTGCTATCTTCTTCATTTTATTTTCTTCCTTGTTATAACATTTTTTGTTTGTTTGCTTTCCTAAATAAATCAGGCACTGACATTTAAGAAATGCTGTCACATAAGAAACCATGTTGTACTATACCACTTTTAGTCACACATTTTTCAAAACCACAGAATTATATCTTTCAGTTGATACAAATCATCCTAGATTTACCAGCTGCAAGTCTGATCCATTGTGAGAATATTTAAATTTTAATGTTACAAATGTTGTCATCTTAAGCAAAAATGAAGAAGTTCAAATATAATTTGTAATGTTATAAATAAAGCTCTTAGATAATTTGAGAAATATTTTTCTCAAATTCTTTGAGAATTGGAACATGAGACTAACTTTCTACTTATTGGAAGACAAGTTTTTTTTTACATTGTACTGTTTCACAAAAGATGTATCTAGCCATAAATTACATGACCAGAACCTGCAAAATAGAACTGTCTAGAATAGAAATTCTGAACTGTTAGGTCTTAGAAATATTTAATATAGAAATTCCTGGAAAAGGACATTGTAAGTGATACTGTATTTACACTTAAAGAACACTTAAAATTTCTTGTTCTACATGAAGATGGATGGGGAAAAAATTATCCTATTATGACTATGCTGTCCAAAACTTTTGACATTATTAGCTCTGCAGCTAGGTGAATGCCTTATAACGTAATAAGGCTGGAAATTTTTCTTTGGAAGGTTTTGGGTTTTTTTCTTCAAAAACATAATACAATATACTCATGCAGACCTTCTTGAAAGTATTTGTACTTATTGTGGGCATATTAGGAGCAGCCTTGGTTGCTGTGTTATTCAGGAAATGCAGATCTTTAAGCTGATACAGTCCTGATTTATTTTCTGTTTTTCAAGAATCATTCCATTTAGTAGGGTTATTTCAATGATGGTACAATGCCTTATACTGCAACAGTGGAAGCAGTACTGGAATCAAAAATGTTTATCCCCTAGATTACTATTCAGTTCTCCAAGTTACAGCTATATTAAGCTTTATATAAGTGCATACAAACTCAGTAGAATCAACTTCTTGGCCTGCACTAAAAAGCCAAAATTTTTCATATCAATTTCATCAGGGTGGTATCTCTAGAAGTCAGCTTCACTTGAAGTTTGAATTGAACTCTGGGAGTACCCGCTTTCCATTTTAACATCGCCAGAGCTTTTAGTGACAAGAAGATAAAACTCATGTCATTTTACTTTCATACTATTTGAAAACATGTGTTTAAGTTGGTGTTTAAGTTCCTTCAGTAACCAAAAAAGAAAGTCCTTTTCAGAGAATGATTCCTTTCCAAACACATTCTATGACAGGACTGAGTCATATTAGGTAAGTGAAAACCTACATATGTGTATGAATAAATGCACAGTTTAATAAATAATGCAGTAATAAAAGCAATAAACTTCACAGGGCTTCTCAGAGCATAAAATGCCTTAGGTTAGTAAAATGACAATACCTTCAATGGAGAGCAATGCATAAGCAGAATAATTAATTGACTTTTTTTTTTTTAATTCCTGTTAATCATTTCTGTCAATTGCTTAGAAGAAGTTTCATTGAATTTCATACACTGAAAGTGTGTAAAAAGGTACTGTTACTTATTATTTTTGTACGTTCCTTCTGTGTGCATTAGGATAGTAGCAGCATTTGTACGATAAAAGTATGGTCATAGGACTTTGGAACTCTAGATGTGCTTTTGCATAATATGCGAGAAAAGTAATACCTCTAATTTTATTATATTGTACCATAATACCAGAAGTGGATCTTGCTGGTATGGCAGTAGAGGTTGAACCTTTACACCAACATTCAATTGAATTTTGTTGCCCTGCAGCAAATGACAGCAGAGGGGCAGTATGACAAAGTGGCATATGGTGTGGAAGTTTGTATGAAGCCAAGATATGGCTTCCTCTATGTGGAAAAAAATTCACCCATAGATACTCATTGACATTTGCTGAATGTTTCTAACTATATTGAAAAACAGTGTTTTGCAGCTCAGCATTTCCTCTGTCATGTAGGTTGATTATAGTTGTTGTAATATCCATGAAAATAAATAGGAAGAATTACTTTTGGAATACACCTTTTCTTGCAGTCAACAGCAGTGTCTTATATGGTACAAAAGCAATTTAATTAGCTGGATTTCAACCAAAGCTAAGTACTGTTAGCTTCAGGCTTGTCCAATAAGAATGTCCTTCACTGAATCAAAATGTATAATTATGCTGTTCAAATATGTTTACATTATTTAAGCTTTGAAATGATACTTCTCAGCACAAAGGTGAAAGTGTTGGAATCAATACACTAATACTTAATGTTTTATTTATATATTTCTTTTTCTGTGATTAAAACTCTATGTGATTTGCTGTATTTTTTTCTTCTGTGATTTGAATGGCAAAAGTAAGTCTTTGGATTTGGCTGAATGTGCCAAACAAACAAATTACAAAAATATCCCCGTGATTTCTTTTGGATATAAATTATCTTTCTAGAGGAATATTTGAATAGCAGAAACACAATCATTTAATGACATCTAGATGAATATTATGCAACTGGAAAATAGCAGTAAGAATATACTATGCGATCTAGAATGTCAGTGATCTGAACTAACAGAGGAAAGTTTCATGTATGTCTGATGAATTACAAGAAGGATACATGTAAAAGATAAAGGGTAATCCTAAAATGTGCAACTGAATGTATATGTAGAAAAAGTATCATTTTAATATATAAAGCCCTATTATAAACTTATATATTCTTCATTTTCAGTACATATGTTTAACCAAAATAAATACATATTTGAACAAAGGGAAGTTGCAGGCATACATAAAGACAGTTCAAAATAAACAAGAAAAAAGCACTCATTAAGTTCAAGCCCAATGCTAAAAGAATAAAAAATAATAATAAAAAAATCTGTGAATAAATTTGAGTAAAAAAATATAGGAAAAAAAATCCAACTAGCAGAGTAGTGAGGACCTGAAGAAAATGTTTTCCTGTGAGGTCCAATTTTCTGTATCTATAGATAACCAAAGCTTTCATGGTACTGCGTTAAACACAGAAAAATTAATTATTTCTTTTTTAAAAGAACAATGTTATTTTTATGTTTAGAGTCCCTGGAGCTGCCAAATATTGTCTTTAAGAGGAAAAGTTCAACTGGGATTTTAAAATATTTCCAGACTTCTTCATCACATTTATACTGTTATCTAGAATTAAATTTTATTGGTTGCATTTGTTAATGGCTGTTTTAGATCAACAAAGAATAGTAGCATAACTGAGTCAAGAATATAGACTCAGTAGTTTATTCACTGAATTAAGTGACAAAGCTTATGTTCAGTAGCAAAAAGCAAGTGAGCATAAAGAAGGAAAAAATGAAATTTGTGGGGAATTATAAGAGAGTAAAATAAACCATAAATAAAAGTATTTTAAATAAGGAAAGGAAGAAAGAAAGCAGCATCATAATCTGGTAATAATAAATTATAAATTATTATTTCAAAATTACACTAAGAATTTCTGCTGTTCAATCTGAGTATATCAGTAATTTCAGTAAAAGATGCTGGGGAAGAAAATGAATTCAAGTAAGTCTGTATTCAGAATAGCAATTGATCATCTTGATGTAATAGATTTCACTTGCTTAATATCATTACAGAAATTTTAAAGTAGAGAATCTTACTGCTTAAGAGAGAAAGAAGCAGTAGGGAAAAAGAAACAGTTCACTCAGTTTTGTGCTAAGCTTTGCTGAAAATAGCAGATCAAAAGAGCGTTGAAGATTCCTATGAAAGTGAAAGGACTTCCACTGTTACCAGAGTTAATGCATAATTATTTGTATACCTCATTAAGAATTCTTCAGAGATGGCAGCAGTATACTCTGAAGACAGTAAAATATGCTGTCTTTAAACATGGTGTAGAGGCTTTACATAGGGTCAACTGTCAGGCAAAATCACATTCAATTTACTTATTTAAGTACTCAACTGAAAATAGGAAAACTACTCTCTTCAGGAAAACCATCTCTGTAAATATTGAACTGGAGAAATGCCTTCAATTATTGAGGCAGAAATCATAAACAAGAAGTGTCTAACACAAAACAAACTCACCCCATTACTAAAGATTTTTTTTTTCTGTTGTCTTATATAAAACATACAAACAAAAAATCTGTTTAAACTGTATTTTGCTTGCTATTCACTCACTTCATTAAATATAACACAAAGCAAGGATTAAATGTCAGACAGTATTGTAATTGTTTTTTTAATGTCACTTTTAACGACGCTTGTCATTTAACTATTTCATTTAAGCATTGTGTTTTTGTTTTTTTTTTTTTACTTCAGTAAGCAGTGGTCTGTCTTTGTTTCCTGGCTGTTTTTTAGTTTGCTTGTTTTCATTTGGGTGGTTGTTTTTTTTGTTGTTGTTGTTGTTGTTTTGTTTTTCCTTATATTTGATTCACAAATATTTGTTTATGATGAATAAGTTCTTTTTAAGTAATTTGAATTAATAAAATAAAGGAAGAATTGTTGTTTGTTAGTTCATTTCCTGTATTTGCTTGAGATATGAAACAAATTCTGATAGCAGAAGGTGTCATTTAAAGGAGCTTCCAGGAGTGAATCAAACAGAGCTATTGTATAAGAGGACATGAGTGCCTTTGTAGAAAACTGCAGACTTTAGAGTGTCATTCAGTTTCAATCTCTCCTTAGGGCAGGTAAGGGTATAAAAAAAATAAAAAAGAAGTTGGGACTCTGTATAGCTGCATCCGCTGTATAGTTTTCACATAGTCATAGCGTGGATATGGATGTAGTGGGGAATCTGTACCCAGGGAAGTACTCATACTTTGTAGCAAATGCGCACTGCTGAACATGAACTCTTACCAATCGTAGGGAAAAGAGACAGTACTACTGAAAAGCACAGAGAGTTTGAATAGTAATATTACAATACAAACAAACAAACAAAAAAAAATCCCATGAAGTAGCAGTAATGATAATTTTTTGTCCTGTCTGCAGTTAATCATAATTAATGAAAACATGCTTCAGAAATTAATTTCATAGTTTCCCAAAATGCTTCTTCTAAGCATACTTGTATGCAGTCTGATCATGTGGAGTAAGCTGTACTAAATAAACTGAAGAATCCAACTGACAAAATGTTGTTCACAAAGAAGCTGGTGGAACTGCTGGCAGATGATAAAAGCAAAGGAGCTCTGATGGCATAATCCATCTTACAGGTCAGGTTCTGCTACCCTGAAGTTGCTGCACATCTCAAGCAAGTCTCACAAAAATTTTGTAGAGTAACACCAACAGTTAGAGGGATCTGTACAGACAAAATGAATAACTGAGAATGTATAATTTGCATAAATATTACAGCAAGTATTAAATAAATAAATAAATAAATTCCGGTCACCTAGGAGGGCTTCTCCGAAAGGAACATCTTCTGTTCTATTATGTTGGCCCATGATGTCAGAGGTAGATGCTGGTGGTAAGGCAGTAGAGTCTGAACCTCTCTACCAATATTCGGTTATATTTTGTTGCCCTGTAAGGGCAGTCTGAAAAAATGGCATCTGACATGGAAGTCTGTATGAAGCAAAGGTGTGTCACTGAATTCCTCCATGCGGAAAAAATTCCACCTATTAACACTCATCATCCCTTGCTGAATGTTTCTGAGAATCAATCAGTGGATGTCAGCACAGTGAGGCAGTGGATATTGCATTTCAGCAGTGGCAACAGTGACAGTGGGTCACCTCTGCTGGTGTAGATTATTATGAGTGTGGCATGCAGGCTCAGTACGTTTGCAGATGTGGCTGTGTAGAGGAAACGGATTTGGGAGTATCGGTCGATGCTCAGCTGAACATGAGACAGCAGTGTGCCCAGGTGGCCAAGAAGGCAATGGCATCCTGGCTCATATCAGAAATAGTGTTGCCAGTAGGAGCAGGGAAGTAATTGTCCCTCTGTACTCAGGAGCAGCTGAGGGAGCTGGGATTGTTGAGTCTGGAAAAGAGGAGGCTCAGGGGGGACCTTACTGCTCTCCACAACTCCCTGAAAGGAGGTTGTAACGAGCTGGGGGTCAGCCTCTCCTCTCATGTAACTAGTAATGGGACGAGAGGGAATGGCCTCAAGTTGTGCCAGGCTGGACAGTAGGAAATACTGCTTTTCTGAAAGAGTGGTCAGGCACTGGAATGGGCTGCCCAGAGATGTGGTTGAGTCATGGACCCTGGAGGAGTGCAAGGAACATTTAAACATTGTGTTGAGGGACATGGTTTAGTGAGAACTATTGGTGGCAGGTGGAGAGTTGGACTGGATGATCTTGTAGGTCTTCTCCAACCTTGATGATTCTGTGATTCTGATTCTATGATAACAGTGTTGTGTTTTTGCTTTAGAAAGAGATACCAGTTATCATTTGGAATGACAAAGGTGAGCTTCATCATTGAATCATAGAATGGTTTGAGTTGGAAGACACTTCAAGATCATCTAATTCCAATCTCCCTGCAGGAGAGGCAGGGACACCTCCCACTAGACCAGATTGCTCAAAGGCCCACCCAGCTTGGCCTTGAGTGCTTCCAGGGAGGAGGCATTCACAGCCTATGATTATGATTCTATGATTCTATGATTCTATATCTGCCTTAAGGACATACATTGAATATCACAGGAAAACTACTTGTTGATGATATAAATATAATACTATAATGAAATAGTGGTCTTGAAACTGTCAAAATGAAGATTTTTTATACATAGTTGCCATGGTTTTATGATTTTTTGTTATCGGTATTTCACATCATAACATCATGTAGTGTACTGTGAGTTAAAAGTGTTAATGCTCCAGTTTCATGGATCATGAATAGTTCCAGGTACCTGTTTCTCAGAAGAGGAGAACTACATACCCCAGAGGACAGCCTTGTTCTGTTTCTGTTTTCTGTTCAGAGAGAAAGATAAAACTGTTCGCATGTCACGTGATGTGCTCTCTTTTCCTTTTCCTTTTCTGCTCGTCTTGGCAGCGTCTCACCTTCAGCATTAGAGTAAGGCCTTCAGTTTTTGGACACTCTCATTTTATTTGATTTATTAACCTCAATTCCATAGAATTCCATATAGTTGTATTATATTGTGTTATCTTGCATTCCAATATCTTTTTTAGTAAATTAGCTTTCCTCCGCAGATCATTGCTGATGTTTTGTTTCTAGGTCCATCTCCCTACCCTTTTCCCTTTCTCCCCTTTCCCCTTTCCTGGGGTGTGAGTCTGTGCGTTCCCCCACCCCATTAGTCACAGAACCGGGCTGAACCGCTGATAATAGCCAAGTAATTATGTGGTATCTGGAACATCGAATAGTATAACTAGTGTAAAACCTAATCTGGATGACAGTCTGCCACACTACAGCACGTAAGTGGCAATGTTTAAATGATGCAAACCATACCAGCTATAGAAAACCTAATTACGCTGCACTTCTTTTAATGTACATTAGAAAAAATATATTTATTTTCAAACGCTTGTCATTTAACTATTCATTGGCTACCTACATCACAATGAGGAGACATATGACCTGGAAGTTCCTTTCCTCTCCCATAAGTAGTGAATTGATAGAAGGATGGGAGAATGATGAATAGTTTATGGAAAAGAAGCATTTTGTTCAGAAAGAAACTAGTAGAAACAAAATGGAATAAACTTTCAACATCATATGGAGAATAAGTGGCAAAAACTCAAAAGTATGTGCTTGGATCAAGAAAATCTGTAGAAATGTAGAAAAGCATTGTAATTATGCTTTATGGTATTTTTCACTTAGAAAACAAATTACATTCTCTTCATATAAGAGAAAAAAGACGTAATTGACTTAATTATCATCTTGTCTGCTAAATCCATGTTGTTCTACTATTTTCTGCCCTTTTTCTTTAATTTTCACTTTGACTTTTATTTTGGTTCTATTTTCTCTCTTACTGACTATCTGGTCCAAATTTAATGCTCAGTTCTTTTAAGAAGCAAAGTCTGGAGCATCAGTGGTAATCAAAACCTGAGTGAAACAGGACATAAGTATTAATATATTCATTGTTTACAAATAATGAACTGTTTCTAAGAATGGATAGGGGAGCATCTTTTTCCCTTGATAGCTTTTGAACCAAAAACTATATTAGGATATCGCCTACTGATTTCTTGGCCAGATACTTGCTTTTTTTTTTTTTTTTTTTTTCTTCCCAGTTATTCAGTTAGTGATTTATTTTTTTTTTAGATTGCTTTTTTGTTTGACCTGATAAAATTTATTTGAAGGAGTTGAACTCCTCTCTAGCTCACACATTATACATGTCAGTACACTCATAGTGTCTCACTCCTATTCATGTTTATAGTATCACTTAGTTTCTGCAGTGAGTCTACTTTAAAGTCAGTTTTTCCTTTTATCTTGTGTAAGCTTGGAAGTAGTTAGTATCTTCAAGGACTTTATCTTCATTCTCTTTGCTCTTACTGTCTCCTGTTCAGGTCACTTATTTTTTCTTTCTTCCTTTTTTTTTTCTCTTTTTTTTTCCCCATTAAAAATAAAATAAAACAATAAAAATGTGAAATATGTCCTCTAGAAACGATGAGAGCTAACCATATATATTTTTTTATCTTCTACTCCTAAACTAAGAGATTTTTATCTATAAGCTTCAAGGATTTCCTTTTATTTGAAAGAGGTTGTACAGAAATACACTCCACCAGTGGTCTATTCCATGCATCTTGCATCTATCCAAGAGGCATGGGGAGATGAAAGGACCAATAACTATCTTTTGTACTCTATCCACCAAGCAGCAGGTGATCTGTGTCAGCCAGGACTGTGTCAGCCAGGACTGTGTCAGTCAGCAATGAGTCTTGCCTACAACTCTCATGCTCATTTATTAGCATTCAAAATCCTTTCCTTAGCACTCATTAAGCTATTTTTTTTTTTCAAAAAAAATTAAAAATGACTGAATGACTAAGATGACTAAGAATCAGGTCATTTTTGTTGGCTTAAGTGCTTGAAAGTACATTCATAATGGAATTTGGTTTTCAAACTTTTGTCACTATTCACATTTCCTAAGAGGAAAACATAAACTTTGATCTTCTGGACAGATGTACAGCTGTTCTCTTTGGCTTTTTCACTTTGTCCAATCTAGTTTTAAATTTATTTTCTTCTGTATCAAAGGTTTGTCTGGCTCTGATATGAAAAAATATATTCCTATTGAGAGCAAAGAGTATATTCAAGAATCATTCATATTTAGAAGACTTAATATGAAAATGACACAAGGTTTTGTGTTCATACCAGCAAAAATCATATGGCAAGATTCCTCTGAGTTATTATCTTCTCTCTAGCCTTTTGAACCATTTTGAACTAGTTCTAAAGAGTACAAGGACCGCTCCAAAAGTAATGACTCCTATTTTAGTATGTTGCTCCATGACATCAGAGGCAGACCTTTGTGATATAGCAGTAGAGATTCAACCTTCCCGCTATGCAACAGATGGCAACAGAAGGGAAGACTGACAAAATGATGCCTGACACAGAAATGGATGTGAAGAAAAGCCATGAAATTTAATTCCTTCTCGTAGAAAAAAATTGCACCCATTAATATTTGATGATGGGTATTGAATGTTTCTGGAGACTAAACAGTGGATATGAGCACAGTGAAGCAGTGGACAGTGTGTTTCGGTGGTGGTGACAGTGACAGTGTCACCTCCACTGATGCTGATTTTTACAAGCGCAGCAGCAGACTCTTATTCATCACTGGCAAAATGCATAGCTAATGGTGGTGAATGTGTGGAAAAATACTGTTTTGTTAACCTTCTCACCTAGAATATGTGTTCCACATTTGTGAGCCTCAAGAGGGTTTGAAATCTATTTTTAACTTTTTGTCAGTAAATGCCTAACGGTTAGGTTACTATTCAAATAGCAGAAAAACTAAATTCTCTTTCTTCCTCTATTTTCTTGATATATTTAATAGCAGTTCTGCTTGAGTCAGTGGGTAGAACTACCTAAAATGTACCTCTAAGTCAACTCGAATTGAAATAAGAGATGAAACTTGCTTTTGCACTTAGAAATTTTTACTTATCAGCTGTACAGACTCATGTGGAGTGTCTCCGAATACCTGACCAGTATATTTTTAGACGGCCTTTGACTGAAAACCTATTGAAGGCCATTTGTACAATCCCACTAGACCCTATAAAAATAACTTTAATGAGGTATAGAATTAAAATAGTCTTAGTAGATGAATCTCATTCAACTAGATGTGCATAATACAGAAACATACATCAGATGCTTACTTTAAATTTCTTTTTTAATCAAGTAGAGATGAGAAAATAAAGCACTTAGCATAAGAAACAAGCAGGAGGAGTTGGAAACGATGGTACAATTAGAAAACGATTACCTATTTACTATTATGTTAACGTGGTGGGACAAATAACACAATTTGGACACTTCAATTAAGGGCTACAAACTTTTTAGGAGAGATGAACCAGAAAGGGGAGGTGGGAGAGAACCCCAGGAAGCTGACCTTAGGGACAAAAGTTGGCAACTCTTTAAGTACACATTCAGAGCACAAGAGCTCACCATTTCCATGTATCAGAAATAAAGACAGGAACCCAAGAAACAGCATGACTCAAAAAGGATGTGTTGATCAAATTGAGATGTGAGAAGGAAATGTACAGGCAGTGAAAGCAGGGATACATGGCCTGGGAAGAATACAGGGATGCTGTCTGAATGGGAAGAAGTTGGATTAGGAAAGACAAGGCGCAGATGGAGCTGATTTTGGCAAGGGCTGCAAAGAACTACAAGAGCAGCCCAGAGGAGAAGGATTTAGGGGTGTTGGTTGATGAATGTAACGTGAGTGAGCAAGGTATACTTGCAGCCCAGAAATCCAATTGTATCCTGGGTTGCATCAAGAGAAGCATGACTAGCAGGTTGAGGGAGGTGATTCTGCCCCTCTGCTCTGCTCTCCTGAGACCCCACCTGGAGTAGTGTGTCCAGCTCTGGGGCCTCCAACTCAAGAAAAACATTGAGCTGTTGGAAAGGGTCCAGAGGAGGGCCACAAAGATGATCAGAGGGCTGGAGCACCTCCTCTATGAAGACATCGTTACATCATTTCTTCACTCTAGGCAAGCTTATAGAGAAAACGGAAATGAATTTTACTTGGTTTGATAGTAATAAGAGGGTGTGTTTCTAAATTAAAAGAGATGGCACATCTAGATTAGATATTAGGATGAAATTCTTTACACAGAAAGTGAAAACATAGACAAAATAGTACAAAAAGAAAGACTTGGTAGGAATATAAGTATTGTCTCAAGCAAGTAAAAAGCCTGTTTGTAGAATTAAAATATTTGGCAAATTATTATGTAGTTATTGGGTGACATCTTTATGTTCTTTAGATCACATTCCTTTATAAATGGTTTTAAATACTGGAAATTAGTGAGAAAATGAGTACGACAACAAATCTCAGTAGAACAACCAGAAGATAGCAGATTTTGAAAATGTAATCCACTTTTAGGTAACCTGAAATGCTGTTCAAGTGCATGTTTTAGGAGATGGTAGTGATTTTACAATTCTCTGTTTTAACAGGAACTTAAAAAGCTATATTTAAGCATTTGGTCAATATAATTGATTTTTGATACATGACTCTACAAAATACTGACTGCAGGTTGTCGCTATTTCTACCATATGGGAAAACTATAGAGTTGCCTCTGGCCTGTCTGTAACTTGTCAGTGAAATGTGCCAAACTTTAAGATAACTTGATGATGTTTTGTTTAAAAGCTACCTAATTGTTGTGGTTTAACCCATCAGGTGGCTCAGTACCACACAGTTGTTGGCTCATTTCCCCCCTTCCCAGTGGAATGGGGAGAGAATCAGAAAAAGAAGAAATATTACTCGTGGGTTGAGATAAAACTATTTACTAAGAAAGAAAAAATGAAAAGGATAGTAGTTATGATTACATGTATATATGAATGTATATAACAAGCAATGTATAAGAAATTGCTCATCATCCCTCAACCCATGCCCAGCTAGCCTCCCAGGCAGTAGAAGAGAGACTAATGAATTCCCATTCCCTTCAAAACTCCTTCTGCATGATGTCATATGGAATGGAATATCCCTTTGGCCAGTTTAAGTCGTCTGTCCTAATTCTGTTCCCTCCTAGCTCCCTGGGCCCTTTGCTGAGAATGGTCTTGGCTCTGTACAACACTGCTTAGCTGCAACTATAAACATCTGTGTGTTATCAACATAGTTTTTCTTCTAGGACCAATAATAGAAACATACCAGACACTGAAGAAAACAATTCTATCCCAGTTGAAACTGAGATGCTAAGAAACTAGATAATTTTATTGCAACTGAGGCTACTCAGAAATAATTTCTCAGACAAGTAAGATACCCCATTAAGATATAGCAGAAAACACATTGCAAACCTATTGGAGGAATGCCTTGTTTATGTTCTGGATCAATATCTTTGTTAAAATACTCTAGTAAAAAAAAAATAATGTTCTCTTTATTTTTTTACCTCCTTTTACAAGGAAAAGTGGCTTACATACTTACACTGCTGGTTCTCTCTAGATAACTTGTGAATCCATTATACAACTTCAGATAAAGCTGACAGAAAAGGGGAGATATTTTAAAGACAGTAATTTCCAATGATTTTATTAAAGATTAGCATCTAGGTAAAGAGAAAAGACACGGATTATGGAAAGCCTGCATGGCAAGTGCAGATACTAATCATCATATGAATATTTAATGTTAATCACACTATGTGTAGCTAAGCATCAGCCCAGGGCATACTACTTCTTGTCCAACTCAAAGATTTCTGAGAAGTGAGGTATTATGATGAAGACGAATCTTTAATGGGAATGAAAAAAGGGGAAAAATCACAGTATTTGGAAGAAAACAGATGTTATGAACTACATGAAATATGACAGAAAGAAATAGAAAAATTTACTATGCTTTAATTAATTTTTTCTCCTTATTAAATAAAACATTTATTTTCATTTTTTCTTTTCTCCCGTTACTAATTTTGTTTAATTTAATATGACAGAAACAACATGATTGACAATTTTGATAATCAAAGTTATTAATAAAAGATACACAAAACTGAGGCTGTCCCAGTTTCAACTTTCCTCCTACTAATGTGTTTAAAATATGATATGAAAAAACACTGCAGGAGGTGAGGAGTCAGTTTGTGCTTTGGTTCTGTGGAAATTTGTTTCTGTGCTATGATTGTACAGATTGGGTAATGTTACTCTTGATATTAGGTTTTTAGCATGCAGACTTTTCCATCGGAAACTGGAATGAAACCAATAGCTCATTTTGCATAAGCAAATCTGGAGAACATTTCCTAACCAATGGTGCATCTGACATGCACATGAATCCAATAGCTTGAAATAAATTGTAGTCTTTTATCATCTCAACCATGTTATTCTTGCTGAAGGTCCTTTTCAGAACCTGTTGTATTTCCTAGTGATTTAAGAAAATAGTGGACAAACTACTTAAGTACCTGAGTGCACACAAAATGTGATCTCCATTCAAATTTAGTAACTAATCATGATTCAAAAAAGCTGAAAGTAAGCCATTTTGTTTTTTTAAAACGCACATTTTGTAATCCTAAATTAAATTTTATTAAAAATGAAAGTGAAATGTACTTATAGTCACAGAATCAGAAGATAATGTTTTTTACATTATACGGTGGATTCATTTTGTTTTTCATTTCACTAGAGAGTGTAAAGTAACTGAGAGCAAAACAAACAAAAAAACTCACTCTCTAGTGTGTATAAAACTGTAAATTTCTCCCTTCCCATCTAATGCAGAAATGTTTTCTGTGGAATTGTAACATATTTTGAAACAAATGAGAAGCAACAGATGTAAAGAACCAAGATCATATTGCTTACTTCTAGTAAAAGTAAATTAAAAATCAGGCTAAAACACTGGGAATCTCAGTGTTTTATGTCCTGAAAGCCTGCATTTAAAAGATCAGATGAACTGTAGAGTTTCTATTCACAACTGAATCATATAGATTTTCTGTTATTCAGTGAATGTATTTCTCAGTTGTGATGCTTAAACACTAAAGTATGGAGCATAATGCAATCTGTAAATTATTGTGTATTATGAAATAACATTTATAATACTGCATATGAAATAATGCATGATTATATATATATTACGTATATATGTAACTTTCACATATACAATCACATTCATTAATATTTTTGCTTTAAAATATTTACTTTTTTTTTTTTCCCATTTAACAGCTAGTACAGGTGATTATCATTCAGTCAAGACTATGGAGAAGCAGGAGCTGATTGGACAGTAGGAACTAATCTACAACTAAATGCCTGAGGAGAATCAACAAGATACCTCCAAGTGACTGCTTTCTCTGTGTCAGGTTGTAACGCTGTTACTGATTCAGAAGGAAGAAGCTCTGAGAAATACAGCTGAGTATGTGTGGAGAATATCTGTACACTTTTGGCACCACCACCAGCAAATTGTTATTATTTTTTTTTCATTGTCTGGATCATTTCAGTTCAGTACTGCCTCATAAAATGGAGACCTGATTGTTCATGAAAGTCATGGTATTGATCTGTCCCATGAACAAATGTCCAAAAACAAAAACAAAAACAAAAACAAAAACAAAAAAAAACAAAAAAAAGAAGAGGGTACAGAGTACAGAAAATTGTTCAGATTTGATATCAGCTACTTTACTTAATTATTTGGAGGGAGTTCTGTGGACACATAATTTCAAAAGGAAGCTCCACATTGTATCCTAAATACTTTATATTTCCTTTTAGATCATTGCCTTCTTCATTAAATGAAAAAGGAAAGGCAAAACAACAGATATTTCCCAGTATTCCAAAATTTTTATTGTTTACCTTCTGAGGTCTTTCTGCTGAGCTTATGATCTTCCTGATAATACAGTTCTGATAGATCTAATTTAACATCAAAATTGCATATTTGGAGGAGGAGAATATTTCTGGGGGATAGTATGAAAAAAAATTGAAGAGTTGAACATTTATATTTCTTAATGACTCAAACTTCATTTTCTTTCAATTTACAAGTTTTAAAATCTAACAACTGAAAAACAAATGTCTGACAATTCTAGACAATTACAAATTTGAAAGTATTATTATTATAGCCTGAAAAACAGCCAGACTTTAGAGACTCTTTGGACTGTTTCAGTTAAGAAATGTAGTCAGTGATGGGGTCATACATTTATTTGACACAATCATTTTCATTCACTAAAAATATAGAAAGTGTTGTTTCTCTGAGAACAGAAGTAAACAAATTACAGGAGACAAGTTCTGTGCTCACATCCTCAAGGGTTGTTCAGACAGGAGCTGGCCTAAGCCTTCCCTTTGGGTTCCTTTCAGGACAATGCATATTTTGCTTTCCCCAGCTGTATTTATACTTTCTGTTAACGTGAAACGCTTCATGAGATTTGCTTCAAAAGTACATATTAGTATAATCAGAAGTGAAGTATAAAGACTAAATAAGCAGTAGTCTTACTTTGTACTTGTATTCTTTCTGAATGTTGTGCTTTTAATACAGAAGGGTATAACTGCTATTTTTAGACTTTTAAACAGTAAGCTGCATTTTAGCTTAGAGATTTCTGATCACTTACTGACTTTTTGATTTATTTTATGGCTGAATTTTGTTTTTGCAAAATAAAAGAAACAAAGAAAAAAGAACATAAGTAAAGATATAAAAGACAAATGAGACAAAACAGCATTCTTCAGCTGTATATATAATTTTTAATCTGCTTTAACACAGTTTGCACGTACTGTAACCTACAACGTAGTGACAACAATAAGCTAAACATCATCAAAGCTCCAATAGTTTTTAATTATTTTGTTATCTCATTATCAGGGTGCACAAATGGGAAATCCTGTTTAGTAATGGTGCATTAACTCTTCATAATATTCAGAAAAAAAAAATGGAGCTCAGGACACAGAACATTTTATTCATCTTGGATAGCTCTAGAAGATAAGAAATGAACAAACAAAACAAAAAATATACCAAATACCTCCATTCTGACCACTTCAAATCAGGAATTTGTACAATGGACAGATGTCAGTACATGAGTACTCTCTATTTGTGTTTTGATCATTATTTAGACTCCAATATGATATATGAATGTAATCTATATCATAGGTTTTATCTCTGTATACTCTTCAGCCTTGCTCATGTTGAAGGAAAAGCCACTGATGCAAACCATTAATGTAAGTGGTTTTCATTATCATTTTATTTCTGCTATTTGGAACAATCATCGTTTTTACTAGTGTAAGCCGTGGGCCACAAAAGTGATTTCATTTTTTAATTGTTTTTTTTTTCATTTACAGCATTGGAAGATACTTCAGAGAAATACATATATATATATAGAGAGAGAGAGAATATATAATATAGATATAGATAGATAGATAGATAGATAAGAAATATATATTTCTATATTATATATTCTATATATATATATATAGAAATATATATATATATATATATATAAAGAAAAAACAAACTTTTCCCGTATGTTGTGGAGAAAAAGTAATTACAAGGATATCTTACTGTATGTATGTGCTACCAAAGTACTGAATGGAAGTGCACGCATGTTAAATAATTGACTTATTATGTACCCAGGATAACTCAATACTATCTGCAGTATTTATAGTAAATTCACAGACACATATATTTTAAATGACAGTTGAAAAGAAACTCTTGTGAAATTACTCATTTTCCTAGTTATTTCAGCACCGACTTTATGATATCTAGTACAAGTACTTAATTAGACCATAACAACATGTGTGCAGGCTAGCTAGGAAAAATGTATCCTATATTAATCCTACTGGGACATTACGAGTCAACAATTTATCTGCTTTATTTTTTACCTTCTGAGCTGATATTAATATGCATTAATATATATCAATTTAGAATATATATATAATTTATATGTGTATTTATAATTTAAAGAAATGATTACAGTTATCCTTATTTTTTACTTGTCAGAAGAAAGAGGTTAACTAGCTAAGAAAAACAAAACAGAAAGAAAAAAAAAAGAAAGAAAGAAAAAACACAGTGAAATAATGGGAAAAGAACAAATCTGCTACCACAAATTGAAATTATAAAAGTTGAGGAATGACGTATTCACAAGTAAGTGACATCAACAAGTCCCATCTGAAATGCCAGTTTGTCTTCAGACAATCAAGAGATGCCTACAGTTTGGGGAATTCATATTCAGAATAAAAACGCAGGCATTTGTAAGGTGTACAAGTTAAAGCTGTCTTTGCCTGAATGAAGTAATGGAGATAATTTTTTTAACAAAGTTACCATAAAAATTCATACCACAAGTGAAAGCATCGACTTCAAATATTTTCATAGCTTGGGAACAGATACTTTTTTCTATTGTTTTTATTCTTTTGTTATAACATCAAGATACTTTGAAGGATCGGATTCATCTGAGCTTGTCAGAAGAGGCCTCCTTTATATCCAAACAAGCAGTGATGTGTCCAGTGATCTTTCTAGAACTAGGGCAGCAGGACAACAACTACTGGCTCAGCAGCCATATTTATCTTCAAAAATTGTAGCAATTAACTTAAATGTAAATGTCCAATTTCTTCATGTTTCAAGTTAACAGACAGGAATTCCCCTTGGAAAGATTCAATTTTCATGGATAACCAGGGATTTTATTCTGAACAGGTAAGCATGCATATGAATAAATCCTTCATTTATTCCTGCCCAGCATTCTACAGTCAATTCTGTTTTCTTACATATATAAAACATATGTCAAAATATCACATAAATGATGCCATATAGTATCATTTGTGAGATTCTGGAAGATTCAGTAACAACTTTCCTCTATAAAAGCATTCCTGCAAGCTCTTGAGTGTTTTCTTATACAGAAGTATTTCAAGCTTCCTAATTGTAAGAACATCTTTTAGCAATACAGTCCTATATATAAAAATAAATAACTGACTTAGCAATTTCATAGAATACACTGACATTAGTGTGTTTATACCAGTCTTTGATTTTATATTTAGAGTAGTGTCAGTGGAAGTAAAAGACAGCTGTTTTTTTCTTCTAGAAAACAAAATGACGTGAAAAAGTTGAACAATTCATTATAATAAGAACTAAACATATGATTAATTCTATACTTTTTATGTCCATTTCTTTTGTGCTGACCTGACTGCTTTTGCCCTTTCTTAATCTGAGTCCTAATATAAAAGCTGAAATCCAGTTCAACTAAACTTAAGCATGCAGATAAATGACGCAGTAGATGACAGTCTGCAAACAAACATTTTGACTTGATAGAAGAACTTAGGTGATTCCAGGGTCTTGTTTAGACCTTAATATAATGTAAAGTTAGGTATAGGAATTTTGTTTTCAATTTCAATTGTGTAATGCTAGCTTTTATCAGTATCTATAGACACACATAATTTGTGTATTCAGCTTTCTTTTATACACTTTTGTATACATTTTATACACATTTTGTTTGGCTTCATTTTCTTTTGTCTTGGTTCAACACTTAAAATATCACCAGTGATTTGTAAGAACTCAGATGATTTTTTTTCTTTTTTCTTTTTTTATTTTTTGCTTTCCAGTTGTTCATTCTGCATTTCCAAAGTAGATTAACTGATAAATGCTAGACTACAAAGCAAACTGTTCTTGGTTACATCTTGATCTTGTTGGAAGAAAAAATAAATAAAATAAATTCAGTGAAGTCAAATAATACAGAACTGTGTTTTATATGACATTATTTAATATAATTATATATTATTTTCTTAGATATAATTATGTATTATTTTCTTAGATGAGACCATTTGCAGATCTCCAAACAATACTGCAATTTAGCACTGCTTTTAATTCTTTGAGAGAGATACTTTTCATTTTTGACTGTTGCAAAGTGTCTTTGGTAATATAAGACTGATTCTGTTGCACCTAGTAGTTATAAATAAGTAGTCACCGAAGCCTGTAGATACACACATTTCTTATAATGAATCTTTCTTTCTTGTAAACTATTCAATAATCTTTGAACAAAGCCATGTTTGTGATTAAGCTATACTAACAGAATATCAGTTATATTACCAAGATACCAGAGGTCATTGAGGAAAACCACAAGAGAGTAGCAGAAGACCTAAAGAAGAGACGCAATAAATTATAGAATTCCTGAAAATAAAAGTATAGCATTTGCACCAGTCACTAAAGAGATGACAGCCCTCAGTAAGTTTGCAGATGACACCAAGCTGGTAGAAAGTGTTTATCTGCCTGGGGGTAGAGAGGCCCTACAGGGGGATCTGGACAGGCTGGATCTCTGGGATGAAGCCAATGGGATGAGGTTCAACAAGACCAAGTGTCAGGTCCTGCACTTTGGCCGCAACAACCCCAGGCAACGCTACAGGCTTGGGGCAGAGTGGCTGGAAGGTTGTGTGGAGGAAACAGACCTGGGGGTATTGGTCGATGCTCGGCTGAGCATGAGCCAGCAGTGTGCCCAGGTGGCCAAGAAGGCCAATGACATCCTGGCTCATATCAGAAATAGTGTTGCCCGTAGGAGTAGGGAAGTCGTTCTCCCTCTGTACTCAGCCCTGGTGAGGTCCCACCTCGAGTACTGTGTCCAGTTTTGGGCCCCTCACTGCAAGAAAGACATTGAGGCCCTGGAGCGTCTTCAGAGGAGGGCGACAAAGCTGGAGAGGGGTCTGGAGCACAGGCTTTATGAGGAGCAGCTGAGGGAGCTGGGATTGTTCAGTCTGGAGAAAAGGAGGCTCAGGGGAGACCTTATTGCTCTCTAGAACTACCTGAAGGGAGGTTGTAGTGAGCTGGGGTTCGGCCTCTTCTCTCTTGTAACTAGTGACAGGATGAGGAGGAATAGCCTCAAGTTGCGCCAGGGGAAATTTAGGCAGGACATTAGGAAATCCTACTTTTCTGAAAGAGTGGTCAGGTGCTGGAATGGGCTGCCCAGGGAGATGGTTGAGTCACCGTCCCTGGAGGTGTTCAAGAAACATTTAGATATACCATTGAGAGGCATGGTTTAGTGGGGTTATTGGTGTTAGGTGGATGGTTGGACTGGATGATCTTGTAGGTCTTTTCCAACCTGGCTAATTCTATGATTCTATGATTCTATAACCAGATAAAACCAGTTCTAAATATAATCAGTGAAGAAAGAGTAAGTGGACACAGGTAACAAACATGCAAACAAGTGTTGTCAAGCACATTCCAGGTAGGGGAGAAATCACTGCTACAAACACACCATTTTATTTACTCTAGTGAAAAAGATTGGTGATTTTCCAAGATATTTTCCTTTTTTCCTGAAAACTAGAATCATCAGGTGTAGGATGCAGAGGAGGAAAAGAAGAATCTAAATACTATGGGGGAGAGGAGATCAGTACTAAAAAAAAGTGTATCAATTTTAACTGTATCATCATTGTCAATGAACAGTAATAACTGGATTATTTCAAAGAGGAGTATTAGTATTATTCTGATTGGACTAGTAATATTTATTTGAATAAACTCTCGGGGCTTTATTTAGACCACCAATAAATTCTTGGCTTTGTATACTTTTTTTTTTTTTTTTTTTTTTACTGTAGCTCACTTAAAAATTACAGTGTTTTGTCTGGTACATTGCTTTGAGAATTGGCTGTTAAAAATAGGATGCAATGTGGCCTACTTTTTTATATTCTCTTGCAAGACACACATAGCATTTTAGCTAGATCTTAAACATGAAATGAAAACAAACAAACAAAAAAAAAAGACAGTTTTCACCTAAATAAAACATACATAAAAGCATTCAATCAATATTAAAAAGGGAGTGGATCTTCCTTTCTCTTCATATTTAGTTTTACACAGGATACATGTTGAAAGAATATTGAAATTTATTCAAATACAAAGTGCTTTCTTGTTCATTTTTTCTTTCTTCTACATTGTTATTGCAGGATTGGAAAACTGAGACTGTGAAACTATCATAACTTCCAACGCATTGTAACCTGTTAAAGCAAGGCTCATAGGTAAACAGCATCCATTTATATTGTTCAGTCATTTCTTAAGGGAAATAATTGCAATTAAACATCACTGCACTGAATGTATGTCACAAGTGTCTGATTATATATAGAGAAAAAATATGGATAGAAGTATAAATTATGAATAAGAATCCATGACATTGAATTCAAGAACTTTCTGCATCATCATATTCAGTTCCCTTCCCAAAGCCAATTTGCAAAGGTAAAGGCTGTCAATCTCCAGTATGAACTGGAGTCAAAAGCAGCCAAGTGGTACGCCACCATTGACATTGCTAATGCCTCCTTTTCCATTCCTTTGGCCACAGAACGCAGGCCACAGATTGCTTTCACCTCCTAAGAAGCTTAATAGGTTAATTTGCTACAGCAAGCTAGAATGACATGGAAGAAATTTTATCCATTTTTTATGCTTCATAACAGAGAGAAATATTTCCCTACCTTGAAGCCCACATGTTATCTTTCTGTGGTGTTCACATTCATTCTTGATACTGTTAAATGATAGAATCATAGAATGTCTTGGGTTGGAAGAGATTCCTTGAAGACCATCTAGTTCCAACCCTCTGTGATGGACAGTGTTGCCACCCACTAGATCAAACTGTTCAGGACTTCATCCAACCAATTACTGAACACCTCCAGGGATGGGGCATTCACAGCTTCTCTAGGCAACCTGTTCCAGTGCCTCATCACTATCTGAGTAAAAAAAAAATTGCCCCTCTCACCCTGCTGGCCACCCCTCTTTTAATGCAGTCCAGGATGTAGTTGGTGTTCTGGGCTGCAGGTATTAACTGCTGGCTCTTGTCCAGCTTTTCATTCACTAGAACCACTAAGTCCTTCTCTGCAGGTCTGCTCTCAATGAATTCTTCTCCCAGGCTGTACTTATGTCTGGGATAGCTCCAACTCAAGTGCAAAACCTTGCACTTGGCTTTGTTAAACCTTATCCTGTTCACATGGGCCCACTTTTCCAGCTTGCCCAGGTCCCATAGAATGACCTCCCTTCCTTCTGTTGTATCAACTTTATCACTCGGTTTAGTCTGATCAGCAAATTTGCTGAGGGTGTAATAATTTTATTGTCTGTCATTGATAAAGATGTGAAAGAGCACTGGTCCCAAGACAGAATGCTGGGGGAAACCACATTTGACCAGTCTGGACATAGATCTGTCCACCACAGCCCTCTTCCTGCAACCATCCAACCAATTCCTTATGCACTGACTAGTTTACCCTTCAAATCCATCTCTCTCCAATTTATAGATAAGGATGTGGTGCAGGACCATGTCAAAAGCCTTGTGGAACTCCAAGTAGATTGTCATTGATTGGTCTTCCCTTGTTGACTGATGCAGTCATTACATCACAGAAGGCCACTAGATTGGTTGGGCATGATTTGTCCTTGGTGAAGTTTGCTGGTTTTTTCTAGTCACAGGGAACTTCACCTGGCAGTCATGATTTTTCAAATATGATGTAATGTGTCCTGGTAACCACATCAGTCAGTTCATTCAAAACCCTGGAGTGCATGTCATCAGGCCACATAGACGTATACTCGTTCAGTCTCATGAGGTGATCTTGAACTTGCTCTTTTCTTGCAGTGGGAGGGATTTTGCTCCCCCACCTCCAGCCTAGAGTTTTGAGGACATAAGAGATGTGAGAAGCCTGACTGCCTGTGAAGATTGAGACAAGGAACTGTCTGAACCCTTCTTTTCTTTTGGCTCAAAGCTTGCTTTCTGAGGCATGTTTTGTGATAAGACTCTAACTGACTTACCAAGGAGGCAAATGGTGGGTGTCGCTGTGTGGCAATCAGCATCACCGTGTGAACATTTGAAAGCATTTCCTTCAGGGCTGTTTGTCCCAGGAAAAGAGTGCTCAGGAGTGTTTACTGGCGGAAGATCTGGCCTGTGACCAAATAACTCCAGCTTGGTATGGGAGACTGGGGAATGATACCATCGTATCCTGTGAAAAACAGGATGCAGGTGGGCACCTCCCTGCTCCCTCTTATCTGCTGGCAAGGCCTGGAAGATGGGAACAAAGGAGTTTTCTGCTGAGATCCCAAAGCCAGAAGCTGCCACTCCAGAGAGAGCTGACTCAACCACTTTGGACTTATAAATAAGTTCGTACTGCTGTTGGAGGTTGTCATTGACCAAAGGGGTCGTCAACCAAAGCGGTCGTCAACCAAAGCGGTTGGCAACTGAACAACAAGCCCTGATGACCCATTATCCAAGAAGATCAACGTCTGCACTACGAACAACGCTGGACCCCTGGTGGTGACTATCTCTCTTTCTTTCTTCAAAGACTCCTTGCTTTTTTATCTCTTTTCTATCGCCCACCTTCCCTTCCCCATCTCCCTAAGCTACTAGGATTTGTAATAAACTAGTTGGGCTAACATTTGACCCATTGTGTCTTAATCTCGCTGTCAGGTATACATATTTTAAAAGAACCCCTTCTCCCTCCTGTAAATTGGAGCGAGACAGGAACTTTTTGAGTTGCTCAGTCCTCTCTATGTCCATTGTACCATTTCTCAATTCTCGTTTGTCAGAGATACATATTCACTTTGTCCTGTCTCTTTTGATGAATATACTTGTAGAATCCCTTGTTAATTTTCATACCCCTTGCTAAGTTCAGCTCCATATATGTCTTGGCTTTCCTCTTGCCATCTCTGCATGTCTGGACAGCATCTCTTTATTCTTCCCAGGCCACATATCCCCGCTTCCACTGTCTGTACATGTACTTCTTTTCCCTCAGGTTGACCAGCACATCCTTTCTCATCCATGCTGTTTTCTTGCCTCCTCTTCTTAATATCTTATTCTGGGGGATGGAGAGCACTTCTGCTTTCAGGAAGGTGTCCTTAAAGAGCTTCCAGCTCTATTCTGTTCCCATGTCCATAAGAACAGATTTCCAGGGGATCTGATCCAATAATTCCTTAAACAATCAGAAGTTCATTATCCCAAAATCCTGAGTGTGACACCAGTTACATAGCCATTCATTGAATGGCTCTGTTCTCCTTATACCTAGGTCTCACTCGCCAACCAGGAAGATCAAAGAGAACACAACCTATACGCCAGACCCATTCAACATCTTCCTAAAGAACATCAAGACTCTTTTAATATTTTGCAGTATCCTTGTTGAAGTCTTCTATGACTCATTTTGAAAGAATAGGAGTGGTTAGTAGTCCTCTGGTATAATAACTGAAAATGAATAGAAAAATAATTAAGAAGGAAAGAAATTAAGGATCCAGTTGATGTATGATTAATCCAATAGATGAGTAATGAAAAAAACTATCTACTTTTTTTGCCCAATACTCCAGTACTTGAATGCATTATTTTATTTAATTATTGCATATATTCATATTTGGGATAATGAAGAGATACGTGTCAAAATTCATTTGGCACTTTTAATACAGTTGAAAAGTTTTGATTTATGATGTGTAAAGCATTACAGAAAGATCTATAAATGAGATGAAACCAGTGGTTAATGATTGTTAGGGGGCAAAACTGAATTTAATATTTTGGAAGAACAGTTTGTTTACAGTGGGGAGAAATGTGTTGCTGATATATCAGAACTAGTGTTTAGTAGTTTTGTCAAGGTAAACTATTCAGAAATGTATGAGAAAATATTGCAGTGATAATGAAAGAAGAGACTGAAAGATGGATGATGGAACACGACCTTTAAATCTTTGTAATTCAAGAATAGAACTCCAAATTACTTTCAAAGTTTTGAAGCTGGAAATCTAGGTTCTTATTCCCAGTATATTTAGGAAGTTTTTAATACATTCATCATCTCTGAAGTGTACAACAGCTGCAGACTGTTGGATTCTCATGTCCAGAATTTTCTCCATGTTAATAGGTTTGTGCCCTTGCCTAGTCAGCTGTGCTGCACTTATATGTGTATGTGCACATCAAAGTTTAGCTTCTCTGCACATGGTGTGGTTAAAAAATAACTGCAGCAGAATGACTGAAAAAAACCATTTAAATTTACAAGTCCAAATGAATAAAAAATAGATATTAACTACTACAGGACTCAGCACTGATGTATGCATTCTTACAAAACTGTTCTTTATTACCGATATGGTTTTACATAGGGCAATAAATAGACCTTTATAGAAATGAGAAATGCTAGTACTTAAGAAGTAATAAAAAAAATCAAAAGATTTCTCTTTCGTTGTATTATGTCCTTAAGTGTTTTTTCATTGTTGACAAGCAGGTTGCTATCACATTTTGTTTGCTGCTGTTGTGTTCTTCTTTTTCCCATATCAAATAAAAATAAAAAGGTTTTGCAGATTTTTGAGTAAAAAAAAAACGATTTATAAATGCAGTGCAGGAAAACTTCATGTTCTTTCAGCTTTAAGTATTTTTTGAAATAACTATCATTCCAAAATGTTGTTTTTTGTGTGTTTGATGTTTATTTTCTGTAACAAAGGACACACTTTATCAAAGACAAATGGAAATGGTTTTAAAGATTAAAAAAAGAAAATCACATTATTTTCTGTTGTCTTTATGTTGCATATGACCTATTAATTATTGAGCAATACAGAAAATTTAGCAAAATTTCTGGCATGGAAGGCTACAGATGGCAATTACCACTAATAATCTCTACAGCGCTTTATTGCCAGTGTAAATATGTGAGCATATAGGAAAATCACAAGTAAGTAACTCAGTGCACAGCAGAGAGGGAAGGCCAGTTGTCAGTTTTAATCACAGTGAAACTTATGCAGCCTTCAGAAATGATAGTAATCTCAGCTTCCCTTCTTGCAGAAAGCTCCACTGGATGGCCTTTTTATGAGTGAGCTTCAATTATAGTTTTAGAAAGAAATTCTGGGTGTCATAATTTGCTTTTTTGACACATCTGCTCATTAATTATGAGTTCTTTTATTGTACTTCAACTCTACTCTCTAGCTAATAGATTGTTCTGATAAATCCTAGTGATGCTACATGAACAACAAAGTCCTGAATGTAGTAAGCACTGCTTTTTTTTTCTTTCTTTTTTGATAGATTCTTATGCATACAAATACCTTTTGTATACATTTGATACCCAGTCAGCTCAAAACAGCTCTTTGAGATATTTTCAAGAGACAATATCTGAAACATCTTCAATAAAACTGACAATTTCTCTAGTTAATTTTGATTCATTCCAGTTTTCAGTTTTCTACCCAAACTACTATATCTTCATTAATTTTTGATAGTCTAAAAATAGTCTTTTTTTTTCTAGTTTACTGAAAGATTTCAGGATTTTTTTAAAAAAATTATTAATACATGTTTTCTTACTAAAGGAAAAGAAAGCCAGGTAATTGACTTTTTTTTTTTTTTTGTCGTACAAGCTTAGTGCTCTCTGTAAATCAGTGTACTCATTAATTTGCTAAATCCTCAAGTTCCTTAAATAAACTTTTGAAATAGGTGTAACGGGTTACAATTTTCTTGTTCTTAACATAACTAGAACAATCTTCTTTAACTTTACTGGTGAAGTATTTAGAAAATAAACAACAAAATATTACAAGTTTTTATATTTATTAATATATTTTTTAAAAATTCAGTTCAGAATTTTTCAGTGTAGTGCTTCAACAGTCTACAGAGAAAATCTCTGTTATACTAATGAGGACGGGTTTGAGAACTTCCTGCTTCTCCATCTTAATTCCTCCTTATTTCCCAAAGTTAGTTATTACAGTTAAATTCCTTGTTAAAAATAAATAAATAAATAAATAAATCACAAGAATTCTAAAAGATTTTAAAGATACTTTTGTTTTAATTATTATTTTTATTTTAATAAAACCATAATAAAATCTTTCCCAACCCAGTGTTTCACAGTATAGTTACCTCTGAATACATGGAGCTGCACAATTCTTTGTCCTTTTGGTAGTCACTTGGTCACAGATTTAAGTTAAATGCTTATGTATCATTCCTGACTTTGCCTTCATGTTATTGCTAAATACCTACATATATTTGTTGTATAATAATAGGTTTTGCTCTACTTTAGTATGCTTCTGTTGCGCTCAAGGCAAGCCAGTATTGTGTCTTGATTATTGCATTCCTAATTTAAAATGCTATGGGCTTCTACTTTCACAGAAATATACTCTTGCAAAAAGTGGTAATGTTTCTTACAGAATGATACCTGTTATAAATATAGTAACTAAGCATTAACTTGGTCTTGAAACTGTGAGATATGCCAAAGATAAAGTGCAATAAAGTTGAATCATTTTTAAGAGCTGTCAGAAAGTATAAATGTCACAACTTCTTTTTCCCATTATAGTAATTGAATTTCTTACTTCATGTCTCTTTATAATTTTACAGATTCAAATTACTGTATTACAAGCAAAATTTTGGTTAGCTGGTAAGTGTAAGAAAACTTAGATTTGCCTTAGAGGATAAGGAATCTACTAAGGGATGAAAGGAAAGACAATTCTGGAATACAGAAGAGAGTTTTAAGATTGTACATGGTTTTCTTATGGAACATTGGAGGGATCAAGACGCATCAGCTTGGAAAAGGGAGATAAAATGAGCCAGACAAACATTAGCAGAAGCTGATCACATTGAGCCCTTAGTTTGATCACCACAATCTGTTCTACATTATCACTAAGTATCGTTCCTAACTGCCTTCTCTGAGAATGCCCTCCCTGTTTCAGCTTTGGTGTGTGAAATTCATGTTGAACCAGCCAGTAAGAGAAGGGGTCTGAGTGCCAGCTACTGGGAAATATCATGCTCTATGGTCTCATCTGCGTGAAACTTCTGGAGAAGTTAAAACTGATGATCTGCATGTATTTGGAATAACTATAACACAAGAGAAGGTGAAAAAAGGGGGAATAGGGAATAAAACAGAGAACAAAAAATTCAGTACAATTCAGTAGAAAAAAATACATTTTCCATTTCCTTCTAGTAATTTCTACTGGGAAAAATACCTTGATAAATTCTGAACATTTTCTACTCCGTAAAATAAATAAACGTCTTGCAAAGTTTGAAATTTCTTCTAGTGACTAAATGTCAAAAAAAAAAAAAAACACAACCATTTTGATCTAATCATACCTTAATTCTTTCCATAAGTCAAGAATGAGTGCAGTACATACTGCCATACTGAAACTGATGACAATTCCTATCAAATTCCTTTGCATTATAATTATCCTTCAAACATTTGTATGAAAGTCTGTTTTAGGCATTGAGAAATCATATGTGAAAAGAATATGTGTCTTCAGGTTCTACTAATTATGTCAAATCTGCATACTGTAGATTTGGACAGTAGTGTATATATACATTATAAATTCTACGTGTGTTGCATTAATGCACAATCCTAAAAAAAGTTCAATGATTTATTTTTATACAACTGTAGTATGCTCGGAGAATTCTGTTTGCAATAATCACATTGGCATTGAGAACTGAAAATAAATGCACATTCATAAATTGTTTTCTTTTAGTCTGTCATCTTCTCTGACCAAAAGTAAATGTAACCACTAATGATATCATATTGACACACTTACTAATTTTTTAAAAAGAGAAAAATATTTTTAAAGTGCTGATAGTTACAGGTATGAAACTGCAATATACAACATGAAAACATCGTTAGAGCCAAATAGCTATAAAGCCTACACACCACTTATTTACTAGTATTTAGGGGAAAAAAAAATGGTTTCAGACAGTTCATTAGACATAACAATGCAGTTCTTATCCATTAGGCAGTCCAAAAAATTATTATTCAGTACTAAAATAATGTTTATCAAACAATGTTATTGTTTCACAGTTTTATTTATTTATTTATTTATAATTTCAAGCTTTCTTGAAATATTGAGGACAGATTGTTTTCTTGATAGACAATTAAATGCTTTAATTTTCTTTCTATGAGGGCCTCTCTGAAAATAATGTTTCCTATGCTATTTCGTTGACCCACAGAGTCAGAGCAAATGCTTGTGGTATAACAGTAGAAGCTGAACCTTCCTGCCAATATTCCATTACATTTTGTTGCCCTGCCACAGATAGCAGCAGAGGTACAGTCTGACAAAATGGTGTCTGACATGGCAGTGCATATAAAACAAAGGTATGCAATTGAATTCCTTCATGTGGAAAAAAACCTGCAACCATTGACATTCATTGACACTTGCTGAACATTTATGGAGATCAAACAGTGGATGTGAGCATAATGAGGTGGTGAGTATTGCATTTCAGCAGTGCTGACCACGACGTAAAGACAAGGCACATTCTGGACAGCCATGCAGATTTTTATAAGTGCAGCACACAGACTCTTTTTCAGTGCTGGTGAAAACACACAGCTAATGGTGATGTAGAAAAATAGTGTTCTATAGCTGAGAAATTACTCTATCAAATACTGTTATTGTGCTCTTTGTATCTGTTGTGGTTTCCATGGTAATAAGTATGAGGCATTACTTACAGAACAACCGAGGTAAGATGGAAAAAAAAATATATGTTGGCATTCACATTAATTGCATCCTATCATCTATGGTTATTAAAATTAATTTTTATGTTTTCTAGGGTTAATAGAAATAGAATGTATTACTGTTGATTTCTTAACTACTAATGGTATTATTCCGAAGGGATATTTTAATTATTTTCTTCTTTTGTATTTTTTTCTAAATATAATAGGAGTTCACATTTACTTCTATGAGTGTATAATAAAATTGAACATTTAGAGATATGGTTGACTCGGAACTTTAATATATTACTGTTCAAATACGTAACATATATAGTTACATGTAATTTTAAAAGCTGTGTGAAGATGAGTGTGTTTTCGTTTGTCTGGGATCCAGCAAAAAAAATTCCTACAGAATACAATTTCTTCTCTGGCAGTAAAATGTGTAGTTTTAAATGAAAGGACTCTTAGCTGTATGTGAAGAACAAATAGCTAATTTGCTTAAACCTACATCTCTTTGAATAAATAAAATACAATTTGTCATGGTTTTATGATTTTTGTTATCAGTATTCCACATCATATCATCATGTAGTGCACTGGGAGTTAAAGAGTTAATGCTTCAGTTCCGTGGATTGTGGATAGTTCTGGGTACATGCCCCAGAAAAGAAGAAGAACTACATTTCCCAGAGGACTGCTCGCTGTTCTGTTACTGTTTTCTGTTCAGAGGGAAAGATAAAAACTGTGTATCATGAGATGTTCTCGCCTTCTTCCCTCCCCTCCTGCTCATCTCGGCAGGGTCTCACCTTCAGCATTAGAGTAAGGTCTTCAGTTTTTTTAGACACTCTCATATTATTTGATTTATTAGCTTCAATTCCAATTATATTGTACTATATTGTATTATATTGTGTTATTTTCATTCCAATATCTTATTTAGTAAATTAGTTTGTTTCTCCTCAGATTGTTGCCGCTGTTTTGTTTTTAGGCCCATCTCCCTACCCTTTTCCTTTTTACCCTTTTCCTTTTCCCAGGGCATGGATCTCTGAGTCCCCCCGCCCCATTAGTCGCAGAACCAGGCTGAACCAGCCCGTAAACCATTGACACAATTATTAAATTACTCATAATGTTGATAAAGGATTTATATATTAATTCTATGTGTAATTAATTAAATTAATTCTATGTGTTTTCCGAAAACAGAAAAGTCAAGGAAAACCTGATAGAATTAAAAAAAAAAAAAAAAGAAGAATGAAAAGGAAAAGTAAACAAACAGAAATCTCACAACTGAATGACCTATTTATACTCGGCATTCATATAAATTACTAGTGGACTTTGCCTGAGGGTTTTCATATTTTCACATTAACTTATGCATTCAGTTGTTCATGACTCATGATTGCATATACTTCCACTCAGTGCTGCTCAGATACTACAGTCTGATATTTTCTTCATAAAATATCTTAAGCTTTTTATACATTAAACGATATATTTCATGAAAAATTTATTTAACTTTTTAAAAAGTATGAATCTAACAAAATGTCATTTTTCTACCTACATATTTTCCAATTATTTTATATTGTATATTAACAACATTTGTCATTGCATATTTAATTTGTTAAGCAGTCCAAATCATAATAAGTCTTTTAAAGTTATTAACATTTTCCTAACAAGAACAGGATGTTGGCCCTCATAGAGTTTTGCCAAGAAAACTCCTGTACATATAGTATTCTCATGTAGCAGGGGTTAAAGTACTCACCAGAGCTGAAATGAATTAAGGACTTTCCTGTGTTTTCCCCTGCAGCATGTAGCTTAATAACATTTCTAAGATGATCTGACATTTTCACTTTGTAAACTTTCCATTACTGATGACTTTTTTTTTTTTTTTTTTTTTTTTTTTTTTTTTTTTGCTTTTATGGCACTCTGTACCATATTTGTACTTGAATATCTTCCACTAAATTCTGAAGTCTAGTGGACAAGTGGTATGCTTTTGTTCATAGATTGAGCAGTGTGAGTCTGTTGCCAGAAATGAGGAAGAGATAGAGTTATCAGATGCAATTTTTGAATATTTACAAAATAAAAGTTCATAAATGTGGTTTAGTGCGTATTCAGTTCTCCTGCTTACTCAAACCTGTGTGACTGGGAGGTGCAGAAGATGTTATAGATTAGCCTTTACTTATTCATTCCTCAGCTTGTCCACCAGGTTTTCCCCAAGAATAACTCACTGCATTTAAAATAAGTTTTAGCTTCTGAAGTAATTTATTACAAACTACATAAAATGTATGCTTTAAAACAACACAAACTCAAATAA
Organism: Numida meleagris; assembly: GCF_002078875.1. Taxonomy (NCBI): domain Eukaryota; kingdom Metazoa; phylum Chordata; class Aves; order Galliformes; family Numididae; genus Numida; species Numida meleagris. The sequence continues at coordinate 149,742,507 of NC_034409.1, forward strand.
CTACAGATTTTCCAGTTGATTTTCCGGAGCTGATGAATTATAATGATCTATGTTTGAAATTACTTCATAAGGAAGATCAAAGCTTGCTCTCTCCAAAGATGTAAATACTCAGAGAAGAGAGTAATTCCCATCATTTTAATTACTGAGATTTTTGTTCTGTAATATAAATGGAAGTTGTTTTAGTAGCATCTAAAAATATATATATACTTCTAGAAATTTTCAGTGAAGACTTCTAGAATGTGAATTCAAATGTGTGAATTAATTTAAAAAAAAAAAACAACGATTCAAATCAATCTCTGAGTTCTATACATCTATCAAGGAGTGGAAGAAAGTTAAGCCTAGATATTATGGATTTCTTATCTCTGTAGAAAGATTGCTGAAAACTTCATTACAAACATTAAATATAGCTTTCTATAAGTAAGAGATCTCGTGCCCAGATCTTCAATTTCCTTTCTAAATAGAAATTAGTGTTGAACTTCACTGAAAGTAGAAATGGCTATATGTCCTTTAAGTTTGTTAAGAATGCTCCTAATTGTCTAGGTGTGACATTTACTCATTACTCTTACTCTGTATTGAGACTATAAGGCTTACAATGTCTTCCAAATTAGTTGCACACAATAGAAAAGACCAGAACTGAGAAATTATAAAAATTCAGGTGAAGACCTCATAAAACAGCATGCTTTTAAGTCTTGCTATGATGACCTACATTCTTGCCTCTTCACATGAAAAGATATTTCAGTAATTGGAAAGTTCAACATCATTTGAACTTACTCAGCAAATACTTATGCTGCTTTATGAATGAATTAAACTTTTGCTTCAGTTATAGGAGGTGATTTTACCTAATGAATTTTTAAATCCATTGAATCTAACTTTGTAGACCCACTAAAAATGTAAGATTCTGGGGGAACAGCACAAAACATCAAATCAGTTTTCAATCTCTATATTTCTAAAAGTTTACATCTAAGAGATATTTTGAATGAGCTTATGAACAGTCTTTCTCTTCTCCATTCATAGCTCACAGTCTCTTCCTCTCCCTACCTGAAGCTCTAAATATCTCTCTTAATACTAATGATGACTTTTTAGTAATGTCTCAATTAACTTTTTTTTTGGAAACTCTTAATAAGGATACCTACAGTGAACTGTATGAAATAGAAACTACAAATCTTTAGTACTTAGGAAGTAAGTTTGAGAGAATCTATGGAAAGGGAAACCTAAACTATGAAAGAAATGAAGAAGCACTCAGTCCCACACACAGCATTCTTCCAATCTCATTTCTTCATTCAAAACCCCCAGGATTCTCAGCCAATGCAAGGGAAAAAAAATATTTTTAATGGATAATATACGTCAGCAGATCTGAAAGATGGATATAGCTATAGACATGGATGGCTATCTCCTTCTCAGGAAATGCAGGCCAGCAAGGTGATGTGTTGGAGTTGCTCTTTATGTGAGAGTGTAACTAGAATTCACTGAGTACTGTCGAGGGGTGGACGAGGAGCAAGTTGAGAGTTTGTGGATAAGAATTAAGGGGCAGGCTGGCTGGCATGGATGACACTCTTGTCAGTGTATGTTACAGACCACTGCATCAGGATGAGGAAGTTGGTGAGACCTTCTACAGGCAGCTGATAGCAGCCTCACAATTGCAGGCCCTGGTTATCATAGTGCATTTCAAGTACCCTGATATTTGTTGGAAGGCCTACTCTGCCAGCCATCCACAGCCTAAGAGGTTCCTCCAGTGCACTGATGATAACTTCCTGATGCAAATGGTGGATGAGCCAACTAGGAGAGGAGTGCTGCTGGATCTTGTTCTCACTAACAAGGGAGGTCTGGTTGAAACGATGAAGGTTGAGGGCAGCCTTAGCTGCAGCGACCGTGAGGTGGTGGAGTTCAGGATCTCATGTGGCCGGAACGGAATACCAAGCAGAATCACAACCCTGGACTTCAGTAGGGCCAACTTTGGTCTTTTCAAGCAATTGCTAGGGGAAATCCCATGGGATAAGGTACTTACAAAGGGGCCCAAGGTAGTTGGTTAGTATACAAGGGCCGCTTCTTCCAAGTTTAAGATCAGAGCATGCCAACAGGTAGGAAGTCAAGAAAGGGAGCCAGGAGACCTGCATGGTTAAGCAGGGAACTTCTGGGCAAACTCAAGTGGAAGAGGAGAGTCTACAGACTATGGAAGAAGGTGTTGGCCACTTGAGAGGAATGTAAGACTGTTGTCAGAGGATGTAGGAAGGCAACTAGGAATTCTAAGGCCTCCCTAGAATTAAACATTGCAAGAGGGGTCAAGGACAACAGAAAAGACTTCTTCAAATACACTGCAGATAAAACAAACATTAGAGGCAGTGTAGGCCCATTGATGAATGAGATGGGTGCCCTGGTGACAGAAGATACAGAGAAAGCCTACTAAATGCCTTCTTTGTCTCTGCCTATACTACTGGAGGCTGTCCTGAGTAGCTCCATATGTCTGAGGCCTTGGAGGAAGTCAGGATCAAGGAGGAGTTTGCCTTGGTTGCTGAGGACTGGGTTAGGGACCAGTTAAACAATCTGGACATCCATAAATCCATGGTTACTGATAGGATGCACCCACAGGTGCTGAGAGAGCTGGTGGAAGTCATTGCTAGGCCACTCTCCATTTTCTTTAGTAAGTCGTGGGGAATGGGAGAGGTGCCTGAGGACTGGAGGAAAGCAAATGTTACTCCAGTCTTCAAAAAGGGCAAGAAGGAGGACGCAGGTAACTACAGACCAGTAAGCCTCACCTCCATCCCTGGAAAGATGATGGAACAACATATCCTTGGCGCTGTCTCTATCCATATCAAAGATAAGAGTGTCATTCGGGGCAGTCAACATGGTTTCACCAAGGGGAAATCAAGCTTGACCAACATGATAGCCTTTTATGATGACATAACCAGGTAGATAGATGATGGTAAAGCTGTGGATGAGGTCTATCTTGATGTTAGTAAAGAGTTTGACACTGTCTCCCAGAGCATCCTCGCAGCTAAACTGAGGAAGTATGGTCTGGACTATTGGGTAGTGAGGTGGACTGTGAACTGGCTGAAGGAAAGAAGCCAGAGAGTTGTGGTCAATAGAACGGAGTCTAGTTGGAGGCCTGTATCTACAGGATGAGTACTATTCAGTATATTCATCAGTGGCTTGGATGAGGGAATAGAGTGCACTGTCAGCAAGTTTGCTGATGACACAAAACTGGGAGGCATGGCTGACATATCAGAAGGCTGTGCTACCATTCAGTGAGACCTAGACAGGATGGAGAGTTGGGCGGGGAGAAATTTAATGAAACATAACAAGGGCAAGTCTTGCCTCTGGGCAAGAACAACCCCAGGTACCGCTGTATGTTGGGGAATGACCTGTTGGAGAGCAGTGTAGGGAAAAGGGACCTGGGGGTCCTGATAGACAGCAGGATGACCATGAGCGAACACTGTGCCCTTGTGACCAAGAAAGCCAATGGCATCCTGGGATGTATTAGAAGGGATGTGGTTAGTAGGTTGAGAGAAGTTCTCCTCCCCCTCTACTCTGCTCTGGTGAGGCCACATCTGGAATATTGTGTCCAGTTCTGGGCCCCTCAGTTCAAGAAGGACAAGAAACTACTTGAGAGAGTCCAGCGCAGGGCCACAAAGATGATTAAGGGAGTGGAGCATCTCCCTTACAACGAAAGACTGAGGGAGCTGAGTATCTAGCTTGGAGAAAGGGCTGCTTAATATTACTGTGAGGCAGCCCTGCTCCATCCCGCAAAGGTAATTGCAAATGGAGAAGTGTCCTCAGAACTGGGGAAATGCAAGTGCCATGTTTATCTTCAAAAATGTCAATAACATTCAGAGGAACTAGAACCTCACTACAGTCTTTGTGAAAAGCATAACCTCTGAGGACACAAGAAGAAGTGTAAGGTGATTGGGAACACCAGCATGTGTTTACAAAGAGCAAACTGTGTGTAACTAACCTCATTGTCCTGTATGATAGTTGATGCATTGCCCAAGAAAGGAACAATTACTTTCACTTTAAGAAGGCTTTTGATACAGTTTCCTGTAGCTAACAAAAACCTCATGAAATCCAACAAAGGCAAATGCGAAGTCCTACATATCTGGCACAACAGCTATTGCTAGCATAGTCAGGGGACTAACTGCAGTTCTAACTAGAAGTTCTGTAGAAAAAGAGCTGGGGATTCTGATTAACAGCTAGTTGACCATAAGTCAGCAGCATGTCTGTGCACCACATCTGATGCTGAGTTAGTGAAAGTGTGGCCAGCAGGTCAAATGAATAGTTTATTCTCCACTATTTGGCATTTGTTTCTTCTGCACTCATGGGCATATATATATACTTATTACAACACTTAAATAACTGACAGTTCTTTCTTTTAATATGTTTTCCTTGCTATTGTGCTATGGATCATACTGCACTACAAAGGAGTCTGTATAATTTGGGCACCTTTTTTTTTTTTTTTTTTTTTTTTCCAGTTGCTTGATTGCCTCAGGATTAGAAGATAAAGTGCAGCAAATTGCTTAAATAGCTCTAAGCATCTCTGTGTACATAATTACAATGCACCACAATTATATTCCTCAAATGTGCATTGAACAATATTGAGCTAATGATTCAGAGTACATTTGGTCCATGAAACACTTGGACTGCTATTCTTTTTTTCAGAAAACGTAGGAAACATCTGTTCTAACAACATGGGCTTACATACCTGTAACTTTGTAACTGCCATAGTTATGGAAAAAGGAAATGACCTAATGGCATTGTACTGCTGCCAACACAGAAAACTGTAGATGCTATTGCTCTAGTAATTCATCTTGAATCCTTTCATGCAGAAATACAGACTTTTCTTAGTTTTTCTGCTTAAAACCAGTTAGACAAAATAGAAAACAGAGGTTTGACTGACTTTTATTTATGTGCAGTAATATTGTTTTCCAGATGAGAAAGCTGAACATAGATAACTAAATGATACTGTTCAATTTCAATTTAAGCATTGTCTTATTTTTTGTATACCTAGAAGATCATATAAGGGAAAAAAAGAACAACAACAAAAAAGAACAGATATTTGCATCATTTATTTTGTTGAGAATACTGGAACATTCTGCTTTTCATGTGACTTTCTCCCGTGTAAGAAAAATGTCAACACTTCTCAGTTTTGCTTGTGTAAAAAAGATCAAAGCCCTGTAGGAAGTACCTTAAAAAAGGACAACACTACACTTCATAACATTAATGCTGTCTTTGAGAAGAAAAGAAAAGAGTCCTGGAACAAATCTGCCTGTAGCTGGTAAATCCTTCTGAAAATTCTAGTAAAATTCTTTTGCAGAGTGAGTGGTGAGTCACAGGAACAGTCTGCCCAGAGACGTAGTGGATGCTCCATCCCTGGAAACTTTCAAGATGAGACTGGACCAGGCCCTGGGCTACCTGATCCAGCTGTGGATGTCCCTGTTCATTGCAAAGGAGTTGGACTAGATGACCTTTAAATGTCCCTTCCAACTCTAAGGATTCTATGATTCCATTATTCTATGATCAAGTTGCTCAGAGCCCCGTCCAGCCTAACCTTGAATATCTCTGGGAATGGGGTAACCACCACCTCTCTGGGCAACCTGTTCCAGTGCTTCATTACCCTTACCATAAAAAAAGAAACTTTTCCCTTACACCTAATCTAAATCTTCCCTCTTTAGTTTGAAAACATTTTCCCTTGTCCTATCACAACAGACCCTTCTAAAGAGTCTATTCCCTTCTTTCTTACAGTCTCCCTTTAGATACTGAAAGGCCACTATCAGGTTACCTTGGAGCCTTCTCTTCTCCAGGCTGAACAGCCCCTGCTGTCTCCGCCTGTCCTCACAGAGGAGGTGTTCCATTCCTTGGATCATTTTTGTGGACCTTTCCTGGATATTTGCCGACAGGTCCATGTTTCTGCTGTTCTGAGAAATCCACATCCTCTCACCAGTGCAGAGGAGAGAGGCAGGATTACCTCTCTTTATCAGCTGAGCATGCTTCTTTTTATGCAGTCAAGGATCTGATTGTCTTTCTGGGCTGTGAGGGCACACTGCTGGTTCATGTCCAGCTTGCCATTCACCAGTATCCTTAGGTCCTTTTTGGCAGAACCGTACTCAGTCCTTATGCACTTCAGCTTGTATTGATAGTGGGGGTTGCCACAACCCATGTGCATGACCTTACACTTAGATTTCTTGAACCACATGAGGTTCTCCTGGGCCTAGTGCTCAAGTCTGTCTCTGGATTGCAGCCCATCTCTCAGAAGTGTCATCTATACCACACAGCTTGGTGTCATCTCCAAACTTGCTGAGGGTGCATTCAATCCCACTATCAATGTCCTTGACGAAAATATTAAATAGCACCAATCCTGGTACTGACTCCAGTGGAACAACACTAGTCAATGATCTCCATAAGGACACTGATCCATTGATTATCACTCTCTGGATACTATCTCACAACTTGTTTCTTGTCCATTGAATGATTCACTCATCAGATCCATATCTTTTCAATTTGGAGAGAAGGATGTTATGAGGGACCCTGTAAGAGGCTTTACTGAAGTCCAGATAGATGACAACAGCAGTTTTTCCCTTATCTGTTGACAGTTATACCACCATAGAAGGCTACTAAGTTGGTCAGGCTGCACTTGCCACTGGTGAGCCCATGCTGATTGTGTAGCATCACTTCACAGTCTTCCATGTGCCTTCGCATAGTTTCTAGGAGGATCTGTTCCATGATCTTCCCTGTAACAGAGATGAGGCTAACAGATCAGTAGTTCTCTGGGTTATCCTTTCTACCCTACTTAAATATGAGTGTGACATTGCCTTATCTCCAGACACCAGGGACTTCACCTGACTGCCATGACTTCACAAATATTGAGAGTGCTTGGTGACCACATCAGCCAATCCCCTCAGGACTCTGAGATGTAGAGTCTCATCAGGACCCATAGATTTATGGATGTTCAGGTTCCTCAGGTGATCGCAAACCTGATCTTTGTTTACAGCAGGAGAGACACTGCTCCCCCAGTCTCCACCTTCCAACCCATCTGCTTGAGGGCTATGTGAAGAACAGTTACCAGTGAAGGATGAGGCAAAAATGTTGTTGACTGCCTCCTCCATCTCCTTGTCTGTTGTTAACAGCCTGCCTATATTGCTTACTGTGAGTGATCACTTTGGCTTTCCTTTCCTGGTTGATGTAGCTGTAGAAGTTTTCTGTTCTTCACACTCCTTGCCAAGTCCAGTTCCAGCTGGGCCTTGGCCTTTCTGAACCCATCCCTACATAGTCTAACAGCAACCCTATACTCCTCCCAGGGTACCTGTTGCCGCTTCCTCTGCCTGTGCATTTTCTTCATTCTCTCCTGTCTGAACAGCAGGTTTTGGTTCATCCATGCTGATCTCTTGCCTTCCTTTCCTATTTCCTACACCGGGGGATGGAGAGCTCTTGTGCACTTTAAAGAAAGCTTCCTTAAAGACCTGCCAGCTCTGCTCCAGTCTCTCATCGATGTGGACGGTTTCCCAGGAGATTTTCTTGACTAACTCCCTGAAGATCTGGAAACTGACTTTCCTAAAATTTAGCATCCTGATTTTACTCTTAGTGTATCTGGTTCCCCCTCAGGAGTCTGAACCCTACCATAGCATGATCACTGCTGCCCAGGCGGCCTCCAATTCTGATGTCACCAATCTGTTCACTTGTGCTGGTGAGCAACAAGTCCAGTATTGCATCCTCCCTGGTTGTACTGTCTATTACTTGGCACAAGAAATTATCCTGCTGCAAATGCAGCTGCTATAAGGGCCAGTGTACAAATTTTGTGTACCTCTCTACAACTCTTAACTCCTTATTTTGGCATTCTTTATTTATAGCCTCTTAGTTTATATTTTGTAAGCATATTTGTAAAGGTAACTATCAAAGTTATTTTTTTCCTTTTGCAACTTTTCAAGGTTAATCAAGCTGTCAGAAAGGAACTGCAAATACATGTGTCTGCACTCAAGAGTACAAATGTGCAATCACAGCAGGAAAAGGAATATGTTTTCCACTTGGCTGCAGTGCGTTTATCGGGAGAGCTCTTGAGGAAAATGGTCTGTAACTTAGATGTAGTTTTGAGTCATTTTTAAAAATAGCTTTTCACACCATGTTGTTAGTTCAGTTTGAAAATATTGCATAAGGGCATAAACTAGGAATGAACTTATAAGAAAGAGAAATTTATATATTTAAATCATATTACTTTGCTCTGTTTTATCTTTGTGTTATATTGATTCTTAGAACTGCATTTTCAAAAAGATGAGATTATCACAGCTGACACTGACAATTGCTTATCTAATTGGGCATGCAATTGCATTGCATGTGATTTAACTTTTCAACAGATAACAATACGAGACATGGGCTTGGCCGAGTATGGATGGTTAGTGATTCAAAAGAGGAAAGCATTTATTTTTAACTCCTTTCTTCTTGGAAGCAAGTTAAGACTGACATCACTTAAACTACCTCATATGCTTTTGAATGGGTCACAAAATAATTTGATATGGTTAAAAATGTTTATTTTCTCTACTGCTTGTATCACTTGTCTCTTAAAATTATTCTCTTTCTCTCGATCAATCTGCTGTCTTATCAGTGAGAATGGCATAAATCCACTGTATTTCAGCTGGTGACATAATTAAAAGAAGATAGTCCTTGCTTTACAGCATTACACACTTATGGAGACAGCAGTTAATGAAGATCTCCTTAGACGTACTAATAGAGGTGCTATTCAAATCAAAGATGTATCTAGACAAGTAACTGGTTTTGGCAGTCACTTGTAGTGGACAGCCGTTACCGAACTCCAGCGATCCTTTTCGTATTACCCTTGCACACAGAGAACCAATACCCGGTTCTGACCAGCTGCTGCACAAAGCACATCAATATGATGAACAGCAAAATGGCGTTTATTGGTAAAAGCTACAGAACTATATAGTATTTCTTATCTTTTTACTAGACTGTTCCAGAAGCTCACGCGGGCTCCTGGTTAATCATATTGAATCTCCCGCTTCTGACCTCTTACTTCCGAAAGGCCATATACGGGGTAGTTATACACCTTGTTATGAAAACAAAGAAGGGCAGCCTCTCCTGTAGGCCAACCAATAGGAAGCAAAATGGGGAAGGGCCTTCCGCGTTACAACCCGAATGCCCCGTAACACGCCTGATACACAACAGACAGCTAAGCTATAAATTATGGCTAACAATTAAGAGTTCAAGTTAATTGTAGCCTGTGTCTTTTCCAGAAATCTTTTCCACCACTATGGTTGTGTAGTTATCTGAATCCAGCAACAAACTTCAAGTGTTTAAGTTGTGGGCTATAGACTTTATGGCGTAGGAATAAAATAGGAAACAAAGCAAGAGTAACAAGACAAAAATGTTATTTTGAGTGACATATACAAATAAAATATTCCATTTGTGTGTTTATTTTTCCTCAGAATGTTGACATTCATAGTTTTCAATAAGAGTAATAAGATAAAAGTGCAAATGAATGCCTTGTCAATGGAATCTCTAGTTCTAACCGGATGCAGCCTCCCCAGTTAAAGCCCAGTTTCTCTAGATACGTGAAAAGGAATCATTAGTTCGTGTTATTCTTCAGAATCAATCTACAGAATAAGCTGAAATAAAAAAGTAGAAAAATGACTGACAATTTTTCACCCTTTTCAGTAGGGAGTGTTGCTCTATTTCTTTAAACAGTCCTTCAATGCAACCATTATCATTTACTCAGTGTCATCTAAAGAAAAAAAAATGACCTTCTTAATATCATGACTGATACAAAATTCCAGAATTGATATCACTGCGGTTAAAACTTTATACTTAGCACGCTCAGTTATTACTACAATAAAAATAGCCACACAATTATAATAGCTGTGTACTTCCTTAATTCAGAATTGTCAGCATTTAAGGGAAAAAAGAAGTTACAAATTAAACTTCATCATGTTTCAGAATCAAAATTAATCTAGAATTTCTTTATGTGCAGCTAGATACTTTCCTAGTTCAAAATAAATAATCCAGTTTACATCAGGCTCTCCTGAACTAGGCTAGTTTAGTGGATAGTCTATTTCATTTGTTCATAGAGCAGTAAAACTTGACATTACTCCAGGCAGACCAATGTTTGAGAGGGATCTGTACATAACAAGTTCCACGAGAAAAAGTCCCAGCGGGTTTTTAATATCTCCAGAGAAGGAGACCACAAAGCATCTCTCATGACTTGTTCCAGTGATCTGTAACTCTCAAACTAAATCATTGTTTTTCCTCGTATTAGTATGGAATTTCCTGTGTTCCAGTTTCTGCCCATTGCCCCTGTCAATGTTTTATGGGCCAGTTCGGCCCAGTTCCATCACTCGTGTGGCAGGGAACCCACAGACCTACACCCCAGGAAAGGGGAAAGGGAGAAAAGGGGAAAGGGTGAGATGACACAATATAGTACAATATAATTGGAATTGAGGCTAATAAATAAAATGAGAGAGAGATTGCCCAAAAACTGAAGGCCTTACTCTAATGCTGAAGGTGAGATGGCTAGGGAACACACACTGCAGAGACAAGCAGTAAAAGAAGGGACATCTCGTGACTTGTGAACAGTTTTATCTTTCCCACTCACCAGAAAACGGAAACAAAACAGTCTTCTGGGGTATGTAGTTCTTGCTCTATTCTGAGAACCAGGCACCTGGAAATAGTAACACTCCGCATTAACTCTTTAACTCCCAGTGCACTACGTGCTGTTATGATGTGGAATATGATAACAAAAACCATTAAAAAAAAAAAAAATCATAAAACCACGACACCTCTTGTCCTGTCACTGGAACACTATTGAGAAGAGTCTGTCTCCATTCTCTTGGCATCTGCATGTTAGCTATTTTTAAGTGTTGATAAGATCCCCTCTCAGTCTTTTCTTCTCCAGGCTAAACAGCCCCAGGTCTCAGCCTTTCCTCATAAGAGAGATGCTCCAGCCTCTAACCATTTTGTCTTGCTGCAGGGAGAATTCTACTATACAGTTGCTCTAAGTCAAGCAGCCTTTCAGTAGTTTTCTGGGTTTATTTCAGTTTTTCTGTCTGTCACTCTACAGACCTGTCTCATAGTCAACATGGGTTCATCAAGGGAGAGTCCTGCCTTGGTAATTTGATCACCATCTATGCTATGGTCACCTGTTTAGTGGATGAAGGCAGTGAATATTATTTTTCTGTATTTCATTACAGTCTTTAATATTGTATCTAAAAGCAACCTTCTGAACAAATTGTCCAACTGTGAGATAAACAAGTTTGCTAAACTAGGTGATGAACTGGCTGGTTCAACATCTGGCTGGTTGCTGGTCATGGTAATGATCCCCAGGGTTCCATTCTAAGGCCAGTCTTATTCAACATTCTTATCAATAATAAACTGAGAGGTGGTGTTGGCAGAGAGATTTAGATAAATTGGAGTACTGGGCAAAGATCAACAGCTTCTTTAGAGGTCCTTCACCTGAGATGGAGTAATGCCAGACAGGTATATACTGGAAGATGAGTGGCTGAAGAAAAGCTCGGAAGAAAGAGATCTGGGAGTGCTTGTTGACACTGGGCTAAGCATGAGCCAGAAGTGTGCCCTAGCAGCAAATAGGGCAAAATACATTTTGAGATTCATTGAGCACAGCACAGCCAGCTGGTCAAAAATGGTGATTCACCTGCTATATTTATCATTGGTGCAGCGTCACCTTGAATGCTGTGTGCCATTCTGGGCTCCACACTATGAAAAGGATGTTAAGATCCTTGAATGTGTCCAGAGGAGATCAACAAAGCTGTTAAAAAGGCTGGCAGGCATATCCAATGAGGAGATGCTGAGGATACATGGTTTGGAGAAAAGAAGGCTAAGAGATTACCTCATTGCTTTCTACAACTCGCTGAACAGGGGAAATGGAGAGAGAGGTGCCAATCTCTTCTCACTGGTAATCAGCAGCAGAACATGTTGGAATGGAACAAAGTTGCACTGTGGAGGTTCAGGCTGGACATTAGGAATAATTTCTTTACTGTGGGGGTGATCAAACATTGGAACCCATTTCCTAGCAATGTGGCTAATGCTCCATGTCTGTCAGCGTTAAAGAAGTATTTAGAAAATGCCCTAAATAATACGCTTTAACTTTTGATTAGCCATGAAATGATCAGGCAGTTGGACTTCTGTTCTGTTTCTTTTTGCTCCCTGCTTTTCTCAGCAGTTTCTCAGTAGATACACTTGTTTGCCACATCTCATGCTGCCCTTTTTTATTCTGTTCCCTACCTGTCTTAACTCTGCTCACTGCTTGCTGAGGAGACATGTTTCTTCTGGAAGGCTCTAATTATCTCAGCATGAAACTGACAAAGAAGTGAGGCAAACTAGCTTCTTTTAGACTACTCTCTTCCTTGACTATTCCCCCTCCCCCCTCAAAAGAAAACTTTTAAAGCAGAAATTTCTGAGCTTATTTTTCTTCCCAAACTAGAGATTACTGACTTCCACTGTGGCCTTCACATTTGTTCAGATAGAACTTGAGACAGTACAAGAATTAGATGATGTCAAATGTGGGATGACAGACCTTGATTACCTGCAGCTCTAGTACCACACATTACTGACAGACACCCCTTCCCCTTCACCAGGTGATTGATGGATGTGAAATCTGCTTTCACCAAAAGGATTCTAAACTTTTTCTCCAGCTGAATCTCACCCTGATATCAAACAAGAGAAAGAAAAATTTCTACTGTGTTCATTACTGAAAGTAGCTAAATGACTAAGGGATAACAGACATGAAGGAGTACTCAAAAGAACTAATCACCACAATCCTAAAGTTAACAAAATACTAGGATACTTTAATTAGATATGCCTGAGCTTTCACACTGAATTTGTGTTGATATATGATGAGCATATTTCTCTGCTTTCCAAAACATAAACTACAGAAACAACTTTATTGCTTTTATCATATCCTCATATTCAGACTTGTTATGCATCATCCAACTTTTCCTCTCCTCTTCATATCCTAATACTGTTTTTCAAAGCCTACCTTTAACCTATAGCCTCCTAATTTTTGTTTGCCCCCTCCTCGCAATATGAAAATCAGGAATACCTAGAGCCACAGAATTCCTTACTTCCCAATTCTAACATCAGGCCTCTTCTTTCCGTATCCTTTCTTTTTCTCTTTTTTTTTTTTTCTTTTCTGTTTCTCCAATCTCTTCCCTTCCCCAACTCTAAACTTTTTTTTCCCCCATTGGAATGAGTAATTCCTAATTCCCTCTTCCCATCTGATCTCTCATCACCCCTCTCTTTGTGGTATGGATAACCTGGTTTTTAGCTATCCAGTTTTTTTTTTTCTTTCCCCTCTCTCCTTCACATGGAAGTATTTGTCTTCACTGTAATGTTCTTCAAAACCAGTTCCGCTGTTATTGCTTTCTCATTTTCTTCCACATAATTCCCCAAGTAAAAGTATAAGAACATTCTTCTGATAAAGTAATGTAGCGCTTCATCTTTTTTATTTCTCCAGCCCTCCATTTGTTTCGCTTTTCTCCTTATCTATGTCATTTTAATGGACTCAGCAATCTCTCTGAGGCATGGGCAAGGGATTCCTATAAAACACTAAACGACAGTGGTGAAAATATGCAAAGTTTTCAAAGCAATAGAGATTTAAAAAAAAAAAAAAAAGCTTCCTTTAAATTAATTGCCAAACTCAATTTTATAATGAAAATGGCACATCTACTGAATTAGGTCTGCTACTATCATGGACAAAAATGGAGTATACAGAATGTATAAACCATCTGCTTAGAATTTTACCCCTTTCAGTTTTACACACTCTTTCTTACCCTATCAAACATTTTTAAAAACTTTTTAGGTGATCTAAGAATGATCATAAATGCCTAAGAATGATCATTTTTGCCTAATTTCTTTAGTAAGGTACTAAATATGTTGTCTTGTGCATTTATGTTATTTTCTTGCAAAATAGTTTTCAGTATTGTGGTTGCACAGCATGGATTGTTTAAAAACAGTGTCTACAAAAATAACTGCTTTTATGATAAGCTTAATTGGCTCCCATTGGCTGTTAACTGTGAATGTGGTTACTTGCTAATTGCTAGTTGTTTTCTCCTGAGCTGTGCTATTCACAGATCGGATCAGCAAACTGACACTTTTTTTTTATAATAAATGTAACATGAAAGTCTTTCATCTTCCAGCTTTTATTTTTTTAAATCTTTCTTCAGTACAGTGAAAGCTTTGAAACATATTACATTCTCTTTTCCTGTGCAGAATTCACTCATTAAACAAGTTGTTATTTTATCTCAAATTTTTTTTTCTGTAGAGACTATATTTTTGCATATCCATTTAACTATTTCTGCTTTTATTTTTTGGTGGGTGTTTGTGGTTTGTCATTTGCTGCCTGATTGTTTTGTTTCAGATGTTTGGGGGTTGGTTTGTTTGTTAGACCAGATTTGCAGTGCCATGACTGAAATTAGATGTCATATAAAGAACATATGTCAGAGAGTACATAATATTCAGGTTAGGTTAATATTCACAGCTACACAGCTACATTCACTTCCACAAAGGATACAAAGGAAAAGAAAAAAAAAAAAAAAAAGGTGCGTACTCACTACTGCTGTCTGCCTTCTCTTGCTTCTTTTTATACCATGCAGGAGAGCAAATGCTAGAGTCAGTGGCAATAACTTCAATGTACGACAGTAATTACTGCCCTTACCCTAAACTTTCATGTGTTGTCACCGAAATTCTGCCTGTTCTTAATGAAGTACTTAGGCCCAAAAGGTTGGTTACTATATACAACATTTGCCATGTTTAGGACCAGAATTTCTATGCAGGCAAAAGGAAATTGCTACAGAAGTTTCTACAAGATGCTTCAGTATTCTTCTACAAGATTCTACAAAGCCTTCTTTAGAGGCCATAGGGGAGAATGGCAACTTCTTTATAGTTCAGAAGCTTTTGAGAGAACAGCAGGAAGTAAATGGAAAAAGAGAACCTCTCTTTCCAAAGATTCTCCCCATAGGGAAGAGGTGAATATTGTACATAAACACCCCTAATCTTCTGTGCTGAAACAAGTTACTTGCATACAAAAAATTCCTAAGAAGAATTTGTAAATATTTTGAAGGCTTTCTTTGATACTAGGTCAGTTACTTAAAGGGCCCTCCAGCAGAAGAAGAGAAGGACAGTTAAGTATGAATCTCTAATTATCTTTTTATGTACTACTTTTTATTCTGACAATTGTATCTAAGTACTTTGATTACAAATTTCTTGTATGTGCAAATGTGCTTTTTTGAAACTCAGTACTTCTGTATTGCTGAACTCTAAAATCTTGATCTGACAAATTGAAGGGAGAGAAGAAGGGAGGGTAGTACCAGTTTCTTTCTTTTTATGGGGAAAATACAGGACTATAGGATAACTTTTGTAATCTTTAAAAATACTTATTCAACATTAAATAACTGAACAAGTTCTGTAGCAAACCTTCCCTCCTGAATCGTTACTGAAAAGGATGAGAATTAAAGTAAAAATTGTTTCTTTATTCATCTGTACATGAAGAACACTACACCATTGGAGCATGAAGAAATCTTGGAATAGTGGTGCCTGAAAATAGCCAGAAACAAACACCAATGACTCTTCGTGAAGACAAATTTTCTTTGCAAAATGGTCACTTTTACTTTGTGAGGAAAATCCATATAGTATGTACTTAACCTTCTACAATATGAAGTATTTATCAGCCAACAAAACTTCCTTCATGTCTGTAATTTTCAATGAAGAATGAAGTTAAAACAACCAACTAAACAAAAAGCTACAAAACCCTGTCATTTTTTTGTCAATATCTATGCCTGTTCTTTATTAGTGTTCGTCATGATTTATTTTGAAATACAACTGGTGATGCAAATGGGTTAAACATAAAAAGACGGTACAGTAAAGATATAGGGACTATAAGATAGTTGTAAGTGCTAACTATAGTAAATTATTTCTCTGGGTAAAATGAATTAACTGTAAGCAAGGTTTATTTAAATTTGTTTTTATAAAAATCTTTCTACAGCTTTATCAAGCCAATTGTTGAGAGGAATGCATGATCTAAAACAAACTCAAAGTTTTCAAAAAGCATGCAGAATATCTACAGAGAGCAAGACACTGATCATTAAATAAATAAATATATTTGTAAAATGTATATATAAAAACTTTTTCAGTAGTACTTTTTCATACTAGTACTTGTTCATATCAAATTATTTCAAGTATTGGACAAACACTAATAAGAGGAGAACAACATTTCAAGTTTTTTATTTGACTCTTGGGCTGGACTTTGATCATACTTACTGTATTTTCATCTAATCCTGGCTCTTTCTGGAGTTTATCAATAAATTAATACTTAATGACACAAAATATATGAGCACTTTTAAATTTTACAGGCATGCTAAGAAGTACAAAAAAAAAATTGATAATATTTTAATATGAATATAAAAGACGTCAGCAAATTTATACACCTGTGTCAGCTCAGATTAAAAAAACATCATTCAAAAACCTGTTTAAATATACCTATGCATTAATTGGAGACCTTAGAGATTTATAAAATGAGCAAGAATCTTGCAATTTTGTGGATATAAAGAAACTACTCTTATTATTCTTTTCCAGATATTCCACAGCTTGCTATTTAAAATATCTCTTTAGTAAATTGCAAACCTGATTCTCCTGAAGCAGTGTTAAAAAGTTTTCTTTCACTGCGAGTACGCATTCAAAGCAGTGGGCTCTTCATTAAATCTGTGATATTAGCTGTTACATCTGCTTTTTTAAACAAAAATATTTGGCCATTTCATAGAATCATAGAATCACAGAATTGTCTTGTGGAGAAGAATTTTTTTCCTAACGTCCAACCTGAATCTCCCCTGGCACAACTTGAGACCATGTTGGCTCGTGTTCAGCCAAACATCAACCAACACCCCCTGGTTCATTTCTTCCACACAGTCTTCCAGCTACTCTGCCCCAAGCCTGTAGCATTGCCTGGGGTTGCTGTGGACAAAGTGCAGGACTCGGCACCTGATCTTGTTGAACTTGTTGAACCATTGGCCTTGCCCCAGCTACCCAGCTTACCCAGATCCATCTGTAGAGCCTTCCTACTCCAGGTAGATCGTTACTTTCTCCCACTTTGGTGTCACCTGCAAACTTACTGAGGGTGGACTCAATGCCTTCATTCACACCATCAATAAAGATATTGAAGAGGAAAGGCACCAGTACCAACCCCTGGGGAACACCACTGAGGAACACCCCACAGCATCCAGAAAAGGATGGAGATTCTCCTTAGTCCTCTTCTTACTGTTAATATGTTTGTAAAGAAGTTTTTTGTTCTCTTGTACCTCAGTGGCCAGTTTGGATTCAAGCTGGGCTTTTGCCTTTCTAATTTTCTCCCTGCATACTCTAACAAATTCTTTGTACTCTTCCTAAGTTGCCTGTCCCTTCTTCTACAGGAGGTGAATTCTCTTTTTCTCCTGGAGCTTCAGAAAAAATTCCATTTATCCACGTCAGTCTTCTTCCATGATGGCTCATCTTATGGCACGCAGGGACAGACTGCTCCTGAGACTTTAAGGCTTCCTTCTTGAAGAGTGACCAGCCCTCCTGGACCTCTTTACCCTTCAGGACTAAATCCCAAGGGACCCTCTCTACCAGGGTCCTGAATAGTTCAAAGATTAATCATCCTGTAGTTCACATCACAAATCTATCTTTATACAAATAATTAAGGACCTACTAGAAAGCAGAGAAATTAAGAAAATCCAAAACAGAGTAGCATGTTACAGGAATAATTAAAGTGTGTTTATAATAACAAACCATGAAGTCTGTTGGAATCAATATTTTCATGCAGAAGAAAACACATTTCTGCTATAATTCCTAACACCTTGGGATTAAAATTTAAACACAATTTCATTTATTCAAAGTCTGTGAATTTAATACAAAATACATTTGCTAACAATCTTTAAAAATAGCCCTTCATGAGATTAAACAATTGAAAACTAAATCTTTTTTTTTTTTTTTTTCCAAATCTGGAGAACAAAGATCAATATACCTCTTCAAGGTAGAATAATTTTAAGGATTTAATAATATAGATGGAAACAAGTTTCAATTTTGAAATTAGTAATTTCCTATAACATTTTTTTTCAGTGGGTCTGAGGTAAATAAATAAAAATAATACTAACAACGACAAGAAATAAACCTCAAAAAACTCTAAATTTTAGGTGATTGAATAAATAATTGACAAATCTAAAAACATTTTACACAAGCTCAAATATATTTATCATTTCTTGAAGTCTATATCCCCTTCCAGTATCCACATTCTGGAAGAATGCAGGGTGGAATTCAGTTGCCCAATTCTAGGTATTTAGTATTGCTTTAGTAGACAGTTAGGACATTTCTTCTAACCTTCAGCTCTTACACCAGAAATGCATCAGTTTCTTGCAGACCTTCCATCAATGCATGTCTTCCAGATATACATGCATTTCACAAATAATCTAAGCCGTTTTAGATAGCACTAGACAGTTGTGTTTATTTCTCCATCCCTGGTTTCAACAACTGGAACTTTAATACCTATGCTTCAGATAAGTAAGTTGTAGATCTGGGCCTATCCAAAGCAATACTGTTCCCATGGAGAAAAAGTAGTTGAAATAACTGCCATTCAAATATGGAGTGAAAAAAAAAAAAGATATGTAGTAAGAAAAATATTTTCATCTAGTTAGTGAGAAGTATTATCTCTGTCTTTATGCACTATTATGGTAGATGTACTTAATCTGTCACTACTATCCATTCACTTCAGATCAAAACATATCAAAATACTTTCACAGTCTGTCATGTTGAACATCTCCAAGGCCATTATATAACATCAAGAGACAGAAGAAGACAGGAAATTTTTTACCCCTTTCTATCCAAATACTGCCATTTGTGTTTATTTAAAAGTTATAGATTTATCTGAAATGGAATTCTTTAAGAGGTCCTTGTTTTGTTTTTGTAGTCTGTGTAGCCTGCAGGGTGGCTCTACAAAGAGATTACCCAGATTTGCAAAGTATATCTTAAATCCAGATAGCTGCAGTCATGATCACAGAATCACAGAATCACAGAATCACAGAGTCACAGAATCACAGAATGGTTTGGGTTATAAGGGACATTTAAGATCATCTAGTTCCAATGCTCCTGCTATAGGCAGGGACACCTCCCACTAGACCAGGTTGCTCAAAGCCTCATTCAGCCTGGTCTTGAATGCTTCTAGGGAGGGGGCATCTACAACCTCAATGGGCAACCTGTTCCTGTGTCTCACCACCCTCATGGTAAAGATTTTCTTCCTAATATCTAGTCTAAATTTGTCCTCTTCCAGTTTAAAACTATTTCCTCTTGTTCTGTCGCTACATACCCTTATAAAAAGTCCCTCCCCAGCTTTCCTTTAGCCCCCCCTTCAAGTACTGGAAGGTCAATATAAGGTCACCCCTGAGACATCTCTTTTCTAGGCTGAAGAGCCCCAGCTCTCAGCCTGTCCTATTAGGCGAGGTGCTCCAGCCCTCTCACCATCTTTGTGATCTTCCTCTGGACCTGCTTCAACATCTTGATGTCCTTCTTCGGTTGAGGGCCCCAGAACTGAATGCAATACTCCAGGTGGGGTCTCATAAGAGCAGAGTAGTGGGACAGAATCACCACCCTCGACCTGCTGGTCACGCTACTCTTGATGCACCCCAAGATACAGTTGGCCTTCTGGACTGTAAGCGCACACTGCTGGCTCATGTTGAATCAACTGACACCCCCAAATGATACCCTATGATACCCTAGCAATCTTATTCTTCAATACTTTCTCTGAGCTTTCTTCAAATGGACTGCACTTGCCTCACTGACTATACACCAGTCTGTTCTCAGAGCAGTAATACAGAGATACTTCACATCTGAGAGGTTTAATCTCAATAGATAGCCAGGATGCAGCCTTGAGGTGCTTTGGATATCTGGTCAGTGATCTTTGCTATCTAGGAACATGTTTTATGGTAAAAAAAAAAAATCTGGGGAACAATCTCAGGCTTTGATACAATGTAGCATATACAGGGTTTTGTGAAAAGTAATTATGTATATACATCAGGTATATATTAGAAGGAAATACTTAGAATGGCTAGTGATTCTACTTCATAATTATTTCATAATTTATAATTCACAATTAAATACAGTTTGTATATTAATATAAAATGATATATATATTTACTAAAATCATTGTTATATTATTTCATGGAAAAAGACACTCATAAAGGCTCAGAGAAATCCTACAGTGCTTTTTTAGGAACAAACAGCATGCTATTATGAGTCTTTGTGGCTATATGTTTTCAAATTTATGAAAGAAACAAAAGGTAAAATACTGAGATATAACAGTCTATTCATATACTTGCAAATAGTAGACCAAATTTTGAACAGTCTAGCCTGCTATTTTAGAAACAGGTTATGTAATAATAGGTTGAAAAATGGAAATACATGAGACAGAAATACATGTTCTCTTCATTACCAGTTTTTAGGTTGTAGGTAATTTGTCTTGCTAGATCTTTCAAGTAAGGTCATCCAGATATTCTGAAGTTTTAGTTCTTATTTTCTATGAACATATATTTGTTTTAAGTCATGGATATTGTTAATTATTTGTGTTGCTCTTATGGTTGCTTGCAAGTGTTATTTATATGCAAGTTTAATTCTGATCATTCACCTGGTGAATTTATCTTCCTGATATGCCATGAGAAAATTAATATATGATTGCATTAAATGTTTTCTGTTTTACACACAAACCTGTTTGTTTTTTTTTAAATTAGATAAATAAAAGCCCCTAACAAAAATAACAGTAAAGACTAAAAAAGTGCCAAGATACCTTTATTAAGTAAATACAAATTCTAATAAAGAACGTGATTCTCAAACGTGAAGGAGTCTGATCTGATTTGGAAACCTGTGTTTTCTAATCTCTTTTTTGAGAAAACACTACAGTTAACTACAGCTTAAAAAGAGAATGCCAAAAGAAAGAATTGCAACCTACTGCCTGGTAACAGAAATAAAAATAGAACTAAGGAGTCCCTGCTTTGGGTAAATATCAGGTCACGGTCAGGCTTCTGGCATTTTTCCCCTTACAATGCCTCCATTCTACAAGGAGGAGAGAACTATCCTGTCTTGTGGGAGATATAAATTTACAATATCCCAGACTAGAATTTCCGTTGTGATTTTTTTTCCTACAGGATATATGTGAAGTATGTATCCTGACTCGACACAGTCAGCTAACTGCCACTAGAAGTGAGGCATAAAGTCCGAGAGATGCTTGCAGACATACAAGCACTTCCCTCCAGCATTACATACAATTCCTCCAGCATTTCCCATTAGCTTATAAGCTCATTTTTATTCTATTCTTTAGCATACAGTTCTCCCATTTAATCCATATTTAAAAAGTTAAAGGCTTAATTCAGCACTGTGAATTCTATTCCTGCAATTAATTTTCTTATTCTTAGTCAATGAGTACATTACCAACCAACATATAAACTCTTTCTTACTTTATCTCTAAATTCTCTTTGTGTATCTTCGCCTGTGCCCAGGTTCATTGCACCCAATTTTGAGCATCTTAGAGTACAAACAATGCTTTTTTGAAACAATACTGCAGAAATTTATTGTATCTGAGATTCTGGAAATGTCTACATCTAGTTTTGATAGTTCTGGGCATAAGCAACTGTGGCACTTCCTCTAACAAGTGAACTAAATATCACAACTTAGGTTGATTAGGAATATCCAGCCTGGGGACTATAATTTGCCTGAGCTGATTATGACATTGGTAGAACACGCAGGGTTTCTACACCTCCATTTCTTGTGTTACATAAAACATCATCACTGTATTCTTTTAATTAAAAAAAGATATATAAGCTTGAAAAGTTGCACTTCCTTCTTCTCAGCCAATTTCAGAGAAAGCTTGTCACAGAGATTTTAATTGTTTTTTTTTTTTTCCTTTTCAGTTCTGTTTAAACATATTTCACAATTAATTTATTCTCATACCTAATTTTAGGCTTTTTCTTTACCATTTTTTTTCCTATTTAAGATTGTCTCCTCTTTGTTTCATTTCCAAAGTACAAAGTATTTTTAGAGTCAGAAACTATTTCTAATTTGAGGACTAAAGTCACATCTTCTTTCCTAGTCTATGTAAACATATGCCAAAAAAAATGGAAAAAAAAAATCAAAATCAAGAAGTGAAATCGAAGAATGTAAAGAAAGAAAATTACCATTCCAAAAAATAATTTGCTTATTTTGAAACCGAAAAAAAAATATGTATGTTTCAGAATGTAGTAAGGAAAGGAAAGGGGAAAGGAAGAAAAAGAGGGAAAAAAAAAGTAATTTCTGGCTGTCTTGAAATCCTAAGTTGCTTATGACAAACAGAATTGATTTTCCTGTTCAGGTGCACTTGCCATTTACTATTTAGGAAGTTAAGAGAGATATTTTAGATATTTTAGATTCTACACTTAACCCCAATATCATATCTGCATACCACTGGCAGTTTAGCTTTTGCAACATGTAATATTATTTAAAACAAAATAGTATGTGAATAGAAGTTGAAGCTTTAACTTTCATATGATACTAAACAATCACAGCACTCCTGAATCCTGCTTCCTGGCTCTACATCTAGTGAAATTTGTTTTCTTGACTGTTTAGTCCCATAAACTGTGCTTCATGTAACTGTAGCCAGGGTACTAAGATCAGAACAAAGTGATTTTGAAGCTGTGAGGACGATCCACTGCACTGTTAACCAAGCAATCAAGCACTTCAGAGAAAATTGGAGTAGAATAAAATCTGCTGTAAAGCTCATGATTCTTGGGTTACAAAGGGTGGCTGAGAATATGTCTTTGAGGTAGATACAAAGCTATTTCCCTCCTCTTCCCCTCATGACATGATTTAGGTATTGATGGATATATCTGTGCTATTAAAAAGGGGGAGAAAAAATATTCAGCTCTTGGATTCCAGTTCACAGCTTAGTCTATGATTATGTTACAGCTGAAAACCCGTGGCCAAAATCTAGTGTTGCCAGTCAAAATTCTTTTGTACTTGAGTTTTTTGCAGGTTCTTGTAGTTCCACCTGCACATATCCTGATTTGCTGCATTTTGATAATAAGACATTTAGCATCTTATTCTGATAATTTATTTGGATGCGGCTTTTAAATTTTAAGACACCAAAGAGCTTAATCAGCAGGGCTTTCTGAGGTTATACTGGATGTCACCTAAAAAGATGCATTTCTCCATAAAATACAATTGTAATTACCTCCATCTGCTTACTATGTCATTCTGAAACATGATAACCTTAAGGTTAAAGTGCTTTCAAAATAAAGGATGTACATATTCAATTTCCTCCTGTGTAGCATGTCAAAAGTTAGATACCTTAACTTCTAAGTTACTGAGTATCCCACAGCTGCGGTGTGAAGATGGTGATTTTTCACTCTCCTTAAAATTATCCTTTTATACTAGTGCTACTACTTCTAATAGTGCAGTTTCCAGTATAGTGGAGAAAAAAGACAGAAAAAGAACCCCAAAAGATGACTGTGTAGACTGATGTTTAAGGAACTGGTATGAAAGGACAGAGTTTGGGGCCCTTGTCAAAACAGCAAAGGCCAAACAAAATAATTCTAGGACAAAGCTACAAACAGATTTTTTTCCTCCTCCTCCTTACCTCCCCTCACTTCATCCTCTAAGAACAAAGTTCAAGAATCACAGCACTTGTATTTTCTTGATTGCTATTTCTGTCTTTGGCTTACAGGCTGTAGTTTTTTCATAGAGACAATGCTGGGAGGTGGGACTGCCTTTAACCATACACAAAACAGCCTTCTTTGCAACCCAGTACTTCTTTTTCTAAATAATTGTATGAAATTGAAAGAAAAAAAAAAAACAAAAACACTTGCATCAAGAAAAATACTTATGTTATGATGTTCAAATGTCCTGATCTTCAGAGAAATATTGCTATGTATTTTTTTCTAGATGAGTTTCAGTAGGACCAATTCAATCTCACTAAATAAGTAAATAAATAAATTCTACATTCCGATAGAATATGATTTATAAAATATTTTCTTCCTCTGGTAGGAAACTAAACCTAACTAAACCTGCTAAAATTGCAATATGTTCTATTAATACAATTTATCTACGTTTGTTTCAGTACATTTTTTACTAGAAAAAAATGAGTTCGTAACTTTACTTCAAAAGGTAACTTTACCTCAAATTCTATATTGTGCTGCCAAAACAATCTCTTCTAGTGATGTTTTTTTCAGGTAAAGAAGAGTCAGGTCAAAGAGTAACGTACCTTTTTTTCAGGTCAAAGAGTAACGTACCTTTATTGCATGCATTGTCTTTATAGCATTTTAGGGATTACTAAGAAGGCCATCATTAGGTGTTGAAAATAATGCTATTAGCTACATTGATATTAATGAATATCACCTTGACTTTTGCCACACTGTCTCCCACAATACTCTGTTAACCAAATTAGGACATTGTCATCCGTATGGATGAACAAATAAGTAGGTAAAAATTGGCTTGAATCGTGAGGCTCAGATGATAGTGGCTAATAAGTTTACCTAGCATATAGTAACAGGAACTGTATTGCATAAGTCTATTTCAGAACTTGTTCTGTTTTACATCTTTGTAACTAACCTGGAGAAGAAGACAGAATGTACTTTGGTCATGTAGATAACACCAAATTCTGGTGGGCAGCAGCTGATACACCGGAGGTGAAAGCAGCCATTCAGGGAACTATAAACAGACTGGAGAAATGACACAATTCAAACCTCATGAGATTCTACAAGGACAAATGCAAAGTCCTTTCCTTGGAAAAGAAGAACGTCTTGCAGTAGTGCAGACTGGGAAGCAGGTGGGCCGGGAAGCAACTTGCTTCCCTTCTGGTCCCCTTGAGAAGTCCTTTGACTCCTCCCAGCAGAACCACGGGTGACTTGTAACAGCCTCTCTTCCTTGAGAGAAACAGAAGGGTCAGCTTTAGGACACAGAGGAACTTTCAAAGGGGGAATATAAAGCCACAAAAAAAAAGGAGTAGATAATTCCAAGATTGTATTTTACAACTCTACAAGGTTTTTGCGCTCTGATTAAATACTTTGGGTGGCCATATCATTGAGTTAGCAAAAAAGGGTATACCTCTCTTTGCTACAGCAAGATTGCGTTTGATGTGTTCTTGGGCAGGAAGAGTCTGAATTTTGAAGTGGAGAATTTTCTTCTTCACTTTTAGTTCTGTTTTGGGTTATTATTACACTCGAAAATACAGTACATATTTTCTCTTACATTATTGGTCTGTAAATTCCAAGTTGGAATCCACAATCTGACGTTCCTGTACTTACCACTGACTGACCATTTCTGACTTGGGTTGACATTAAACCTTTCGCTACTGTTCAGAGCTTCCACTTCCCAACCCTCTACCATCAGTTTGTGCTTACACTTCAGAGAGCACTGTTTGCTCATTTTTTTTTTTCTGCAAGAGCTTCAAACTATGATTTTCTGATAACACAACAACATGTATACCTTTGTGTACATACTATGTATGATGTATGATACTACATATACATCATATATGTATGATGTATGATACTATACATACTATAGTACCATTGAACAAGTCCCTCTGTAGAAATAATTATGTGTGAGAAAATATAGTTGCAAACACATAGTGTAAATCTTTGTTAACTGCTTGTTATTAGTGTCTAATATTCATGGCAATATTAGTAGTTATTCTCAAACTTACTTTGCAGAATGATATGCTCCTTTTTTTTTTTGGGGGGGGGGGTCTTTCAGTGAGCTAATCCAGACGCACTATGCATGTAAATGGCTGAGGCCAGGCTCTTCTTGGTGCTGTGTAGTAACAGGACAAGGAGCAATGGCCTAAAACTTGAGCATACAATGTTCCATACAAACGTGGAAAAACTTCTTTACGGCAAGGGTGACGGAGGACTAGAATAGGTGTCCAGAGATGCTGTGGAGACTCCTTCTATGGAGATATTCGAGACCTACCTCTGCAACCTATTGTAGGGAACCTGCCTTAGCAGGGGGTTTGGACTCAATGATCTCTTGAGGTCCCTTCCATCTCCTACAATTCTGTGATTCTATAATTATCTCAAGATTAAACAAAAATCACCAGTTTTCAAAACATCAATTTTTTTCTTTCCAATAATGACCAGATAGTGAGAAAGCTAGGTGAGGTTTTGAAGCTGACAGAGGTGTTTTATGTATATTACCTATTGCTGTTTGTCCAATGCTATTAAAGGAATAGGAAAAATAATGAAAAGTTGTTATTAACAGCAGGCAACAGCTCACATTATGAAACAGAAGACTAAATAGGCAGAAAATACTGGAAAGTCCCCAAGTTTCTCCTGGACAAAGGATACAAGTTAAAAGAAGATAAAAGTATCTGTGTCTGTGGAAATATTAGCATTACTGGGTATCTAATGAGATGAATTTAAAATTCATGGACTGCATCACAAATACAGCATAATCATTATTTTAAAACAGCTAGCCATGTAAAGGCCATAAGCCTCACACTAGCTCTCTCAAATGAACAAGAAATATCATACCTTAAAAAGGAAGGTTCCTTAACAGCATATTAAAAATCACATAGGAATAGTGTTTGTAATTACTCATCCATAATGCTTTGACAATACTGAATCCTGTCAAGATGCTTGCAAAAACATAATTAATGTGCAGAGGCATAATTAATTTCACTTTAAAGTACTCAGATGCCACCATATTAGCCACTGCAAAAGTGTTTGAAAAGAATAACATCCCTATCTACATGCAGCTTTGAAAATATCATTTCAGTAAACAAGAGTTTGTGGCACATTTTTCAGAAAAGACAAACCATTAAGAAGCTGCTACTTAATAAATAGCTTTGCAGTTTCATAGCCTTATATTAAAGGGAAAGCTGTAATTTTTCCTTTTTTTACATGGCAGGTGAATTATCTGATGCTTGTAGCAAATTGTTTTGTCTGGCCAAGACATATGAATATAACATCTTCTGCATTTTTTTTACTTTGTTCATAAACTACAGCTAAAGCAAATATAGATCAATTTTCCTTTTTTGTCCTACTTTTAGTATAAATGAACCACCAGCAAGCATAAGCTGCTGTATTGCCACCAATATGAGAGAATTACAGAAATGTCTATCTTGCAAAATAATAAAAAACTAAAATTTTTCAGTAATGGTTAATGCACCCTAGAATATATCAAGAAATTGACTCTAACATTCTTGAAATTAGGTAACAATTCTATAAAATAATAATTAAAAATTACAAAAAAAATCTATATAAAGGCTTACTGACAATACTGAACATTGAGGAACAGATTTGAAGGACATTCTGGAGGAATCGGGGACTGCAGGATAAACCTTGCTATTCTTTGAAGTGATTTTTTCACAGATTTGTTGCACAGATAGTGCACCAAATAGGTTGGAGGACTCTGATGGAGCCACAGACTCCAACTTTAGGTATACCCTTGAAATGACACGGGGTTCTAATCAGAAATCTAGCTTTCTGAGCTATTCAAAGCAATTACTTCACAAATATTGCTATGACTGAGTAATAAATAAGAAAAGTTGAGGAGCATAACAACAAAGAAAAAGCTGTTACTATTAAGCAGATAATAATTTGAACTAAAATACATGCCACTTTCACTAAGTTAGCAATTTGGCATGTTAAAAAAAAATAGCAGCTTGAATATATTCCTTTACTGATTTTTTTTTCCTGTGTATATATATTGTTTTCATTATGGATTCCCTGTGATTTACACTTCAGTAATAAAATTGCAAGAGAAACTGGAATGGTCCTGGAGGGCATTCTTCAGTAATGCTACCTACTGCCCATTATACCATGCCTGCTGTAAAAAGAGTATTACCTAAACTATTAAGTATTCTGTAGTCAAGAACAGTGTAGTCAAGAACAGTCAAGGACCCCAGTGTAATCATAAGGATTTTTAAAATGCTGCTCGACTTAATCATGTTACAGTCTAGAATATTTCATGTTTATCAGGTGAATCACTCTAAAAACTACCTAGTGATCTTAGCAGATAACAAATATATATTTCATAGCTTTTTCATTCCTCTTCTACCCCTGAAATATTGAATTGCTATTTGTTATTTCTCTTTCAAAGAAAAATAATTAGCAGCCTGTTCAAATCCTCCTGTGTGAAGTATTTGCATGTCTTTATATTGAAAATTGATTATGGACTGCATCTTGCAGTCCCATCTTGCCTCACCCATCTCTCAGGCAACTGTGCTGTGCACCTTGATTTCCTGCTGAATTTGTGAGATCTCTGAAAGGGTGAGAACTTTACGGTCCATTAAAAAGTCCTCCTGGAAGACACATTCTTATGAAAACAGTCTACCTTAATGATATTTAGTTCATAATCATACATATGTTCTTTCACATTTTCTGAAAAACAAAACAAAACTTCAAAAATATTAAGTGCTTCAATCAGGTTCTACTTACTAAATAAATAAGTAAATAATGAACAACATATATTTATGAATATTTTTAGTTTATTAGATAAATAATTTGTAAATAAATAAATATGAATATCGTTAAATAAATAAATCCAAAGTCTATTTACACTCTGAGGGACCTATTTTGTAATGAGGACTGTATGGAAAGCTGAAGACTAATTCAATATCCTAAATTCCTCACCTCAGTCCCATTCAAAACTACTCCATAAGTTTTTAAGAAAGATAATCTCTACCTCTCCTGAGTTCTAACTTCTAGGAGCCAATGAAGCACTCAAAATTGCTCATTCAGATTTATTCTAATGAAAAAAAATGACAGAGTTGAAATAGCTCCAAACATCAGAATTTACTACAACATATGTATTTCAGTCCTGAAAAAAAATCTCCTTAAAAAATTAATGCACTCAGAAAACATACTAAATGGAATCCCACAGAGACCATCCTGTGTCAGTCATTTTTTAATAGTGAGTGAGATTATGGCATACTTGGAAAAGAGATTAAATTTACCCAGTTTGCAGAATATGCCAAACAGAGTTGATTAGTATTCAAAATAATCTAAATAAATTACATGAAAATCCAAAGTCAACAAAACATCAAGACAAGTTCAGAGTATTATCCTTAGCAGAATATGTACAGATTTAACTACTGAATGGCATAACCAGTAACTTCAGTTCAACTTTTTTTTTATTTGAAAATAACAATAATAATAATAATCAGGTATCATTCTTAATCTTGGAGAAAAAATAACTAAAATACCACAAGAACAAATGTATTCAAAGTACCTAGACTAGCATTTACAGCTATTGAGCTACATTCAACTTAAGCTAACTGGCAATCAATTAACTTAAGGTGAAAAAGTTTTAAAACACTAGCCTATACAAATCCCTGGATTCCTGCTATGGTAGGTAGTGGTCTGATTACATCAGATACTTAGCATCTCTTGTACAGTTTATTTGCTATTAGTATTTCCCACTGACTCTCACACTTCACTGGACTAAGGATGAAATAGATATGGTGCCTAGAAGGCACAAAATTTTTTTTTTGTTGTACTTGGCATAATCTGTGCTGTTGAGGCCTCACCTGGAATACTGCATCCAGATGTGGAGTCCTCAGTACAAGAGAGACACAGACCTATTGGAATATGTCTACAGGAGGGCCACAGAACTGATTCAAGAGTTGGAACTCTTCTCCTACAAGGACAGACTGAGACTTCTCCTTGTCTGGAGAAGAAAAGGCTCCAAGGTGATCTGATAGCAGACTTTCAGCTTCTAAAGAGGTGCTACAAGAGAGAAGGGGACAGATTCTTAGAAAGGTCTGTGGTTATAGGACCAGGGGAAATGGTTTCAAACTTAAAGAGGGTAGACTTAGGTTGGATATAAGGAAAAAGTCTTTTACAGTGAGAGTGGTGAAGCACTGGAACAAGTTGCCCAGAGATGTGGTGGAAGCCCCATCCCTGGGGACTTTCAAGATCAGAATGGATGGGGCTCTGAGCAACCCAACCTGATCTAGCTGCGGATGTCCCTGTTCATTGCTGGAGAGTTGGACTAGGTGACCTTTAAAAGTCCCTTCCAACTCTAAAGATTCTGTGATTCTGTGATTCTACATCTGCATGAAATTTAATATATATTCTTTCTCTGAGAGATAAAAAAAAAATAAATATAGAGGGCTTTTTGTCAGGTACTATTGTCAATGGTTTAACAGGCATTCGGCCCGGTTCTGTGACGAATGGGGGTGGCGACCCATGGACTAATGCCCCGGGAAAGGGAAAAAAGGGTAAGGACATGGGCCTGAGAACAAAACAGTGACAACCATCTGAGGAGAAACAAACTAATTTACTAAATAAGATATCGGCATGCAAAATAACACACTATAATGCAGTATAATTACAATTTAAGCTGATAAATCCAATACAGTGAGAGAGACTGTCCAAAGTTAAGGTAGGCCTTACGCTGATACCAATGGTGAGACAGCTGGGGAGCAAGATGCTGCTGGGACCAGAGACGGGTGGAAAGAGAGAAGGTCTCGTGATCTGCGAGTTTTTATCTTTCCCTCTGACTGGAAAACGGTAACAAGGTCGCAAAGTGCCCTGGGGAATGTAGTAGTCCTTGTCTTCTGAGAACCGGGTACATACACTACATGATGTTATGATGTGGAATACCAATAACCGAAAATCATAAAACCATAACAACTATGCTCAGCATTGTTGTTCAGCCTTTGCCTTAGATCCAAAGTCCTTGTCTGTAAAACTGAAAAAAATATTGCATTCAGAATTTTATTTTTTTCACTGGAATTTGCTTACTTTTGATTACTTGGTTTAAAACCCAAGCAAGCAAAAACAAACCCACAAAAATATTGCTGTTTTACTTTGCTAACAGAAGATTAACATAGTTTTTATCTCATAACTACACGTCATAACAAATAAGAAATATAATAAGAAATCCAACTGGCAGATGAAAGGCAAATATTTTACTGTGAAGAAAGCTAGGAATACTTCAAACAGCATTTGTTATGGCATTTCTTACCAAATCTAGACAGATGTTCTTATAAGTATATTAATTATACTTAGAATATTGTTAAAAATAATATTTCTAATAGAAAGATTAGAAAAACCAGCAGGAATCATCATCTTTAAAATTTTGAATATTTTAGAGTTATCAGAGCGCAATCATATTTGCACTATCAAATGCAACCTTTCTTCAATAAAGTGCAAGCATTTGTATTGGCAAAGTCTTGTCTGGGGGAAGGGGCAGAGCATAGAAGCTGCCACATGTCAGATCAGAGCAAGCTCCAGCCAGCTCCAAAAGAACTTGCCACTGGGAAGAGCTGAGCCATGAGTGTCACTAGGTGTGCATCTGGGAGAGTAGATTTTAGAAAGGTAGAAACCGTTGTGCAACGGCAGCTGCGAGAGAGGAGTGAGAACGTGTTGATAGAAACAGCTCTGTAGTCACTCAGGTTAGTGCAGAAGAAGGGCAGGAGGTGCTCCAGGCATGGAGCAGAAGCTCTGTGCAGTTCAGGAGAGGCCCATGGAGGAGCAGGCTGTCCCCCTATCGCCCATGGGCACCATGTGGAGCAAATCTCAGGGCAGCAGCGGATGAGGCCTGAAGGCTGTACAGCCCATGGATACCTCTACAGGAGCAGCCCTGGGCCAGAGCTGCAGCCCCTGGAGACCAGCCCTCAGTGGGGCAGGAGTTCTGAGGGAGCTGCTGCTCATGGAGACTCGTGTGGAGCAGAGTGCTCCTGGAGGATGGATGGGCCCCATAGTATGGACACATATAGGAGTAGTTACTGAGAAGTGCAGTGTGTAGGAATCCAGTTTGGGATCAGTTTATGAGGGACCCCATGCTGGAATAGGGGAAGA
The DNA here is from genome assembly GCF_002078875.1 of Numida meleagris. Lineage (NCBI taxonomy): Eukaryota > Metazoa > Chordata > Aves > Galliformes > Numididae > Numida > Numida meleagris. Next base: position 149,774,306 of record NC_034409.1, read on the forward strand.
GAGCGAGGAAGATGGAGAGGCAAATGACAGTGTTATAGGGGGAGTGATAAAGTAGAATAGGGTGGATGAAAGGAGGTTTTTTTTTAGTTTGCTTTTAGAATCATAGAATGGCTTATGTTCGAAAAGATCTTAAAGATCGTGTGGTAGAGCAGTGCTAATTCTTTTATTTAAACTGTCTCCTTCCATCAAATCTACCAGTTACTTTTAGGTTAGTGTAACTTCACATACTCCAATGACACTCCAGCAGGATTAGCAGAAACTTTCTCTGTACATATTCTGTGTTTTATTACATTTTTATTTGTGAACATAACTCACTGCAACTCTTTGTATCATTACTCATCATCCTTCACTTAAAATACATATATATATATTTTCCAAAATTTTCTGCATATTTTTCATGGAATGCTTCATGATTATAGTATATGTCATCCTTTTCTTTACAAGATTGTTAACCAAGGAAAATAAGCTATTTTATTCAGTTCTTATCTACATACTTTCTCAGATGCCAAATTCCTTCTCATTGTTTTCTGTGGACTTTCAATCTTCTTATGTTTCACTTGAGTCACTTCACATTAACTTTTCAGAAATAATTTATAAACAAATTACTGATTACAAAATAAACAATATACTGAATTTTTCTGTCAAGTGCTGACCATGGGGTGTCTAAATGACATTGGAATTTGTTCAATGAATATCTAACTTATTAAATCAATCTTGAATACATAGTTTTATTTTTGGATACAAAAAATATCCATGCTAAAGTAAGTACCAATAATGTCTCACGTTCAGCCATTTTGTATAAACAGAGTGACAAAAGGTACTGCAGTAAAAAAAATGTTATGATGTAGCCCATAATATTTCACGCTTTTTAATGGATCCCCTAACTTAGATTTTCTTTTAAAAAAAAAATACAAAGTTGCAAAAATCATGTGTTTCCTACGAAGTTTATTTTCTCTCTTCTCTTTACATTTCTGATACACACTGTACCTGTGATTAATTGTTAGCTGTAGTATATTACAGTCATCGTTATATTCTACAATGAGGACTTTTTTATCCCCCTCATCAGCTGTCTGAGAAATCTTTATTTATTAGCTATTTAATCCTTATTTTTGAACATTATCATTCAAATATATTTATATTTAAAGCATTTGCTTAGTTACTTAGTTCAGTTTTTGGGTTTCGCTTCTCTTTTGTAGTTCTTCTAATTTGTAACTACTGCTACTATCATAGAATCACAGAATCATAGAATCATAGAATGGCCTGAGTTGAAAAGAACCTCAAAGATCATTTCAACCTCAGCCCCCTTGACATGGCCAGGGTTGTCAACCACTAGACCAGGCTGCCCAGAGCCACATCCAGCCTGGCCTTGAATACCTCCAGGGATGAGGCATCCACAACCTCTCTGGGCAATCTGTTCCAACACGTCACCACCCTCTAAACGAAAACTTCCTCCTAATATCTAACCTAAATCTCCCCTTAGTTTAAAACCATTCCCCCTTGTCCTATCACTACCCTTGTAAACAGTTGTATCCCCTCTTGTTTATATATTCCCTTTAAATAATGGAAGGCCACAATGAGGTCTCCCTGGAACATTCTCTTCTCCAAGCTAAACAAGCCCAGTTCCCTCAACCTTTCTTCATAGGACAGGTGCTCCAGCCGTCTCATCATATTGGTGGCCCTCCTCTGGACCCGCTCCAAAAGTTCCATGTCTTTCTTGTACTGAGGGCCCCAGGCCAGGACGCAGTACTCCAGATGGGGCCTCACAAGAGCCTCCCTCTCCCTGCTGGCCAGTCCTCTTTTAATGCAGCCCAGAACATAGATGGTCTTCCAGGCTGCAAGTGCACACTGCTGGCTCACGTCCAGCTTCTTGTCCACTAGGACCCCCAAGTCATTCTCTGCAGGGAAGATCTTCTCAAGGAGATCTTCCCCAGTTTGTATAAATTCCTGGGATTGCTACCCAAGTACAGCACCTTGCATTTGGCCTTGTTGAACCTCAGTATGTTCTCACGGGCCCACTTCTCCAGCCTGTCCAGGTCCCTCTGGATGGCTTCCTTTTCCTCCAATGTATCGACTGCATTTCTCAGCTTGGTGTTATCTGTAAACTTGCTGAGGGTGCACTCGATGCCCTCATCTATGTCATTGATGAAGATGTTGAAGAGCACTGGTTCCAAGACCGACCCTTGAGTGATACCGCTTGTGACCAGCCTCCACCCTGACACAGAACCATTGATCACAACACTTTGGCTGCGTCCAGCCAACCAATTCTTAACCCATCGAACAGTCCATCCTTCAAATCCCTACCTCTCCAGTTTAGAGAGAAGGATGTGGTGGGGGACCATGTCAAAAGCTTTGCAGAAGTCCAGGAAGATGACATTTGTTGCCCTTCCCCCATCCATTGATGCTGTCACTCCATCATAGAAGGCCACCAGACTGGTCAGGCAAGATTTGCCCTTGGTGAAGCCATGTTGGCTGTCTCAGATCACCTATTCCTCTTGTATGTGTCTTAACATGGTCTTAACCGGGGGAATCTGCTCCATGATCTTCCCAGACACGGAGGTGAGGCTCACCGGCCTGTAGTTCCCTGCGTCTTCCTTCCTACCTTTCTTAAAAATGAGAGTAATATTTCCCTTTCTCCAGACACTGGAGACTTCACCCAACAGCCATGATTTTTCAAATATGATGGAGAAGGTCTTGGTGACCACATCAGCCATCTCTCTCAGAACGCTGGGATGGATACCATCCAGATCCATGGACTTAAAGACATTCAGTTGGATGAGGAGGTCTCAGACTTGTTCCACTGTTGCAGTGGGATGGAATCTGCTCCCTACACCCTTACCTAGAGGTTCAGGGTCCTGGCAGACTTGGGTAGCCTGACCACCAGTGAAGACTGAGGCAAAGTTCTCATTGAGTACCTCAACTTTTTCCATGTCTGAGGAAGCCACTTCTCCATCCTCATTTACCAGAGGGGGAACACTCTCCTTGGCCTGTCTTCCTGCCTATGTACCTGTAGAACCCCTTCTTGTTATCTTTCACATCCCTCATCAAGTTCAGATCCATCTGTGCCTTGGCTTTCCTAATCCTATCTCTACACACGTGGACAACAGCCCTGTATTCCTCCCAGGTTACACAACCCCACTTCCATTTCCTGTACATTTCCCTCTTTTCCCTCAGTTTAAGCTGCAGGTCCTTGCTCAGCCACGTCAGTTACCTGCCTCCCCTGCTTGACTTCTTCTGAGCCCTTAGCAGGGTGTCCTTAAAGAGCTGCCAGCTCTGTTCTCTACCCATGCCCTTAAGGACAGTTTCCCAGGGGATCCCATCCAGCAATTCCTTGAGCAGCTGGAATTTTGCTCTCCTGAAGCTCAGGGTCCTGACTCTGCTTTTTGCCAGGCCTGCATTCTTCCAGATCCCAAACTCCACCAGTTCCAACTTCCTGGACCAGGAAGTTTTTGTCAACAGACTCCAGGAATCTCCTGGATTGTCTGCCAGGTGCCATGCTGCTATCCCAGCAGATATCCGGGTGGTTGAACCCCCCCCATCAGGACAAGAGACTGCAAGTGCTACACTTCCTGCAGCTGAAGCAAGAAGGCCTAGTCAACAGGCTCCCCCTGATCAGGTGGCCTGTAGTAGACCCCAACCACTAGATGCCATTTACTGGACTGATCCTTGAGTTTAACCCACAAGCTCTCAAACTGATCGTGGCTGTTTCTCAGACACAGTAGTCTATGCACTTTCTAATATAGAGGGCAACTCCCCCATCCTTCCTATCCTGTCTATTCTTTCTAAAAAGCCTGTAGCCCTCCTATGAGTAGTTTTCCTTAATTTTGAACATGTATGCATGATTTCATCCAAAGGAGATGGTGGTTTGTAGGTCCTTACAGAGGATGCGTGGCAAGACAGAAGCTACACTGTCCCAGGCACTTTTTTTCTTGTAGTTATCACATAGCCTGAACACTCTGTGTCTGATTTCTTTATGTTATCTTCTGTACTAAGTCCTTCTGGATTGTTCCGTTGAACTGGGATTAATTTGGCTGATAAGATTTCTTGTTGGTTGACATTCGGCTGTTCCTAGAAAGAAATTGCTGTCCTCTCCTTTTTTACTGTAGTTAGGTTTTATAACTTTCAGAGGTACTGTGGTGTCAAACAACATGCCTTCAGCTGGAGGGAAAGCACGGACTCCTCTACAAGCATTGCCTTTTTTTTTTTTAATTGCTATTTTTTTCTTTCACGAGTTTCACAATTTTCTCCTGTAGATTTCATTCAAACTATGTCAGTTCAGAATTCTAAGTGTGTGAAATCAATACCATGTTTGATTCAGTGGGAGATTTTTTAGCTGTTGATTTTTCTTATTTGGGTTACAGTGTTGCAGAACCAGGACTTTAATGCTGTGAACTAATCCTGTCAAATTCATATTACAGGAAAAATGTCAAGATGGCTAAAAAGCTACAGGTTTTAATATACTAACAGTATAGATTTTACTTAATGCAAATTTAGCAATACAAATATGATATATAAAAAATTGTGAAACACCGAGAAAAGCCTTTGTAAAATCTGAATATATAACATTGACAATTTCCCTGTATCTGCTAGCTGTCCCATGAAATAAATAAATGACATTTGTCTAGAATAGTTTCTTCTTGGCCATACTATATTGACTATTTTTAATACTTAATGTTTCTTCATTCAACTTAAAAAATATGTACAATTATTCGTACTTTTGACTCCTTTGCCCTTCTTGATGAGTAGAAAAGATTCATGGACTGCTTCAATTATTTCTTTTAATAGTCTAGAACAAACATGGTCAGATTCTGTCCCCTTAAATACGTATAAGTTTTGCATTCTGTTTTTTCATCAAATTCTTGATACTATCCTACGGTCCAAATCTGTTAATTCTGATAAGCATTACAATTAACTCTATTAAATGATGGGTTTTATCTCTTCTGATTTTATCCATATAAATGCATGATATCTAGTATATAAAACTTTGAAATAATTGTATTGCTTGATCTACTGGTCACATGATTGTAAATGCAGTCCAGGACTTGCTTTGCCTTCATTGCTGGAAGGGTTCACATTCATTTCACTGTTCACCAGCATCCATCCACCAGCCAGTCACATGGTAGCACGTACTCTTGGTTATGATTATTTTATGTAAACTGCAGAACTTCACATTTATCCTTGTAAAGTTTCATGGAAGTCTTGGCAAAATTTTCTAGCTTGTTGAGATATCTCTGTATACCTTCTTCTGAGTGCATCTACTTCTTCTTCTAGCTTGGTATCATCTGTAATTTTGTTGAAAATGAATCTAATCCCATTATTCATATTGTTTACAAAGTTACTGAATAGCGCTAGACCCAGTAGGATCCCTTAAGGTATTCCAGTCATGACCAACAGACAATTTGAATATGAGTCATTAACCATCATCAGGACAGTTTAGTCAGTTTTCACTCATCTTGTTGCTGCTTTATCCAGTCTATGTCTATCAAACTTCAGCAAGGATGTTATGAGAGATCATGTCAAAAACACTGCAAAATCTGAGGTGGGTGGGTATTTACTACTCTCTTCCACTCACTGAGGAAGGCATTTTATTGCAGAAGGCAATGGATTAGTCAAGCACAGTTTACCTGGAATTTACCATGAACAATTTACCGTGGAAAATTCTTCCATCAGGGTCAGCTCCGTAATTTTCCCAGGAACTGAAATGAGGCTACCTGAAGTAGTCTTCCAGATTCTCTTTTTCCTGTGGATACATACATGTAGATATGCTGTCAACATATAATTCCTGTAAGCACGTGCTTTTTCTTTTTTTTTTTTTTTTTCTTGGAGCAGGGGAATCGTCTGGGACCATCTGTTCTCTATGATCTTACAAATTTGAAAGAGCTTTGTAGTGATGATTTTGAGCTGTCCTTGGATGCATCTGGTTAGGTCCCACAGACCTGTAAATGTTCAATTTGTACAGATGGTATCAAGATCAATTCTTACGTATTGCTGGTGAGCCACTATTTGCTTTGTCATTTCTTGCCATATAGTCTGGGAAATTGATGTTGCCCTTAAAAACAGAGGTAAAAATAGGACTGAGAACTTCAGCCTTGTCTGTGTCATTTGTAACCAATTTACAACTAGCAGCCTCATTCAGCAGCAATCATATGTCTCCCTTCTGCCTGCATTTGCTATTAACGTATGGAAAGAAGTATTTCCTGACAGTTTGAGTTCCAGCTGAGCTATGGCCTTCCTACCTGCAACTTTGCATGTCTAGGCAATATCTTTGTATTCCTCATTTGACTTCCTCCTTTCCACATCTCAAATGCTTCTTTTCTTCGCATTTGAGATCCCCCAGTAGCTCACTGTTTAATAAGATTGGTTTATTAGTATGCATGTTCTTTCTAATTTTAAAAAAATTCATTTATTTTTCTTTTCTGTTTTCTTTGTTCCTCCTACCCTGTGTTGGAGAATGGATCCCCCTTGTGTGTAGAAAATGCTGTTTCTGAAAATCTCCCAGCACTTTTGACATTATTTTGCTCTCCAAAACAGTCTCCCTTTGGATCACTCCTAACAATTCCCTGAATGAGTTAAAGTTTGCTCTTCTGAAGTCCATCAACTTTATTCCTTTACTTATCTTTCTCATGCCTCTTAAGATCTTAGTGTCTAGCATTTTAGCATGACTGTAGGAAAAGCTGCTTTTGACAATCCTGTCTCCAAGCAGCACTTTGCTATTTCCAGGCTGTAATTTGAGAAGGGTACCAGTCCTTGTCACCATATTCATTAACTGTGTTAAGAATTTGTCTTTGACCCCATGAAAAACTCTCCTTGATCATTTCCATTCATTCAAACTGNACAATCCTCCTGTTCTTCTCTTTATTCTTTTATGTAACTGTTCTTTTCACTACTTTTTCGTTCTGAAGTGGACTTATAAAACTTTTCCTTTTTCCTTTTTCCTTTTTTTTTTTTTTTTTTTATGTCTGTGTAGTTGTAACTGGCTTCTTGGGCATATTTTTACACAGCTTACAATCCTCCTGTTCTTCTCTTTATTCTTTTATGTAACTGTTCTTTTCACTACTTTTTCGTTCTGAAGTGGACTTATAAAACTTTTTTTTTTTCCTTTTTCCTTTTTTTTTTTTTTTTTTTATGTCTGTGTAGTTGTAACTGGCTTCTTGGGCATATTTTTCTGATAAAAAAAATCCTTACATGCTTGACCTACTCCTTTTCAGTAATCTTCACTCATGTTCTTGTTTTCAGTTTCATACAGCTCATTTTTTAATACATTATTAAGTCATTAAGAGCTTGTTACATTATTTCAGTATACCTCATAGCTTTTATCAGAAATAGGATATTTCGCTACTAGTTCACTGATCTTATTTTACTGTTCCCACCCTTTAGTTTTTTTAAGCCGTTTTTTTTTTTTCCTTTTCTGTTTTCATGATCGCTTTTACCTGTATTACCTTCTAACCTTAGATGTTCAGTAACTTTCCTCTGAAAATTAAACTCAAACTAAAATGCGAATGTAGGATAGCTGTTCTAGGATTAGGATTCAGTTTCAGTGACAGCTGACCTGTGTCTGGAACATGCCATTCTCAGGCAGTTCTACCAGTTATTCTTTTTCTGTAAGTAACAGCGAATCTTCACTGGAACCACTGAAGATAATACACAAAATTACCACACGTTTTCTCATTAGCTGTTTCCAGTATTTAACAGCTAATTCAGATGCTCAAATGTAATAATAGTGATTTAGTAGACTGAGTTGCCATTACAGTCTTGATGAACACTAAAATCAAAGCTTAGTCACTTAACTTACATACAGGTGCTTTTATTGACAGCCAAGCCACATGCTCGAATATGATTCTGATCAGTCTTACTCCTGGTCTCATCCAGTTACTCATTCACACTTTTTGTAGCACCAAACACAAAATTTACTTGCCAAAGCTCTATATTGCTGAGGAAAATCAAAATCTCAGCAAATGTCCCTTTTTAGCTTCCATTATTCATTCCGGATCTGAAATAATCCCTATATTATACACATGTCTGTAGAAGTCACCAGAAGAAAAAAAAGAATAGCTCAGTTAGCTCATAGAATCATAGAATCATAACTCCTTAGAGCTGGAAGGGACCTTTAAAGGTCATCTAGTCCAACTCCCCTGCAATGAACAGGGACATGCACAGCTAGATCAGGTTGCTCAGAGCCTGGTCCAGCCTGGTCTTGAAAGTTTCCAGGGACAGGTCTTCCACCACACCCACAGGCAACCTGTTCCAGTGCCTTACCATTCTCACTGTAAAAGACTTTTTCCTTTTATCTAACCTAAACCTACCTGTTTAAGCCTGAAACCATTTCCACTTGTCCTATCACCACAGACCCTGCTGGAGAGTCTGTCCCCTTCTTTTCTGTAGCTCCCCTTTATATATTGAAACGCTGCTATCAGGTCACCTCGGAAGACATACTTTCTTTAAACTACTAGTATTGTTTAAGCTATGTTATTCTTCATGCTTGAAGACAGATAATAAGAACATGTTTTTTAGTGGTGTTTTTTCTTTTTCACTGTTTTTTTTTTTTTTGCTGTTGTACATAATGATCTAAGTAAGAAAGATTTTAATTATTGTTTACACGCAAACTCACAGATTCATTTTTTACTTCTGCCTAACAAGATTGTCCATATCACTTTCTCATTTGTAATTAATCACTTACTTAAAAAAAATGATAATTTTTCTTACCTTCAATGAAATCTCTGTATTTTCATATTAATTTAAAAAATTGGACCTAGAAGCAGGAGACAGTCTTTTTGTCTGCTGTTCTATTTGTTATGGTTTCCAAAGCAAGGGACAACAGAATATATTTTAATCTGTCCTCCCTTTTCTCTCCCACCTCACCTGCCATTAACTCAAAATCATTTTAGAAAGCAGATGTTTTTTCATGTATGTCTTCAGTTAAATATAATGAACCTGACATTCTTATGTTTCTACACCAAATCGCTTTTCAAGTTATAGGGTAATGAACAGATTACAAATTCTGTATAAAATCATGATAATGGAGTGAAACAAAAAATCGCCACAATTTGTTTATAATCCATAAGGTTATGTTTATATATTCACAACTAATTTTAAAGTATTGTTTTTAATTGCAATGTCTAATTTATCCTGACTTGTAGATTTATAGAACTGAATATTTGCATATAGGCCACATCTCAAATACCATATACAGTTCTGTGTTCCTCTGTACAAAAAAGAAAGGGATCTTCTAGAGTGGAGGGCCACAAAGATGATTAGGGCCTGGAGCATCTCTCTTATGGGGAAAGGATGAGAGAACAGGGGCTGTTCAGTGTGGAGAAGAGTTCTTTTAGATCTGAGAAGAGATTTCCACGGTGTGGACATAAATCACTGCATATAAATATCTAAAGTGCAGGAGTCAAATGGATGAGGCCAGGCATTTTTTCAATGATGTGCAGTGTCAGGACAAGGGGAAAGAGGCAAAAACTCCAACATAGGAAGTTCCACACAAATCTGAGGAAAAACTTATTTTCTGTCACACTGGGACAAGCTGCCCTGGGAGACTATGGATTCTCCTTCTCTGGAGATATTCAAGACCTGTCTGGATACCTACCTTCCTGTGAGATCTACTGTAGGAAACCTGCGTTAGTAGGGGTGTTGAATTAGATGTTTCCCAAAGATTCCATCCAACCCCTATAATTCTGTGATTCTGAAAATCTCCCAGAATGGTGAGCGCTGCATGTTTCAAATAAATGTGTTCTACTTACTAACCAGCACATAAAATGTTCTACTTCTTCTCGTGCCGATAATTCAATTTGGTAAGAAATTCTTGCTGTGTTTCACAGGATGTAGCATTTCTTTTTCGGTCTCTATAACTACCTGAAGGGAGGTTGTAGTGAGCTGGGGGTCAGCCTCTTCTCTCTTGGAACTAGCGACAGGATGAGGGGGAATGGCCTCAAGTTGTGCCAGGGGAGATTTAGGCTGGACATTAGGAAACACTACTTTTCTGAAGGAGTGGTCAGGCACTGGAATGGGCTGCCCAGGGAGGTGGTGGAGTCATCGTCCCTGGAGGAGTTCAAGAAACATTTAGATATAGCATTGAGAGACATGGTTTAATGGGGTTATTGGTGTTAGGTGGATGGTTGGACTGGATGATCTTGTAGATCTTTTCCAACCTAGCTAATTCTATGATTCTATGATTCTATGATTCTATGATTCTATGATTCTATGATTCTATGATTCTATGATTCTTTTCTTTCAAAATATCAAGTATTCTCCTCATTAGAAAACAACCACAATAACAAAACAAGAACTCATTGCATAGCAGCTTAGACATATTATAGATACTGTTATTTATTGATAATAAAAAAGAAACAATTGCAAAAAGAAGTAACAGCTATTGCCATATAATATTGTTGTCGTTATTTTGTTGGTGGTGTTATCATTACTGCTATTGGTATTTGTACTTCACTGGATCTGTTAAGATTAGAAGTTCTTCATCTGCTCATACAGATATACACTGAGAGAAAATTTAGGTTACCAAACTGTTCTTACATTTGAATACAGTAGAAATGGAATCGAAGAAGAATTTATATAGAATCTCTTCATCTTATAATTGTTTTGGTTCAGAGAGCTTTAAAAACCTTTAAGATTATCTTGTCCAACCCCTTATCCATAAGCAGAAACATCTTTCACTACATCAGGATGCTCAAAGCCCCATCTAACTTGATTTGCTTTAATAGGCCATGCACTACTTCTCTGGGCAACCTGTCCCAGAATCTCAACACTCTCATCATAAAAATTTTCTTCTTTATACCCAATCTAAGTCTATCCTCATGCCTGATACAACAGAAAATTCAGGCCAGCATCATACAGTTGTGAAAACATGCAATTAATAAATTATTTTCTGATTAGTCTGAAAGTTTTCTTTCAAAAACAAGTAACATAAAATTAAATGTTCAGTCTGAAAACTTTAAAGTGCTTATTTCAAGCATCTAGGAGTCAAACTGCGACAAGATGTCAGAAATAGCTGGGTTCAAGGAGAAAATATGAAATTCAATAAATATATTATTCGCAAAACATGTTATTTACATCATTAACGGTACATGGAGCAGAAGCACATTTGCTAGAAGTACTGAATTGAACACAGCTGCAACAGACACCTGGATTGATAAATAGTAACAAAAGTGTTCCTACCGATCTTCTTGAATACTATGTGTAATACAACAAAACAAATACACACAGACTGTGAATCAAAGGGAATCAAAGCTGTAGTTTCTCAGCTGAATGCACTAACTGCTAAGATCACAAAAAGAATGAATAGGAAAAGGAGAAATGTTGGCCATTGGAATTCACCTGTTAAAATGGTCCTCGTGTAAAAGAGAAGAAAAAAAGACAAGAAACTGTAAGCTTGATGGCTGGACTTTTTTTTTTCTCAAATGAATGTGAATATAAGCAACGTAATTTTGCTTTTGAAGATTCAAGAATGAAAAAAGTAGTCTAATTAATACTATAAAATGCAAAAAAAAAAAAACCCACGATTATATTCAAATACTTCAATAAACTTTTGGAATTACACTCAGTAAAGCAAAACAGAGCTGAAAATACACTTTATTTGCAGTCCAAAAAATATCTGTTAAATATCTGACATGATTAACAAGTATTAAATTTGGTCATGCTGTTTTTGATTGTTTGTTTTCAACACAACAGAAAATTTAATTGAATTGTGATTGTCATTTTTAATATTTCTAACTTACATACCTTGGAAACTTAGCTTTTTAGATCCTGAAATTAAAAGCTAAGACTCACAGGCTTAATTAAGTAAGGTTATGCTTTATCCTCACGAGATTTGCAACAATTCTTTTCTTTCTAAGCTAATGGTATTCTTCAAATTAATTTTTATGAATGAGAGCAATTTATTCTTGTAGGAGCTTTCCTATTCTTGCATTAATTTAAAATCTTTAGCTAAAACATTTCATGGAATTATAAAGGCGGATACGGATAACTATTTAACAAAATACATTCATTACCATTTCCAGCACACTTTGCCTTATGAAACATTGGTCCTTTCACAAATTATTTTGCCAATCATTTTGAAAAAATTTAAAACAAGATACTCTAGTAAACAAGGTAGATTTAAAATTTGTCTGGAGTATCCTTCAATGTTTCTCTAAAGAAAAAGCTAATGGTGAAACTGGGGGAATCCATTATATATATATATATATATATATTTATATATATATATATATACATACATACACACACAACACAAAAAAAAAACCTCCCAATACCCCCCAGAATAATTATTTTTTAAAATCCTTTCACTCTTAAGTCATCACTGGTCTCAGATGACATGTTCTTCATCAAGAATGGATACCTCCATTTGCAAATAACAGATAGAAACTGTAGAGAAGTTGGGTTTTCTTCACATTTTATTTTGTATTAATTACTGAGAAAAATTCTCTGTAGTAAGCAAGTCAAAGCTGAAAAGAATGGAACATAGGTTGTTTTAAAATTGCATCCCTTTAGGCTTCAAGTGAACTTCAGGAAAACATCTATTTTCTGTTATTTGCTTACTCTGAAGAGACTGCCAGTTTTATTGCTTACAGAACAAACACCTAAGGATTCACAGTGCTCTGCAGTTTCTGAGTTAGATTAAGCTTTCTGTATATACACTGTTTCTTATATACTTGTTTATTAAGTCTGTACTTGCCATGCATCTAGTTACCAGTGATCTTGTTTTCATCCTTGTCATTGTGAAGATTCATCTCTTTATTTCTCAATTTTAATTTTCTTTACATTCTGACTGTAATACTGCAGAAAGGAAATGATTCATATTTATATATGAGAAATTTGTTTGAATTCTAAGACTCTTTGCTATTTAGCCTGCTTCAATGGAAAGCACAACATTGTTGTTTGGGATTCAGTCTTCATATGATGTATACAACAGCTTACTTGTCAGAATTTATGGGATCACACCGACATCACTTTGGCTTTGGATAATGAAATGGTACAAAAAGATTACAGAATGTGTACGTCAGTATCTTTCCCAGTATATCTTAAAATCTTAGATTTATATACAGCATAAATAAGAATAAAAAGTATATCTAGAAGTCTTAAATAAAAACTGACAGTTCATGACAAAGATTGAACTATATTTGTTTTCAAAACCAGTTTTGTTTATTGATACAATTGCATCAGGGTGATATAAACATTTAAATTTCATTGACTCTGATGCCTCTTGAAGAGACCACTTCAGTATTTTTAGCTTTATTTTTTTTCATTAGTCAGAGTCTTATTCAATTTTCATCACATTTATAATATATTTATATTTGACATTTATAATAATGTCAAAATAACAAGAACAAAACATAGAATCAGACAAGATAACGACAATGAGTTTTATGAAGAACAAGCTCATCTGAAAGAAGGCTCCTACTCACTGAAGAAATTCAGTTTAATTCAAAGCAAACTAATATTAATAATTAGAAAAAGAACATTAGAATTCCTTATGTCTCATTAGATGTAATAAACAATCTTCTCAAACTGTCTTATATTGTACTGCTACACTAAAATCTATTCCATATTAACAAGACAAGAAAATCCATAATTTAACTGAAGCCTCAAGACTTCATGTTTACTGATTCATTTTCTTTTAAAAATGATCTTGAAATATCTTAAAAGCAGGTTTTGTAACAAAGGATGAGGAGCAGTAGGCTTTCTTAATACCTTTGGTACCTGAAAGAGATACTTTAAACTGAATAAATTTTTTGCAGTTATATATGGAGATATAAAACCATCATTCTTCATTCAGCTAAACATGGATCGTGCAATTTATTATTTACTAGTATAGTCTGAATATTTCCAGAATTCTGTGACTGGTTGAATTCAGAAAGATGAGGGGATTGTTTTAGGTTGAACACAGAGAGATCTAGTGTCACATACTGCTACAGCAGTCTAGTATGTCCCTGTTGAATTCAAGCTGCTACTCCAGAAAAGTAAGATCTCCTGCAGAACCTTTATTATGTCTTCCAGTTTCACATAGATATCATATTCAACTAGGACTAATGATGCTAGCTGGCAAAGGCAACAGAACTATGACCTTGAGATTCGCTGACTTCTCAGAATGGCACCTCTTACCTCTTATACATTTGCAATGTTGTTAGCCGTATTGTATTCCCACTCATGAGGCCTAAATGAAAACATTTAAAAATTTTTATTTATGTTTTCAACATGTAAGTTAGGTTTTCAGAGTGATACTTGAAGTTTACTACAGGTACATGTAAATTCTCATTTACTTTAATGGAGACAATATGTAATTCTCTTGAATCTGAGTGATCAGTTTAAGGATCAGTGAAATCATTTTAATTATTCTTTGAATAGTGTTCAGTTAACGTCACTAAACATATTTCTGAAACAGTTTAACTACTAATTTATATGGAAATTATTAGCCACTATGGAAGGAGGTGGTGTTTTTTTGTTGTTCTTATTTGTTGTTTTGTGTTTGCTTGTTTGTTTATTTTGCTTTGTTGTTTTCTTAATTATAATTTTAAATTAAAAGCAATTCAGTAAATAAACCACTAATATATCTAGTCAATTTCATCTGTATGAACTGTCTTTATAATGTGTTTTTGCTCCAATTTTTTTCATAGTTAATGTACAACAGATATTTATTTTAAACACTTTCATTATTTCAAAGTTGTATAGATTTGAAGACCTCCTACTTCTTTAACTATACTGTATTTTGGATTAAAACATAATTTGCTTTGCATAAAATAAAACAAAGTGGAATATACGAAGGTCTTCAAGACATTCGTACAAACAATTCTCAACTTGCAAAAAAACAAATGTTTTTAGAACCATTTTCTACTTGGAAAAATAGTGCAGATCGTAAATGAATCTAAAAAGTCTGTACCTCCTAAATTTAAGATGCCAGATGGTTGTGATAATAAGAGGTAAATTCATCTATCCCCCCAAAATTCCTCTGTAGATTTAAATCTAGTCTTTTTATCTGACACAGTAAGGACTCAATTATATTCTGCTTCCTGAATATGATGTTTTTAACCTAAATAACTGAACTGCATAAATTTGCATCCAAAACAGTGTTGACTAGGTCCACTCTTTTTCCTTTTTTTCCCCCACAGAGAAGACCTGTAAGCCAACACTTACTAGTATGTTGACACAGTTGTATTTATGTAACCAAAAATCATAAAGTGACAAGGAAAAAGTAGGAGTTTAGATCATCACGAGGAAAAAAAAGTGATAAATATTTGATCACTCTAGTAATTATGCATTCATAATGAAACTGTTCATTCTTACAGATTTAAAAACACTATTTCAGCCCCAAAAAGCAGTGTTTATTTCAGGGTTGGCTCATGAGTGATCATAACGGCTGCTTATAATAAACAAGACAGTGACTGTCAATTTGCTTTTCAACTCTTTTTTTTCTGATAAAATAACCAGCACTGACTAGAAGATATCTTGGAAGATATCTTACACATATGTGAAAAACAGAAAAACATTCTGAAATGCTGGTCATTTTATTTTAATAAGTATGTACTTCAAATTCATGAACAACATTTTTGTCCATAACTGGACAAAAAGATTCTAGGAAGCAAAAGACCTGAAGTGCTTGCAGCACTGATGTTGGATGCTATCCTACATTCAGTTTTCAAAGCAAATAAAGCATGATTCAAATTCAGGATTGTGGTTCCTGAATCTTGTGATCCCATTTCTTGTGTTCCCCCTTATACTATAATACGTTTGTCTGAATGTCTGTGGTGAGGAAATGGTGCTTTCCTGATGGTGGGAGGTGTAAGGAGTTAGATGAGTCCTTCAGCTGGTATAGAAAAAGAACAGGCAGCAACTTACCACTAGCAGCTGAAGTTGACAGAGCCTTAGACTGTAGGGATGTGCTTTTAATGTTTTGTTTTTAAGCAGATAAACGGTAACCTAGAACCAGATTAAACGAGAATACAAAGGATTAGGAACATGATTTTAACAACAAAGCTCCCTAATCTAGAGTCCACAGCCTAGAAATGCTATTGGACAATGTAGATGGTGCATATGTGGAGGAGTGAGACTATAAGTGAAGAATGAAATCTTCTCGGAGTTGTAGTTCATTCTTCTCGTCTGAGACCAGGAAACTGGAACTCATGAAATATATATTGACAATCCATGAAACTGCAGCATTAGCTCTTTAACTCCCAGTGCACTGCATGATGCTATGATGAGGAACATCATTTAAAAACCATGAATACATGACTTTTAGCTAGGTGAAACTGTATTTGTTTTGCAATAGCAGAATTAAGCTGATATTAATATTTTACTAGCTTGTGCAATTAACTTACATTAAAATCAGTCTCTTGTTGTCAGTGACAGTAAATGTTAAAATTTGAATAAACTTTCCTTTATTCCAACTCTTTTTCTTAATAAAATTCTAACTTGATAAATTTTACAGGTAATATTTTGAAGTACCTACTTTCAAGAATTAATGTGGTCAGAGGACTCATTAGCAGGTAATTCTGCATATAGGTTTCCACCGGTGTGACTAGGACCTTAGTTATTCACCTAAGTTGTGCTAGATATTTTTTTCATGGTATAATTTTAAGAGGATCTTCCCAGTCCCTTAATGCATGTATGCAGCTTTGACTGATAGTTTGCTCTTTTTATACTACACAAACATGCAAATCCTGTGAGACTATATGTTCTTAGCTGATCTTACATACTATCTTTATGCAAATATGTTCCTTTTCTGACATGAATACATTTTCTTAAGGAGTATGTAAGGGTATATGGAAAGACAGTGTCCACCTCTTTGAGAGTACCTGGTCAAGGAATTTTTCAATGCAAAAAAAAAAGAAAATGTTGTAAGAGAAGGAGGATTCCATAAATCAGAACATAAGTGGACACAGACCTATGTGAAAAATGATAAAGGAGGCAGCGATGAAAACAAAACCTGGTCAGTCAGACTTATTGATATGGATATTTGAAAATGTGAGAACAACGATAAGAAAGAAATCTTCCAGTCATACTAATTAATGAACTATCAAGAAAATCTCAGGTAGCACTTCCAGGAAGATCAAACTGGACTTGGCAACTGGTAAGATTGTGAACTTGGAACGATCCCAGACCTGGGACTGAGAGGGGTGCAAAAACTGACAGGACTTTACAAACCCATAAGAGGATACGTAGGAAGAAGGGGAGCAGGGAGGAAAAAAAGAGGTGAATATATAGAACAGGGACTATTCATGTGTAAAATAGGACCAGTCAGCATGCTCTTCTGGCTGAATCTTATGCCTGGTTTACACAGTCTTCCCTATCTTCTTATTAGATCATTTATTTGCTACCTGTCTACTCTCACTCCCTATCCTGTTAATATGTGTACTTTAAGGACTATGTGCCAGCTACTAGTGAGACCTGCGTGCATGCAAGTGAAATTTAGTGTCAGCTACTGGCGTCAGACCTGGGATGAAGGTACCCACAGCCTGTGGTGTCAGCTACTGGAGTCAGTAGGGGTTCTCATGTCGGTACCTGGAAAGGCCATAGATATCTGTATCTAGGGATTGTTCTGCTGACTTTGTGTTCTGAGTGCCAGCTATTGGGGCACTCAGTGAGCAGGACTGGATCTAGTTTCAGCTACTGGAATCGGACTAGCAGTATAGGTCTAAGTGGCCTGTAGCATCACCTACTGGAGTGAATCTCTCCATCCACCACTCATTCAGCTGTCTCATTTTCACTGCATTGTGCAGCTCAGGCTGTCACCCTAGGAGTTTCACAATGATTACACCTGCTTCTTACTTATCCTCCTGCTGCTGCATCAGATCCATTTTGTCCAACACTTGATGTCTTAATGCCTTGACCAGAGTTTGTCTCCTATAAATGGAGGCTTTCCTCCATTGAGGCCACAGCTTAGGTTACATAGAGGCAGCTTCCCTCTATGTAACCTATAATCTAAATAACAGCATCCTAGAAAAACAGAATGGTTGAATTTTAAAGGTACTTCTGGAGATCATCTTATCCAACCCCATCCTGATCAAGCAGGAACCAGATTGCCCGGAACTAAGTCCAGAAGATTTCTGAAGATCTCCAAGGAGGTAGACTCTAGAGCTTCTCTGAGAAGCTTGCTATAGTCATTCTCATAGTGAAAATAATGTTTCCTTATGTTTAGAGGAAGCTCCTGTTTTTCAGTTTGTGTCCATTGGCTTTTGTCCCCTGACTGAGCACCACTGAAATGAGACTGGCTTCATTCACAGATTTGAGCTTCAGCTCAGTCCAGCTATGCTTATGCCCCCACACACACATACCAATAAAAGAAGCTATGGGCAGAGCATGTGCTTTTTAATTAAGAACTCTCCTTCCCAGAAAAAGCTCACAATCATGAACCTGCCAATAGAGTAAAAATTAACAGAAGTCATTATCTGAAAGACACTGTAGAAGATTTCAGAAGCATCCTCTCTAATGGTGGCTATTTGCTGGAGCTCACTAACTGGAAAAATCGAGCTGGCTTATGTAATTTAATGTAAATCACAGAGAGAAGGAGAAAAAAAATGCACAATATGTATACATTTACATGCATGTGTGCATGTGCATGTAGCTATATGTCTAGAAGAAGAGATGGTCATGTCTGACTCAAACAGATAGAAAAATATCTTAATTATGTCAAAATTTTTTCACCAGATCTTATATAGCTCTTATTTAAGAAATAGAAGGTTCTTACAAGACTTATTTAATAAATGTAAGAATTTCATTAACAGGCCTAAACATCTTATAGTTTATGCAAAAAGAGATTAGAATATCTGTCATATTAGAAAGGACAAGAGTGCTGGGTCTCTTTAGGCTGGAGAGGAGGAAGCTCAGGGGGTACCTTACCAGTGTGTATTAACACATAAGTAGGGGAGGGACAGAAAAGAAGAGCGACCAGACATTTTTCATTGTGTCCAGTGACAGGACTAGAGGCAATGGGCATAAACTTGCAGGTAGGGAATTGCACTTACACATAAGAAAAAAAGAAAAAAGAAAAAAAAATTATCATTTCTATGATAATGGTCAAGTACTAGAGCAGGCTGCTCAGAGAATTTATAGCGCCTCCCTCAGAGATCTTCAAAAGCTGTCTGGACATGGACCTGAGCAACTGGCTCTAGATGCCTACTTGAGCAAGAAGGCTAGACAAAATGACCTCCAGAAGTGCCTTCCAGTCTTTACCATTCTATGAATCTCTGATTCAGTTCTGTTTTACTTCTGGAAAAGCAATAGATTTCACATAACATCTTGCTAGCTTATGTCTAAAAATCTATGATCTCCATCTGTCCCAATATTTATAGACTAGCAACTTCCATAGTAACTAAGCATAAAAGCTTTTCAACCTTTTAATAAAGTTTAGACGGATCTCTAAGCAAAGATATTGAAAAAGAATTTGTCAGTAAAATTATGCTCTAAACTGAAGTCTGAAGGGAAAATTATTCTAAATACATGTTCTGTGATTATGTCATAAGATCTGTTTTCTAACATAGACAAAAATTTTTGTCTACTTTAGGAGACAAGCATGAAATTTTTTCTCTACATTCTTGTGAAGATCCGAACTGGACACTTAAGGAAATGAGTACGTTTGCTAATCACTGAACTCCAGAGCTCCAGCACAATGGTTGCTAATTAACTTCATATGGAGATTTGTAAGGACTCCAGTTGTACGGTTTTGAAAGAGGATTTTACAACAAAAACAAACATACGGAAAGCATTTTCATGCTTCTAGGTATCTGATTTGAAAAATTATCAAAAAGATTTCCTGGACAAGCAAGATGCATCACTGGATGTTACTAGTATTTTGTTTTTATGCTTTCCCGAGGCATTTTCCATCAGTAAAGAGACCACTAGTTCATCTTCAAAGACTTTGGAGAGTAAAGATGTTCACTTTCTTCATCAATAGATTGATTCATGAAGTCAGAAGAGCTCCAAAAAATACAAATTTTAGAGACAGAACATTTGTTAAAGGTTTTAATGTTTGGGTTTAAAAAAACAAACAAAAAAAAAAAAACTTCACAAACAAAAAAACTCCTACACATTTTAAATCTTACTATTACTTTACATATGTAGAAATTTATTACAGATGGCAGATGCACCTTGTTTTAAGAGGAATATTATTCTGGAAGTATCCCTCATTGCCTCCATATTCTTTAGGGTTTTATTTTGTTTTTCAGAGGTGCAGTATTTACCAAAAGTATTAGAACTTTGTGACACAGGATGGGCATCAGGCACCTCCCCATGGATACTTCAGAAAGCAGCTGTATGGGAGGAAGGGGGGAGAAACACACCCTCATCTATTTCTATTTGTGTTAAATGTATGATTCACAGCAACAGCTGCTATGCTGCTCTGATCTGGCTTAGCTGTTTGGTGTTTTTTTTTTCTTTTTTTTTTTTCTTTTTCTTTTTCCAGTTAATGTTATATCAAACCTGTTTTGTTTGTGGTGGAGAGGAATGATTCAGATAAACTGGCATTTTTTGATGTAAATATATTTAGTTGAAAAACAAAATCCCCATCTACCGTACCCAACACTAACACTGTATATTTTAGCAACCTACGTAATCATGGTATTTAAGCATATAATTGAGTGCACTTTTGTTACGTAGGGATTGTTTTATTAAAGTCAAGCATTAATTAGGCTCCTACTGAATGAGTCAAAGGGTTCTCATCACTGCCTGCTCTCATTAATCTCAGCCTAAACAAGTTGGATGATGCTTCAAACCTATTACTTTTGTTTCTCTGCTCCCTGTTCCATACAGTTCTAAGGATGCTTTTTGCTTCGTATTTGTTCTTATATGGAGAAGAATAAAGGAGCATAATCCTTAATATTTTGCATATGTCAAAGTATCCATATTTAAGCAGTTAGTCAGATTATTGGATAAGTATGAAAATGTACAAGATTACTGCAGATGTATGGTTATACGCTGTCATGGCAGACATCATGGCAAATGTAAAAGATTTTGTTCTAGACATCAGCAACAAAGAGAGTGGAATTTGGAAAATGAACAGTAGAACTGGAGAACCCTGCAGACATATCTCAAATTTCAAATACAGACACGGTTATAAACATTATGCATAACCAAACAATCGCTGCTGCAGATGAGCTTGCAAAATCACTGACCTGCACAAATTTCAGGAGAGAACTAGGAAATTCTAAGAACTGCATGTCTATAAGACTGTAACTCATTTTAAGAGAGCCTGATTCTAACGAGTCGTAAATTAGAGATGTTAAATTTGTAGCCAAAATGGAGATCTGTGACACCTGTAAATCAAAAATCAACTTATTAATATATAATTGAAATTAGTTTGAAATCATAGAATGATAGAATGGCCTGGGTTGAAAAGGACCTCAAAGGTCATCCAGTTTCAACCCTCCTGCTGAAGGCAGGGTCGCCAACTACTAGACCAGGCTGCCCAGAGCCACATCCAGCCTGGCCTTGAATGCCTCCAGGCATGGGGCATCCACAAACTCCTTGGGAAACCTGTTCCAGCATGTCACCACCCTCTGCGTGAAAAATTTCCTCCTAATATCTAACCCAAACCTCCCCTGTCTTAGTTTAAAACCATTCCCCCTTGTCCTATCACTATCCACCCTCATAAACAATCATTCTCCCTCCTTTTTATACACTCCCTTCAAGTATTGGAAGGCCACAATGAGGCCTCCCTGGAGCCTTCTCTTCTCCAAACTAAACAAGCCCAGTTCCCTCAACCTTTCTTCATAGGACAGGTGCTCCAGCCGTCTCATCATATTGGTGGCCCTCCTCTGGACCTGTTCCAAGAGCTCCATGTCTTTCTTGTGCTGGGGGCCCCAGGCCAGGACGCAGTACTCCAGAAGGGGCCTCACAAGAGCTGAGTAGAGGGGACAATCACTTCCCTCTCCCTGCTGACCACTCCTCTTTTAATGCAGCCCAGAACATAGATGGTCTTCCAGGCTGCAAGTGCACACTGCTGGCTCATGTCCAGCTTCTTGTCTACTAGGACCCCTAAGTCATTCTCTGCAGGGCTGCTTTCAAGGAGTTCTTCCCCCAGTAAATCAAATATAAGCCTGCTAAAGTGGTATAAGGTACAACAGTGTCTAATATTAGTAGTAATACTGTGATATCTTTGCTGTTACAGACACAACACATAGGGATTTTATATAAATATCTGAGCACTGTGACCAACATGTCAAAGACAGTTAATTTCACATTCAGTTATTCAAACTGCAAGAGAAAAAGCATAGAACAAGAGAAGTATGAGAGGCTGTAACAGACAGAATTTCTGCTGAACACGGAAGCAGAATAGTTGGCAAAATCAAAAACAAGAGAAATGTTGCTGGGAGCAGAGAAGATACTCTCTTTGGGAATAATGCTATAAACAAAACCAAGAATGACTGAGCAAAGACGCAGAGGAATCAAAAAATATTATTACTTCTGTACCAATTTCTCTCACCATAGAGCTCTCAAATCTGATCATCATGACCTCTGCAACTGAGGACTGCCACAGGTATTATCCCTCAGTATTGACTTTATGACATCAGTTTCAAGGTACTATATACACTTTGCTTATTTAAGCCATAAGAATTATATTTTGAGAGTTCTGTATATGTAGTAATGATGACTAATAATATATGAGAGTGAATCATTTGCACCTAGTGTAGATTAATTAATTGAATAATGTTTTTTAAACTTTCTGACATGCCTGGTCTGTCAGGCTACTGAATGCTCCCTTCTTAGCAATCTCTAGTCCCCTGACTATGTATAAACATGCAACACACCGCAACAAATGGTTACTTCAGTGAAGGAATAGCAGAACTGGCTGATTAGTGTGATTATATACTGTCATAAAATTATCAGATAATGCAGAAACTCTCAATTGAGGCTATGTAATGGTACATACATCTTAAATGATGCCTTTTTTTGTGTATGTGAGCATTCATGTTCCTACTTCTGCCCTTTCTAGCTGTCTTTGTGTACAGAATGTAAGAGAAACCTAAAGCAATTCCTTCTAATTTATGCCTTTGATAGGCATTTAAATGTGTTTTAACCCAAGTAGGCAGTTCAGCCCCACACAGCAGCTTGCTCACTTCTCCCTCAGTGGGATAGGGAAGACACTTGAAAAGGTTAAAGTGAGAAAACCTGTGGGTTGACATAAAAACAGTTTAATGGGTAAAACAAAACAGCATGAGCAAGCAAAAAAAAATAAGGAATTAATTCACTACTCACCACTGGCAGGCAGATGTTTAGCCATTTCGAGGAAACAGTGACTTAGAAAGACAAATGTCATTTAAACTAAACTTCCCTTTTTCTTCCTTCTTTCCCACCATATTTTCTTGCTGAACATAACATCATATCGCACTGGAGGTGTTCTAGATCAGGTTGGATGGGATCCTGGGCAACCTGATTTATTGGGTGTCAACCATACAAGGAGGTTGGAACTAAGTGATCTTTAAGGTCCTTTCCAACCCAAGCTGTTCTATGAGTCTATTATATGAATTTACAAAGATCTGTAGAATTAGGCTCGTTGACTTCACTTAATCTACTAATGTTTTCAGTTAACTACATCTGAATTACTTCAATGGAATAGGGTCCAAGGGCTTAATAATAATAATTCTTGAAATATATATAATGTCCTATTAGAATGTTCATGTCATTCACTTCCTCAAGTAATTTGTCAGGAATAATTGGAATGTCTTTATGTGTTTTCGAAAGGTTTGGGGCATGTTAATTTAAAAGTTTAGACAGCGCCTTCACAACCAGATCTATTGTTAGAATACCTTCAGTAGTTCAACATTAATTTCTAAAACACGTTTAAGATGGTTTGTTTTTCTGCATACATTTAAATATGCTCTAAAACTGACTTTAAATAAAAACAGCAACAACAATAACAACAGCAACAACAAAATACTAGTAGCATCCATACAGTTAAGTTGCAAACCCCTAGTTGAAGTCTGAGAACTTTCTGGTACAGAAGGAAACATCAGTAAAACACATCGCTGTTGACTGAAGTAGAAATGCCTTTTTAATCCAAATGTAGTTTTTTTGTTTTGTTTTGTTTTGTTTTTAATGATTTTTATGTTGTATTCACCTACTTAAGCTTTATTTTACCAAATCTCAGCAGTTGCAAATGGTAAAATGTGCTTTGACCATGACTAAGTCCTTTGTACTGAAATCCATAAGTAAATATTTTCAAAGTGATTCTCTCTTCAGACTCATTTTTTTTGTGTGTGAAATATGTATCCAATTATTTTCTGTTTTCTTATTTGTTTTTTCTTCTAAAGATATTTAGATAAGAACAGTATTGTATTTTCTATTTGTCATGGTTTTGTGATTTTTGGTTATTGGTATTCCACATCATAACATCATGTAGTGGATATACCTGGTTCTCAGAAGAGAAGGACTACTACAGTCCTCACGGTACTTTGCTCCTCTGTTACCATTTTCCAGCCGGAGGGAAAAGATAAAAGCTCGCAGTATAAAAACTTGCAGATCACGAGACCTCGTCCCTTTTTCCTCCATCTCTCGTCTTGGCAGCACCTCGCTCTCTAGCCGTCTTATCATCGGTAGTAGAGTAAGGCCTACCTTGATTTGGGGACATTCTCTCTCTGTATTGGATTTATCAGCTTAAATTGTAATTATATTGTATTATAGTGTGTTGTTTTGCATTCCGATATCTTATTTAGTAATTTAGTTTGTTTCTCCTCAGATTGTTGCAGCTGTTCTTTGCTCTCAGGGCCATCTCCTTACCCTTGTCCCCTTTTCCCTTTTCACGGGGCGTGGACCCGTGGATCCCCCGTCCCCTTCGTCACGGAACCGGGCCGAACGCCCGTAAACCGTTGACACTATTGTAAAATTCACTATAGTTTTTCTTCATGTTATCCTTTCACTGCCTGGTTTAACAGTTCTTTATAATGTGACTCATAATATTCACCAAGCTTTTTCAGCAGTCCAAATTATTCCAGGAATTCTATTTTGTTTGGCAACACACTGCCAGTGTAAAAGCATCTCAAGAAGGACCAGGCAAATTTGAAACATAATTCCTGCTTTCTTCATCTACTCAATGCTTTGCCATTCTTTTTTAATAATCTTCTCATTTTTATTTATTTTGCCTCAGCTTGTGTTCCATACAAAGAAACCATACTTATTTAAGAGTGTTTTTTCATTTTTATTAAATCAAAGTGAAGTTATAAACTACTATAGTATTGCCTGTTGTGTTTAACACGACACTTGGAGTGAATCTTTATTTTAATTTTACAAAAACACTTAGTATTAACTAAGCTTTAATGATAACAGTAAGTAACAGCATTACTAGCTTTGCTCTTTGGGAAAATGGAATACTTCAATGAAGAATATGTGACTAATGTTTTTAAGATACATTCTGTCCTTAATAGAGGCATTAAATCTTACTTTGACATCAAATCATGACATTTTAAAGACAGCATGTAAATACCAATACCTTTGCAAACAAACAAGAAATCTCATTCAAAATGTCAAGCTGCTTGAATAGATTTCCTTCTAAATATCTTGATGAAAACTGGAGAAATGAAAGAAGATTGATATGATTAAGAAAAAAATTAAGATAGTTCTTTACCCCTGAACTCAGTAACTATAACACTATTCTAGGTGAAAGAAATTTGTACGCGCTCATTCATGAACCTAATGGAGCTTTTAACTTTTTTTGCTGTTGTTTGTTGGTTTTATTTGTTGCTAAACAATAAATACAAATTGAATACAAATAAATATGTACTTTTGTATAAGTAAAATACATTTATAAGGGATAAATGCATAAATATGTATACACTCATACATATAGTTACATATCACAGAATCACAGAATTGTAGGGGTTGGAAAGGAAATCTAGAGATCATCGAGTCCAACCCCCCTGCAAAGCAGGCACCCTACAGCAGGCTACACAGGTAGGCATCCAGGTGGGTCTTGAATATCTCCAGAGAAGGAGAATCCACAGCCTCCCTGGGCAGCCTGTTCCAGTGCTCCACCACCGTCACCATGAAGAAGCTCCTTCACACATTGGGGCAGAACTTCCTATACTTAAGCTTATGGCCGTTTCCCCTCGTGCTGTCCCACAGGACAGGCTGCTAAAAAGAGGTTGGCCATGTCCCTTTGACTCCCACACTTAAGATATTTATAAACATTAATAAGATCACCTCTAAGACTTCTTTTCTCAAAGCTGAACAGACTGAGGTCACCTAGCCTTTCCTCATGGGGGAGATGCTCTGTATGCGCATATATATGCATGTATGTATACAATACATATATAAGATATACATGTCATACATATATAAAGCACATACTATGCATGTATATACATATATATTTACATATATATATGCACACATCTCTTGTTATTCAAATCCATGTAAACATATATATATATACATATACTTATTTTAGAGACAGTTGCATGAGAAAATATATATATATATAAAGACAATTTAAAAGAATTATGTTGTTTATGTCTTCCTCTTATAAACATACATCAATGAGTTTTCAATATATATATATTAATTTATATATTTCTAGAGGAAAGGGATGCTATACAGAGGGACCTGGACAGACTTGAGTGGTATCTGGACCCATACCAACTTCATGAATTTCAACAAGGACAAGTGCAAGATTGTGCACCTGGGTCTGGGCAATCCCAAGCACAAATACAGGCTGGGCAGTGAAAGGCTTCACAACAGCACTGAAGAGAAGGATCTGGTGATGCTGATTGATTAAAGATTCAACATCAGCCAGCAATGTGTTCTTGCAGCCCAGAAGGCCAACTGTATCCTGAGTTGCATCAAGACAAGTGAGACCAGCAGGTCGAGGGAGGTGGTTCTGCCTATCTACTCTGCCTTTGTGAGACCCCACCAGGAGTACTGCATCCAATTCTGGGGCTCTCAATATGAAAAGGACATTGAGCTGTTGGAGCAGGTCCAGAGGAGGGCCACAAAGATGATTAGAGGGCTGGAGCACCTCCCCTATGAGGACAGGCTGAGAGAGCTGGGGCTCTTCACCCTGGGGAAGTCTCTGGGAAAATCCTTCAGCAGACTTCCAGTACCTGAAAGGGATCCAGGAAAACTGGGGGTGGCACTTTTTATAAGGCCATGTAATGATAGGACAAGGGAAGATGGTTTTAAACTGAAAGAGCGTAGAATTAGACTAGATATTAAGAAGAAATTCTGTACTGCGAGGATGGTGAGATACTGGAACAGGTTGCCCAGGTTGTGGATGCCCCCTCCCTGGTGGTGTTCAAAGCTGAGCTGGATGAGGCTTTGAGCAACCTGGTCTAGAGGGAGGTGTCCCTGCCTATAGCAGGGGGGCTGGAACTAGATGATCTTAAAGGTCCCTTCCAACCCAAACCCTTCTATGATATGACTATGATATTTGCATAACATTTGGATGCAATCAGTCTTCATAAAGTCTATAAATATTGTTTCTACACTACTAATAAATCCTAACAAAATAAATTATTCACCTAATTACAGATAGAAATTAATAATATTTAATGATTTCTATGGTTATCTAGGTGAAACAAAATCTGGCATTTTATTTTATAATGTGCATATGTGATATTGGGTGTCTGATTTATCATCTGCATTGAAAAGAGAATAATGTTCAAAATGGTACAATAAAAAGAAAAACACACAAAAAGAACACCTAAATTAAAAGAAAAAGGCAGATGCTTTTCATCTTTTTATTGCTGTGGAAACAGCATGGATTTTGTTTTGTACGGAATATTTTTGTACATATTTTAATAGAGGTAAGGTGATGTATTTTTCATTTTCTCTGCAGTATATTACATTGTGCAATGTTTTGAATGGATTGTGCAAGTAGAAAACCTGTTTCTAAATCAACTCATGTAAGATTTATAATAAATATAGACATAAAATATTTGCAGTGTTTATAAGCTATTTTGAAGTAGGCTTCTGGAAAACAAAGCTCAGTGATAACTATTTTGATCTTAAATATCACTGAATGTATTAAAATGGTAATTTAATAACTATTGAGTTCAGGACTTTACACAGAAACAAAACAAGGCAACGGGTAGGATTGCAACCCTGGATTTCAGGAGAGCCAACTTTGATTAGAGCTCTGAAAGGTAAGAGGTCATAAAAGAGTTGGTTGACATTTAAGCACTGCTATTTCCAAGCTCAAGATTGGTACATACCAATGTAAGAAGAGAGTAAGAGTAAGAAATCAGGCAAATGTAGGGGAAGATCTACATGGATAATCAAGAAGCTTATGGAAAAACTCAAATGGAAGAAGAAAGTCTACAGAATGTAGAAAAAGGATCTGGCCACTTGAGAAGATATAGAATTTTTTTCAGGGCATGCACAGTTGACACAACGATGTCTAAGACCAACTTGGGATTAAATCTGGTGAGGCATGTCACCAGATGCCTTCTTGCATCAGCCTTTACTACTAAGACTGCCCCCCAGAAATTCCAGACCCAGGAAGCAAGAGAGAGTCTGGAGAAAAGATGATTTTTCCTTGGCCAAGGATGGTCTGATTGGAAATTATCTAGGCAAACGTGACACTCACAAATCCATGGCATTTGTGCTGAGGGATGATGCCATGCACGAGTGCTGAGGGAGCTCGTAGATGCCAAGCCACTCTATACTCACTTTGAAGGATCATAGAGAATGGGAGAGGTGCCTGAATACTGTAAGAAAGCCAATGTCACTCCTGTCTTCAAAAAGAACATTTAGAAGGAGCCAGGAAACTACAGGTCAATCAGCCTCACCTCCATCCCTGGGAAGGAAATGGAGCAGCTTCTTCTGGATGTCACCTCCAAGCAAGCAGAAGAGAAGGTTATCAGAAGCAGTCAGTATGGATTCACCAGGGGGAAATGATGCTTGACCAATCTGGTACCCTTCTAAGATGTCATGACTGGCTGAGTAGATGAGGGAAAAGCAGTGGATGTTGCCCGCTTTGTCTTCAGCAAGGCTTTTGACATTGTTTGCCACAACATCTTCATGGGTAAGCATAGGAGGTGTGAGACACACGGGTGGACAGCAAGGTGGATTGAGAGCTGGCTGACTAGCAGAGCTCAGAGAGTTGTGATCAGAGGCACAGAGTCTAGCTGGAAGTCTGTATCTAGCCATGTTCTCCAGGGGTTGATACTGAGTCTAGTATCATAGAATCATAGAATCACTGAGTTTGGAAAAGATCTCTAAGATCATCTAGTCCAACCATCCTCCTACCACCAATATTGCCCTCTAAATCATGTTCCTTAGTAGCATTTTCTTAAGTACAATTTTCTTAAACACCTCCAAGGACAGCAACTCAACTACCTCCCTGGGCAGCCCATTCCAGTGCCTAATCACTCTCTTGTAGAAGAGGTATTTCCCGAAATCCAATTCGAACATTCCCTGGTGCAACTTGAGGCCATTCTCTCCAGTCCTATATGTCCTAGTTATGTGGGAGAAGAGGCTGACTCCCACCTCATCACAGCCTCCTTTCAGGAAGTTACAGAGAGCTATAAGTTCTCCCCTGAGCATCCTTTTCTCCAGACTAAATAATCCCAGTTCCTTCAGCTGCTTCTCACAGGATTTGTGTTATAGAGCCTTCAACATCTTTGTTGTCCTTCTCTGGACATGCTCCAGGCCTCAATGTCATTCTTGTAGTGAGGGGCCAAAAACTGAATGCAGAACTCAAGATGTGGCCTCACCAGAGCTGAGTACAGGGGGACGATCTCCCTGCTCCTGTTGTCTGCTGTTATGGTTTTATGATTTTCGGTTATTGGTATTCCACATCATAACATCATGTAGTGGATATACCTGGTTCTCAGAAGAGAAGGACTACTACAGTCCTCACGGTACTTTGCTCCTCTGTTACCATTTTCCAGCCGGAGGGAAAAGATAAAAGCTCGCAGTATAAAAACTTGCAGATCACGAGACCTCGTCCCTTTTTCCTCCGTCTCTCGTCTTGGCAGCACCTCGCTCTCCAGCTGTCTTATCGTCGGTAGTAGAGTAAGGCCTACCTTGATTTGGGGACATTCTCTCTCTGTATTGGATTTATCAGCTTAAATTGTAATTATATTGTATTATAGTGTGTTGTTTTGCATTCCGATATCTTATTTAGTAATTTAGTTTGTTTCTCCTCAGATTGTTGCCGCTGTTCTTTGCTCTCAGGGCCATCTCCTTACCCTTGTCCCCTTTTCCCTTTTCACGGGGCGTGGACCCGTGGATCCCCCGTCCCCTTCGTCACGGAACCGGGCCAAACGCCCGTAAACCGTTGACATCTGCACTATTTCTGATAAAAGCCAGTCTTGTTCAGCAGCTTCGTCAGTGACCAGAATGAAGGGATAGAGTGCAACCTCAGCAAGTTTGCTGAAGATATGAAGCTGGGAGGAATGGCTTTTCTGCCCTTCAGCAAGGCCTGGACAGGCTGACTTGTTGGACATGGAGAGGAACCTTAAGAGGTTCAACCAAAGCAAGTGCAGAGTCCTACACCAGGTGATGATTAGCTGCACACAACAGTACAGATTAGGGGCTGATCTGCTGAAACGAGCTCTGCAGAGAAGGATAAAATACATTATGTGGGTTTTTTTTTGTTTGTTTGGTTGGTTGGTTGGTTTTATCTGATATCTAGAAGCACCCAGGAAATGATCATGTGGATGGCAAGTAGTTAACATCATTACCTACTGCACTGAGCAGAATTATTCAATTGTCAAATAGTTCTTAGTCTCTATCTGTTCTTTTTATCTCAGATAGCAAAATCTTTGAGTCAATACCAAATTTTCTTATCCATGTTGCTGCAAGCATGATCAAGTAATTATTCACTATCATTTTTGCACTGTATGTGTTTGCTAAATACATTTGCCAAAGGAATAATGAATGTTCCCAGTAAAGATATTTCAGAGTCTCACTTTCTCACTATTCTGAGCTCACCTCGTCTAGAGCATGTTTTTGTTGTCGAAGTTAAATACTTGAAGTATTTAGATGGGTAAACTCCAAATTAACAATTTAATTGTGCAATACACTCAAGAAACCTGAAATTTAAAGAGGTACATTAACTTCAAGTAAAAAAAAAAAAAAAAATCAAGATTTCTAAATAGCTCGTGTAACCTGTCATTAACCAGAACTATCCATAACAGTATTATATAATTGGAGAAGTCATAACTTCCCTCTCAAAAAGATTAAAAAAAAAAAAAAAGGAAAGAAAGAAAAGAAAAGCTGTCTCTATAATAGTTGATGTAATACAAATAATGAAAGAGTTATCTACCACTCAGAGGCACTAAATGGAGTGTAATATCAATGGAGAACTATCCTCACTGTTTCTGGGTGTGATGCTTAAGAGTAAATTATGTAATAGGTCATTACTCTTCATTTTAGGCTATAAGAACATCTTTCTGTAAAGCATCTGCAAGATGTCTTTGTTAAAATTCTGCTAAAATGAAAGACAAAAACATAATTGCAGTTTAGTAGAATAGAACCTTAATTTTGATGTATTATATTGTTTACCCTTTTCACCATCTCAACAGAGAATCCAAAGCCGTGTTCTTATGCAAGTCATCATAGGAATGCATACATTAAACTTAAAACATCTAGATTCACTGCAAGCTTTTGGAAACACTATTGCAAATATTAATACATGCATACACTTGGCATGACAAATAAAAGGAAAAATTGGTTATGTTTATGTAAATATTTATTTTCCTAAAGACACGCATATATATAATTGTTTCTTTTAGCAAATGGGTGGTTTATTATCTCAGCGGGGTCATGGTCAGGCTTCACTACTATGAGTAACTAGTTATTTGTTTCAGCATCTAGAAATAATCTCCTGGAATTCTTTCAGATATAAATTTACATGCATCCTATCAAACATCCAAGGGAATATGCTATGTCTGCTTAACTTTTGCCTATAAGCTTTTTGTTTATGTTACAAATATTTATTTATGTTACAAATAAAAGTCAAAGTCAATATTTTACATCATGTTGTTTCCTGTGAATATTAATACGAAATTGAATTTCATTTTGTTTACTTGGTTTTTTTTTTAAATTCTTTTTCTATCAAAACTTAAGCAAAGAAATGAGCAATTATTAAATATAGAATATGCATGCTCTGAAGCACATATAATCTGGGAAGAAGATGAAGCTTCTTTAAAAGTAGATGGAATACCTGGATGTCACAGCTGGTAAAGAAGAATCATAATACCACTTATGAGCAGTTTGACATGTTCAGACCAAGGCTTGCTGAAGCCTAAGGCGTAGCTGTGTCCCAGTTCTGTAAAGTACTACTAGGATTAAGACATAGAAAATGAATATCATAGTTTTTTTCTATTTGTTTCTCTTGTTACCCACAATATTCTTCAGAAGTGAAAGAAAAAAAAAAGGAAAAAGAAATAATATGGGATTTTTTGTTTGTTTGTTTGCCTATCTCAGTACAAGTGTTGGAGATTGTTTTCTTTAACTCCTGAATGCTGCTACATGGTTCTATATCATGTTTTCCCCTGGCTATAAGTTCTACATTTCAGATCATTTTATTGTCAGTATTTCAGTGTAATTTTTATTTTGACTGTCTCAGCTATTTTAAAGTACAATATAAAGTACTGTTTTAGCAATAACGAGTACTTATTTAAGAGTTTGAATTATTGGAACTCAGATCTCCAATTAAAATTTTAAAATTTGCTTCTAGTCCAAAAATTTAACACTACTGTGTTTAATTTGCAAACTCTTGTGTGAATTCAATTCTGCAGAAATCATACAGTTCCACACACCATTTGAAATGAATAATAATAACTGCTGTAAATCAGAAACTGAGAGAAAATTAAACAGAAAAGGCGAGACAAAACAACAACAACAACCAGCTTTACCACCAGAAAAAATAGGCAGTGCATTCGTGAAAATCAGTTGCCAAAGAAACAGTAGTGCACCATAACAGAAAATGAATGTTAATATTAGACAGAAAGATGAACTTCTGACTTGTTTTAAAAATAATTGAAAAAAAAAAAGTCACATTTTATAATACTAGTAATTGAGTGGTTCATATATCCAGAGTTATTTTTTATCATATTTTGTGTGTGTTTTGTATTTCCTAGAACTGGTTAAAACTCTGAATTCTATAGAATGCTGAGGCAGGAAATACTGAATTTTTGGGGCAACTTATACATTCTTTTGGTATAAAAAAACAGCATGCCCATAATTATCTGTCTAATTTAACCAAGGCAGTTATGTTGGTTGACTGGTTTTAGAAAGGATAAATATAGGTCTGAAAGCTAACTATTTTTCATTCCAGTAACATCTCACAACAAATTTAATTCACTCTCCATTATGCAGAAAAATGCTAAGTTCAAATCAATTAATTGTTTTAATCAGTTAGTTTTTTTTTTTTTTTTTGGGGGGGGGGAGGGTGGGGGCGGGAGAGGGGGAAATGTATAAACTTGAATACCAATATATCACCTGTTACATTGCTTTTGTATGTCAGAATAAGTGCATAATAATTATCACATAATTTGTTATTTTAGATCCTCTAAGAGACTCTATGCATGTGTAAATAATAGCCACAGTATGAAAGGATGAAAAAAAAAAAAAATAAAAGTTTGTGGCTTCATTTAGAAACTACAGAATGAATATATTATCAATCTGCCTAACACCAAATAAATTGATCATAAGGGGAAAAAAAAATGTAATTCAACTGGATATTATATCCGGAGAGTACTCTTCCACTGATGGTGTAAAGTCTATCTTAAATCATACATCTTGCCTTCAGTATCACAGACCATTTAACATTGAACATTGTGGTGTAACAAAGAAAGGAGGGTAGTATAAAAAGGAGGGAAAAAAAAAGCAGTTACGAACTGTAGTAATACCACCACTTTATTAAAAAGAAGAACCTCTCAAACTAGGGAATAAAAGAAGAAAGATTTAAAAAAAGGAAAGAAAAAAACCCTCTTTTCTCTCAATAATATGTAATGAAGAGTCAATGTATCTTTGAACATTTATAAAAATTTCTTTACTAAATCAGTAGGTTGCTTGATCTGTATGGTAGTCTAACTGGATTAGGCACTCTGAAATGCTATTGTTAGCAAATAGAGGAAGAAAAATGAACTGCATTGATAAATACTTACCAGCCCTATCATTTTTGTGGGATGCATCATCTTAGCTTAATCTTCCAAAAATATTGAGGAGAATAAAATGAGAAAAAATAGTCTCATATGTTGCTTTTCTAATATGAAATAAGTGCATGAGGTTCAAATGAATTTAATGTGGCTGAACGCTTTCAGAAACTATGTCAACTCAGAACTCATATTCATACACAACTGAAAACATTCACATATGCGCAGATACAAAGGCAACAATAATAATAGGAATTAGTGGAGTCTAGTGTGGGAATAATATAGAATCATAGAATCATAGAATCATAGAATCACTCAGGTTGGAAAAGATCTCCAAGATCATCAAGTCCAACCACAACCTAACCATACAGCCCTAACAACCCACCACTAAATCATGTCCCTGAGCACCACATCCAAACAGTTTTTAAACACATTCAGGGAAGGTGACTTAACCACCTCCCTGGGGAACCTATTCCAGTGCTTAACTGCCCCTTCTGTAAAGAAGTTTTTCCTGATATCCAACCTAAACCTCCCCAGCAAAACTTGAGGCCATTTCCCCTTGTCCTGTCACCTGTCACCAGTGAGAAGAGACCAACCCCGCTCTCTCTGTAATCACCTTTCTGGTATTTGAAGAGAGCAATGAGGTCTCCCCTCAGTCTCCTCTTCTCCACACTAAACAGCCCCTGTTCCTTTAGTCACTCCTCATAGGGTATATTCTCCAAGCCTTTCACAAGCCTTGTTGCCATTCTTTGGACCTGCTCCAGCACCTCAATATCCTTTCTGTACTATGGCACCCAAAACCGAACACAGTACTTGAGGTGAGGCCTCACCAATGCCAAGTACATGGGCAAATATTTATTGTATTTCCACTTTTTGCACTAAATGCTACATTCTGTTTCCAGTTTTTAAGGAATGAATATGATAATTTGTGTGTCCAAATCCTATAGGAATCATTGGCTTATTGTAGAACATCTCAAGCTGGAATGGACCCGCAATGGGTCATCAAGTCCAGCTCCTGGCCGAGCAAATGTGTAGAGGTTTTTTTTGTTACATCTACATAATCCATTCTTAAGGCATAAATACAACAGTTTTTACCATGGTAAAGTAAGTTATATTAATGACTTATAATGAAATCTGTCATGATATCTTACTTTAATGAGATACAGAAGTTTTTCTCCATTATTTCATTAAAAAAAATACTTAGTCTATACAGAAACTTAGTCTATGTTTGTATTTGGACTCTGGAAAATATTTTGCCTGTGTTCTTTCATGTGGGCTCTGACTATGATTCTACAGTTTCTTTCTTCGGGGATAAATTCTTGTCTACTTTCTTCTGAAATACTTTGAGTTCTAATAGTTCGGTTTTCTTAGCACTAAGAACACAGCCTCTGTTTAAGGGGAAATACTGCCCTTTCTTAAAATGAGATTCTGAAGAGGAGTTAAACCAACCAAAATATATTTGACCTGTGAAATGAAATAAGCTGAGTAACAATCCTTTGCTTCATTCAAAATCTTCTTTTCAAATGGAAGTTTCACATCACTTTTGTATTTTATGTTGGTCATGAAAATCCCATTCAACTGCAGCATAAGAGAACCAAGCCTGAAGAAAAGAATTTTTTTATTATTATTATTGTAAAATAATCATCAAAACAAAGAAACAGCTAAATACAATTCCAAAAGCATAGGAAATATCAACAGACAAAATTATAGTAGGGATTGGTTCTCAGGGTTACACAGCTTTTGCTCAACCTCTTAAAACAGCTGGACTCACTCAAGTATGTTAAGGATTTATATTTACTAAATTACAGCCTCCTATTCTATAGGCATATTTTTAATGGGTATTGATATGAACATTGTTTTGAATACAATTTGTTTCATATGCTTTGATTCCTTAGCCCTTAAAGTAAAATTAATGCAAATAAAAAAAGTCATCATACAAAGAAAATAACCCCAAGGCTGACATCATACTTTTTACAATGTTTCATTTCTGTTTCAGATTAGAAGTGCAACTGTATCTTGTTTTTCCTAGGTATCTCCTTGTTCTGTATTTTAAAGAACAAATGAAAAGGGTAATAATGTCAAATTACAGTGAAATGAGTCAATCTCAATTTAGCAACTGAATGAAAAACAAAGCATATGTAATATGTCTATGTATATATGTTAATAGTGGGTATATGCAATTGCAAAGATTATTCATTCTTAATACACAAAATAGTTTAGTCACCAAGCAAGGTTAATCTTTGTATTGGGTACAAGTGTCAAGATTCTGGCAGTGGGGTGAACAGAAGGAGACCAAAGTGGTGGTTTCTTTTAAAAGAGACATGGGGCTTCACCATGTCAGACATAGCCCATTCCAGAAGGCTCCAATGGACCCACCTCAGGACACGGCTGAGCCTGGCAGGCAAGATGGCGGCACTTCCTACAAAAATGTATTTAAGAAAGTGAAAATAAAAAAGCAAAGTAACAGTGAGAAAGAATAGTGAGGAAAAAAGGGTGTGAGAACCAACTGCTGATGGCATGGTCAGAGAAGAAGGAGGGGGAGTAGGTACTCCAGGCAACTCACCTGCAGCCTGTGGACCATGGTGAAAAATCTTGTTCCTGAGTAGCCCATTGCAAGAGATACCCACGCTGCAGCAAGTGTAGGATACTAAGCCACAGGATGTACCCTGAGGGAAAGTGCAGTTTATGGAGAGCCCACACACAAGGAGGATCCTGGAAGGAACTGAGGCCTTATGGAGAGGAACCTATGAAAGAGCAGATGGTCTGGCTGGACCTGCAGCCCATGGTTGAGACATGCTGGAGCAGTCAGTTCCTTGAGGACTGCATCCTGTGAAAGGGATACATGCAAGAGCAGGGAAAAGAATTGTGAGAAGGATGGAGCAGCAAATGATGAACTGTTAAGATGACAACTCCCATTTTTCATTCCCCCTGAACTGCTTGAGATGCAGGGAGGAGATAGAAGAGTCAGTAATGAATGAGTGAATTTGAGCTTGGGAAAAAGGAGAGAATGTATCTTTACTTCTAGCTTTGATTCTGACTGTCCAGATCTATTTTAATTGGCAATCAATTAAGATAATTTTCCCCAAGTTATGTTTGTTCTGCTATAATGGTAATTGCTAAATTAACTCCCTTTCTTTACCTTGACCCACAAGCTTTTTTAATCTTATTTTCTCCTCCTATCCTGTTGAGGAGGGAGAGTAAGAGAATGTTTTGGTGGGTGTACGGCAGACAGCCAAAGTCAACACACCACAGACAGTTTTTGTTTTGTGCTAAGCATGGAAATATTGCAAAACAATGAGTTTATGTAGATAATATATTATTCCTTGCTGATATCTCTAATTAAAATAGAATAATAAGCATATAATATCAAATCCTGATACAATAGAAACTATTGTTAAAACTCAAACCATCATTTGCTGTGGATTTCACCAACAAGCTCAATCTTCACCTAATTCAGAACTAGTTTTAGATTCTTAACTGAAATATTTCAGGACTGTAACTTGTAACTTTTTCCATGTTCAAGCTGGATATAGACTACTACATTTCTTTATTCTTGTAATGGCTTTATGATTTTCGGTTATTGGTATTCCACATCATAACATCATGTAGTGTACCTGGTTCTCAGAAGAGAAGGACTACTACAGTCCCCAGGGTACTTTGCTCCTCTGTTACCATTTTCCAGCCGGAGGGAAAAGATAAAAGCTTGCAGTATAAAAACTTGCAGATCACGAGACCTCACCCCTTTTTCCGCCGTCTCTCGTCTTGGCAGCACCTCGCTCTCCAGCCGTCTTATCGTCAGTAGTAGAGTAAGGCCTACCTTGATTTGGGGACATTCTCTCTCTCTGTATTGGATTTATCAGCTTAAATTGTAATTATATTGTATTATAGTGTGTTGTTTTGCATTCCTATATCTTATTTAGTAAATTAGTTTGTTTCTCCTCAGATTGTTGCAGCTGTTCTTTGCTCTCAGGGCCATCTCCTTACCCTTTTCCCCTTTTCCCTTTTTTCTGGGGCGTGGACCCGTGGATCCCCCATCCCCTTCGTCACGGAACCGGGCCGAACGCCCGCAAACCATTGACTCGATATAGACTACTACATTTCTTTATTCTCTGCTGTTTTCTCAGTTGCACTTTTTCATACCTTCATTGTTCCTTGTTTTTCTAACACCTCAATATATTTTGTGGCTCCCACCATCCTCTTCTCAGCTACAGAAAACTTTTCTCAAGTTTAAATTCACTAAAATTTCATAATGCTGAAATAAAGCTGTTGTGGTTTTGTGATT
Source organism: Numida meleagris (assembly GCF_002078875.1). Lineage (NCBI taxonomy): Eukaryota > Metazoa > Chordata > Aves > Galliformes > Numididae > Numida > Numida meleagris. The sequence continues at coordinate 149,812,628 of NC_034409.1, forward strand.
TTTGTTGTCAGTATTCCACATCATAACATCATGTAAAGCACTGGGAGTTAAAGAGTTATTGTTCTGGTTCTGTGGACTGCTGTTACTGAGTGCCTGGCTCTCTGAGGGGAGAAGCTGCATTCCCCATGGGTTTCTGCACCCAGAGGAGGTAGGTGGAGCTGTCTGGCAGGCCTGGAGTCTCTCTTGCTTTGTTCGCTCTGGAGAAGCACGCAGTCCCCCTGCAGCTTACAGAGTAAGGCCTCGGCATGGGAGTCTTTCTCTCTCATTTTGTTTGATTTGTTGGCCTCAATTCCCATATCATATTTAGTAAATTAGCGTTCCTCCTCAGATTGTTGCCACTGTTTTGTTTTAGACCCATCCACTATTCCCCTACCCTTCCCTCTTTTCCCTTTTTTTTCCTGAGGTGTGGGTCCATGGGTCCCCTACCTCACTAGACATGGGACCAGTCCGGGCCAGCCCACAAACAGCCGACACTTTTTTTTCTCTCTTTTATTTCTCTCCTTTCTGGCTGGGTGGCCTGCTGTCCCCCTGTCACAGACACAGATAGATCCAGAGATAAATCTGTGAGAAAAGCATTCCTGTATATAGAAAAAGTTATATTTCCTAGCTTTCAGCATCACTTTTTATTTTATTTTGTCATCTATCATCTCCGTACGAAACTTGATCTCTTCCACATGAATCTAATCTCTGTTGTCAAGATGTATTTGGCAACTACAACCTTCTAATTATCAATCTTCCATTACCCTCCAAAAAAAAAATTGAAGGGTACTAGTAACTGGGACTCCATCCCGAGGGGCACTGAGGCTTCTATTTACTGCCTGCATAATCTCTCTAGTGAGGTTTGCTGCCTACCAGGAGTCCATATTTAGGAAAACAGGATGTGGCTACCAGGTATGATAAAGCTGGAGTACTACTTTCTCTTCCTGCTCTTTCAATCTGAGTCAGAGGAAGCTGCAACTGGAAATTACAAAGTGCTAATAAAGTTTTTATGCCCCTAGGGAACATATCAAAGGGATCAGGAGCTGGTTGGTCTTATCACCAGAGCTTTAGATGGGGGATTTGATTTGATGGGGGAATAGGATGTGCTGCTGAGTGATGGAGAAGATCCAAGGCACACTGTCACTTTAAGAAGCAGCAGGGGAAAGCCTCAGATTTGTCCCAGAAGAACTTGGGCAGGTTTCTCTAGGAAGATATTGGGGCTGATGCCCAGCTGTAGTGCTTCTACCCCAATGCACACAACACAGGAAATAGGCAGGAGGATTTGGAAGCCACGGTATAATTAGAAAATGGTGTTCTAATTGCTAACACAGAAATATGATGCAGCAAATCACAAAACTAAATAATAATCACACAACTGGAATACTACAATTGAGGGCTACAAGCTTTTTAGAAGGAATAGGCTGGTCACAAGTCGTGTTCCCCAGGGGTCCATCTTGGGACCAGTGCTCTTCAAAATGTACAGTTGGGTGTATCCTCAGCAAACCAGCTGATGATACCAAACTCAGTGGTGCAGTTGACAAAATACAAGTAAGGGAAGCCATTCAGAGGAATCTGGACAGGTTAAAAAAGTGGTCCAAAGGAGAATCAACAAGGCCAAGTGTAAGGAATTGAACTTAGGTCTTGGCAATCCCAGATATGCGTATATACTTATACTGGGGTAAAACCTCACTGAGAGCAGCCCTGCAGAGAAAGATTAGATGTGAGAAAAAAATTGTTTACACATAAGGTGTGAGGTTGCACAGAGAGGTTTACTTAGAAGGTTGCACAGAGAAGTTACAGACATCACCTCCTTGAAGGTATTCAAGGCCAAATTGGGCGGGGCCCTGGGTAGCCTGATCTAGTGGGTGATAACCCCGCCGATGGCAGGGGATTGGAACTAGAGGATCTTTAAGGCCCCTTCCAATCCATATCATTCTATGATTCTACAACCATGACAGAATTAGCATGTATTTCATATAGTTATTTCCAACACAGAATAATTAATTCAGTTACAATTCCTAAAATCCATAAAATACATATAAGCTATGATTTAGCTTTAGTTCTGTTACATCTCTTAGCAATAGGTGAGTTAGATTTTAAAACTCATAATATCTCAACTAGATTTTGAACAAGAAGCACAGAAGACACAAACATTTTTAATACTGTTGAAAGAAATGAAGACTCCCCTCGGTATATCTTGAGTTTATACCTTGAAGTACTTTTCTACATAGAACTGAGTAAGACTGCAGGAGCATCACAGGATGTCTAAGACAAACCTCAGCTTCCTTTCACACGGAAATAAATTAAAATGTGAACTTCAACTCTGGCAAGACAAGAGTCCATGTCTCAATCTTCCCTTTCTTTCTCTCCAACCAATCTAACAAAAATGTGTGATGGAACTTTCAGATCAACCTTGGGGCTTTTCTTTCCCCCTGTGCACAAGGAGTAATTCTATTTGTAATAATACTGTCCCATTAGGGATCATATGACCACTCCAGCTCTGTGCATCTGAAATAATGTTATTCAAGAGGAAAAAAAATGAAAAATGAAAAAAGTTATTTCTGATTGACATACAATTCAGTTTGGAGAAGAGTTGGCAAATTGAGTGCTGAACTGACAGAGATGAACACTGAAATCCTGATTAGCAGAACTTTCCTGATACGACTTCTGTAAGTGACAAAATACATTTATTTTTCTGAATATTTCTGCTTCCCTGAGTCTAAGGACAATCTCTAGGAGTGGATAAATTGTTTAGACTTTGTCTTCTGAAGCTGCCAGAAAGGATCTGTCAGGAAAGAATTTTCTTTATGAGTCAGTGATTTGTGAATTGTGTGGATTTTTCCTCACAACTAATTTTGTGATTTCAAGTTATTTATCTGTTTTGAAGAATGCTGACTTGAAAACAAGGATCCTTTTGAAGAGAGAAATGTTATATAAGATACATTTCACATCATATATGTAGTTTTCATATGTGTATACATTAGCATATATATAATAGAAATATCTATGGAAAGACAAATACATAAATTGAACTTAAAGCAGGAAAAGAAAATGTAGTATATATTTTACTTTCATTATCCATCAGTGTTTCCTCATGCAATTCCCCACCTGTAATTCCTTCTCAGGCTTTTTCTGAGGGATAAGAACAACTGTTTTTTAGGCGCTTTATTAATCCATTCAGAGCCTTCCACTAAAACAATTATTTTTATTATAATATCCTGCTGACCACAACCTCCTGATCTTTATAAATCAGTGTTATAAGAAAATGCTATAATTTTCATTCTGTAAATAGGATCTACAAGCCCCTTACTTTTCCAAGGGAGTATAAAATACCTGCTTTAGAAAATATTTCAAAATCCAAGTTTGTGCTTTCCAATTATTTGCCTTCATTATTTATCATTGCAATGTGTTTTGAAAAGGAAAAAAAAAATCACATTAGGTACTGATCATCTTTTCTCAGTTTTTCAAATTTTGTTTGATGAACAAAAAAGTAAGACAAGAAAATAGAAAGTGAAATAGAAGTGAATTACATTCACTACCACAACTATGTGATATTCAACAATTTGAAGGTAAGAGCAACAGTAGAAAAAGAGATGCAATTCTTATAATCTTTGTGTCATTTCATAGAGATGATTTTTTTTTTTTTTAAAATCAAAGATTAGAATATTAGTTAGCCAAAATAATTGCCTCCAGAACAGTTCTGGGAGGCTAAACATGTCCTATTAGACTAAAATCTTAAAAATATATCGTGAGAGAGAGAATAGAGTATAAATAGGTAATCAAGTTCTAATCCAGTATTCAGCATCGTATACTTGGACTCTCTTTCACACAATATATTGTGTGTTTCATGTCCTCTAACTTCTGCAACATACAAGTGTACAAAGACTTCCTTGTCCATAGCCAGTGGAAATGGAGATTTTTTTCTAGGAGGAAAGAGAACTTGGGCAAAAGTTTTAAGATGAGTTATCTTGGATTATAGAAGTGTTTATTTATCTCTTAATTTTAAAGGAACAGCACATCTACATATGATCAGATAAATCCCACTGTAAGTTTCTACTGTATTGAATCTGTTTTAATTATGCGTCCAATAGTCCACATACAAATGCTTATTTTCACTTTAAGAAATCCTATGTATGTTGCAGTTCTTGTAAATTCACTTATTGCCTGAAACTGCATAATTTTGAATGTTGCCCTAACTCAGATTTCATTCTGTAAGTTTTCTTTCAACAGAAATTTCAAATATATTTTTGAGGGAAAAAAATGTATTTACTTACTACTAATTTAAGCTACTTATTTGTTACCTTCAATTAGATCTTAAAATATAAAGCAAGCTAAATTGTAAGATGTCTTTCAAACTTTAATTCTGACTCAAGTCTGCAATGGACAAAAGCAAATCCTTTGATCTCAATTTCTGCAGTGGACCACAGCCTCTTACAGTCTTATTCTTAAAGTATTCCCATCTGGGCCACACAGTCACTTGGACAGATTTTTCAGTATTAGAACTCCAGTAACAGTTTTATAGCATTACTAATTAAATACATATTTTTTTGAAAATTTAACCACATTTGAGATCACAAGTTATCTTCAATTTGTGTGAGAGAAATGTTCAGTGAAAAGGTGAAATCATGTTTGTTTTTACTTATTTTTGTGTATTTTCTGTTCCCTATTTCCCTCCCAATGCGTATTTTCATTTTAACAGCCACAGTACAGTTACAGCAGTGACCAGTGAAGTGTAAGTCAGGCTGTCAGTCACGTCATTTATTCTGTCCTCTGAATATGACTATATTAAACAAAAAAAAAAAAAAAGGGAAAAAATCACATGAAGGAGAAAAACAAATGATTCAAAATAACATTTTTTTCCATCAGTATCTTTTCCCCCTCTTATTTGGTAGGAAATTGAAACTAAATTTAGAAAGATTAATGTAGTGTCTCAAGTACGCTGACAATTTCAAAATAAACAATTATGTTTGTTACTCTGTGGAAGCTGCTATAAAAATTTGATGCCAAGACTAGTTCAGTAATTGTTTGTTTTTTTTATAATGTTATTTTTCTAACTTGAACAAGGATCTTAAATATTCATAGTTCAGCAAACAAAGAAATATGAAGGCAATATATATATATATAAAGAAACGAAAACAAAGTCATTTGATTGCAAAAAAATATATTTGTAAGAATATAGGAGCCATGAAGATTATGATAACATAAATTAAACATAAAATTCAAATTTCTTTTTAGAAAAAATGTGGAAAACCCTAGTGTAATCTGGCTTCTAAATTCATATCACATTACTTCAAAATATTCCAGCTTATCTTGGTTGTCAGTTGTATTATGCCATATACAGGTACAGGTTCCTGTTTTATGTGGCTTACGCAAAAGTTGAATGCAAAATTTATGTATTGCTTGTGTCTTGTTCAATTCATCTGCTTGTTGTTTCATTCGCATTTCAGAAAATGTAAAGAAAGAAAAAGCAGTAAAATAACAAAACTATGTCACATCTTGTGATCTGCAAACCATTTTATCTTTCCTTCTGAACGGAAAATAGAAACAGAACAACGCAAAGTACTCTGTGGTATGTAGTTCTTCTCTTCTGAGAACCAGGTACCCAGAAATAGCAACAATCCCCGGAATGGGAGCATTAACTCTAACTCCCAGTGCACTACATGATGTTATGATGTGGAATACCAATAACAAAAGTGATAAAACCATGACATTACTATTCACAAACTTCAAATATTATTAGGGAGAAGTTTCTATAAAAATAGAAAGACTATTGTGTATATATTGAATATAGATTACTGCAAACAAGTTTTCTTCTTAGAGTCATTAAGTGAAGAATGACAGTCTAATACTTAAGTCATCCCCTTCCTGCTAAAGTTTGTAAAATTCTCCCATGGACAAATCTGTCAAAGCACTTAAACATCTATGAATATTTGTGTACTCATTAGTCCTTCAGTAAAAAATGAAATGCATTTGCAACTTTTGCCTTCAGTTTAAATCAGCAGAAATTGTCCTGTATATTTCAAGAAAAGGAATATTTAGCACTTAAGGTTTTCCTGGATGCTTAAATAGAAGATTTTGTTAATAATAATATTTGTCAAAGACAAATTAAGAGTGACATGCAAAACTCCGAATGCCTTATCTGTCATTAGTCTGTACAGTCTCTTACTCATCATGAGTATTTAATCATGAGTATTAATGTATGCAACATGAATTCATTTTAAAATAATTATTTTATTATTAAACTATAAGACCTGTACCTACAACGATAGTGAAAAACTGCAATTGCGACCAACTCTAGTCAGCTTTATCAAAATACTCTGAATGAATGTTTTTTAGAAGCAAGTTTTTTAGTACTTGAATGCAGACCTGTAAGGTTTATTTTTTTTTTATCCAGAAATATGTAAAGGTAATTTTTCCATATGTACTGTTTAGATGGATACAGCTAATATAAAAAACAGTACAATAATCAAACCAGTTGTACACACAAAGTTTTATTATGCCTTAATAATATTTCAAAATAACAAATACGATTTTTTTCCCTGCATCCCAAAGCCTTTTAAAGGTTGATTAATTTTTCACTTGTGGCAGAAAAAGGAATACGTAATTCTCCTCCACTGAAGAATCTATATTCCGTAAGAAATACTATCACTAAGGCTGTCAAATCTTCATATTTTTACTGCAGATTTGTAATACAATTTACATTTAAGTGTTTGTTATAACTAAATGTGTGATAAGTCACTGATAACTGCACACCATGTTTGTTTTTTTTCCCTGCACATGATGCCACTTGTCACCAAAAGGTCCATGTTCAAATGTACAAAAAAAAAGGATAAGAACTGATGGACTTATTCGATATAAACAATTTTAGGTAGTTGAGTCTAACATTTGACCATGTTTATACTTACTTAAGTAAATAATTAAGTAGTAATTAATTAAATAACAAAGTATTTACAATGTAATTATGGAAGAGTGAATGGTTAATAAGCAAAGCCATAACATATTTTGGTAGAAGAAATGTGATTGTGTGATTATACTGTACAGGAAGTATTAAAATAGTTTAATAATAGTTTGGAACATAAGTGCTAAGTTTTAAAGAAAATAAAAATCTATTACTTTATATTTGAATACAGATGACATTATTTAATTATCAGATTTCTCTCTTTAACAGATAGCCTCATGTATACAGAAATGAATCATGCAGGGATCTGAAGCAACAAAATCTTGTTCACTTTACACCCTTGCATTGTTCAAAAACTAACTGACTTTTTTTCTTGTAATTTTCTCTTTGGAAAAAAAGAGATTTCTAGATTTATTTATAGAATACCAGATGTTCCTAAAAAAGTTTTTGGAAAACTTTTCAATTAAAATATAAAAGTTTTCCTCCTCTTTCAGAAAATTGTGTATATCAGGAACATAGCTTGATGTTTTCTGTATCCTTTCTACAGAATAAAAGGAAATGAAAAGAATAAATATCCTTTGAAAATAAACTTTCCACAGTTATTGGAAAAAAATAACTACTTCAAGAGACAACATTTTTCCCAAGATTTTTCCCTACGTTTGGTCCATGTGATCATGGACTCCTCCTTCTTCAGTAAAATATTATCATGAATAATTATAGAGTTAAAAGACATTAGTTTACTGAGTGATAATCATGGTATTTCCTTGTTTCCACTTTCATGAATCAAACAAATACATGCGCTTGGTTTTAATAAAGCCAAGGATAACTCAATTACACTAATGATTTTAGCAATGATTTTACATCGTAAGCCTTTTCTCTGCTAGATCAAATTTTAATTTGAAATGAAGTAATAATAGAAAAGCAGAGATTTTTCAGACTTTTACTGTCACAGTAGAACATATTTCTCACATAGTGAGAAACATACAACATAATTTCGAGATCTGTCCATATTTTAAGTAACAGAATATGGCAAAGAAGCATAGGATTAGTCTATTACAGAAGACAAACTAGAGAAGAAATTCAGCTGAATACACACTGGTAATAACAGTAATAAAATTCTAACAAAGAAATGAAATTATAGACTTTTAAGGAAATACATTGAATAAATGAAACATGCAGCCCTAAAAAGCTAAGATTTCATGCCAAGGCAACAAGGTTTCTTCAAAATTTTAAAAAAATTATGCTTAGAATCAATTTTATTTGAATGGGGGGATGAGATGGAGGTATAACAATCCATATATTCTTACAAATCATGTGGAGGAGAAAAAAGTATTTACTGGGCATTAAGCTATTCAGCACAGAGATTTTAAAAAATAATAGAAATCAAGCAAACAACAGTTTCAAACTGTTAGACTACAGAATTTGCTGACAGTGTATTGTGGAGTTGAGAATTACATTTGCCTTGGTAAGATGAAAAGGTATATCTGTAGAAGAAAATCCTACATGCAAACATTTACCACACAAATAAATAATTCCCTCTGGATCCAGAAATTCTCTAAACAGATTATCAAAAGATAGAAATATTTTGGATAAGAAATTAAAGTAATTTTCTCTGATCAAATATTCTTTCAACCTCTTTTGCTTTTTTGTTTCCTTACTTAGCTTCTTCTGGAGATTGTCAGAAGTTTTGTGCTGACCTCAGTAGACTTTGATGCATCTCATCTGCTACTTGGTATCTTTGAAAGACTGCCAAGATATAGAGGACAAGAAAGAGGACAGTAGAAGTATTTTTTGATGGTGCATGAGAGAAAACGAATATTTGAATCCCCAAACATACCTTCGATTATCTGGAAACACTGTCTTTGAAATGAATTAACAATTGAGAATAAGTACAGCAACGTTAATTCTTTTCTGCACTCTTCCTTCCATGTACATCACAATGCTATTGCATGTTCCTGTCTTGAAAAGAGGATATTTCCCAGATATACTCACTTTGAAAAATCATTCACATATCTTTGCTATCTCCTTAAATTATTGTCATTATTTAGGTTGGAGGAATGTCCAAAAAGATGAAATAGTTTTGTCTTGCTTCCCTCTATTATGCAGAAGGAATATGTTTCTATTTCAGGCAACATGCCAATATTTTTCTGCTTCTGAATTGTACAAGCTTTCAGACAGAAAATCAAATTACAAAGAGAAGCACTCTAAAACAAAATGGAAAGAAAAATAATAATCTGGATGGTACTATCTACCTACAAAAAAAAGTGATATCACATGAGCTTTAATCATAGAATCACAATAGTAGAGATCGGAAGGGGCTTCTAGTATTCCAACAACCCTGCTCAAGCAGGACCATCTACAGCAGGTCACCCATGGCTGTATTTACATGGCTTCTGAATATCTCAAAGGAGAAAAGACTCTACAACCTCTCTGAGCAATCTGTGCCAATGCTTGGTCACCTGCACAGTAAAGAAGTGTTCCCTGACATTCAGCTGTAATCTCCTGGGTTTTAATGTGTGCCCATTTATTCTTATCATCAATGATTGCTGAAAATCAACTTAGTAAGTACCTAGTCAACATTTTCGACAGAAATATACTTGGTTATATTTTAGGGTTTTTTGTGTAAGATTATTCTTCCCTTCACTAAAATAATATGGCATTAATAATAGTTGGTTGCAAATAAATTCCTACCCATTTTCCTTCTTCTTCTTTATTAGCTTCTAGAAGAGAATGTAAAGGTATATCATCTTTACCTTTAAGAAGTGTCTTATATTAAAACAACCTGTTTGTTCTGTAAGATAAACTCACTGCATTAGTACTTTACACAGCTTCTAATTAGTCCACTTGAACTTTGTCAGTGGAACTGTCTGGTCTCATGAATCTTATTACAAGACAAAATTTTGAAAATAATTACTTTAAAAATCTTTTTTGTATCCAACACTGTCATGGTTTTGTGATTTTTCGTTATCAGTATTTCACATCATAACATCATGTACCACACTGGAAATTAAGGTGTTAATGCTCCAATTTCATGGATCTTGGATAGTTCCGGGTACCTGATTCTCAGAAGAGAAGAAGCACTATATTTCCCAGAGGACTGCTCACTGTTCTGTTACTGTTTTTCGTTCAGAGGGAAAGACCAAAACTGTTCACACACCACGAGATGTTCCCTTTTGCTCGCTCCCCTTCTGCTCATCCCAGCTGACTCTCTCTACCCAGCCCTCTCACCACCAGTGTTAGAGTAAGGCCTTTTGGTTTTTGGACACTCTCATTTTACCTGATTTATTAGCTTCAATTCCAATTATATTGTGTTATTTTGCATTCCAGTATCTTATTTAGTAAATTAGTTTGTTTCTCCTCAGATCGTTGCCACTGTTTTGTTTTAGGCCCGCCTCCCTATGCTTTTTCCCCTTTTACCTTTCCCAGGGCATGGGTCTGTGGGTCCCCGTGCCCCATTACTCACGGAACCGGGCTGAACCTGTCCATAAACCATTGACAAACTCAAAGGACAATATGGACATCAAAGCCATCAATGAATTAGTGCTGAGAGCAGGTTCTAGAGAATAAAAAGCATCTATACGATAAAGTAAGATATATGCACCTTGTATTCTTGGACATAGAAGTGCTTTCCAAACACTGGAAATTATGAAAAGGCAACACTGCACTCCAACATTTACACAAAATCCTCATGTCACTGACTTGCTGGTAAATTTCTTGTTTATTAAGTGCATTGCATATAAATTATTTACTTGGAAAAAATGCTATTAAAACATGATATTGACTTCATGGAACACATTAACAAAATTATATTGTATGGATATTTTTATGTGATACATTTTTCCATCTCATGTTTTCTACTGGAAAATAGCTGTTCACTTCAGCATCTTAGATTTAATAAACAGGATGTCTGGTATTTCCTGAAGCTAAGCTGTGAGGACAAATTTGAAGTAAGAACTGAAAAATGTATGCTTTCACTAGGTATACTCTAATGTTTGTAATCTATTTGGAAGTACCTATATGCTAAAATAGTGATCTAAGTTGGATAACAGTCTGTTAACTTGTTTGCTATGCTGCAGGGTATGGCTGGGCCCAGCAACCAAGATGGCAGTTCCTCAGGGAAAAATGTATTTAAGACAGGGCAAAGCACTTCACAGTCAGCAAGGAAAAAAGTGTGAGAAGCAGCTCTGCAGAAACCAAGAAGTAAAGAAGGAGTGAGAACAAGCACTCTAGGTGCCAGAGCACAGATCCCCCTGCAGCCATGAAGAGAATACTCACTGGAGGAGACAAGTGTAAGAATGAAGAGAAACAGTTATGAGCAGATCACAACCTCCCTTCCTCATCCACCTGTGCCACTGGAGGGAAAGAAGGGAAATAGGAGTCATAGAATCATAGACTGTCCTGAACTGGAAGGGATCCTCAAGGATTATTGAATCCAATTCCTAGATCCATACAGAATCACCTAAAATTAAAGAAAAACATTTCTGAGAGTATTGTCTTAACACTTTTTGAACTCTGGCATCTTAGTGCCATGATCACTTCCCCAAGAGCCCAACCACCCTCTCAATGAGGATCTTATTCATAACATCAAAACTGAACCATTCCCTGATGCAGCTTCAAGCTGTTCCCTTGGGTCCTATGACTTGTTGTCAGAAAGAAGAATGTTTCCCTTCAGTCTTTTGCAAAAATTCAACTGTTATATAAAAATCAATATACATCTAACCTACTTATTAGAATAGCCTTCTGAAACTCAATTAAAAAAAAGAAAATACAGTGTAAGTTTTAAATTGTATTTTATCTCAATTAAATAACTAGCAATGCAAAGTGATAAATGAAATATACATGTAAAATGAAGAGTAGGAATTGGAGCAACCAGAAATTTATGAAATATAATTTTAAATTATATTTTGTTGTGGCAGAAGTTAATTGAATGCCAGTAATTAAGGGAAATGAACAAAAGAGAAACTTAATTAAGTCATCTGCTGAGAGATTATATACTAAACAAGTTTCAAACTTTGAGTAGCTTTGATAGGGTGGATGAGGATCAACAGTTAATACACTCTTCCACTCTAAAAATAAAAATGATCCGAACCTCATTATTCATACCAGAAAACAATAATAATAAAAGGTAAAAGGTATATCTTTTTCAGTAGTATATCTTTGTTCAATAGATTCACTTGCTGCTAAGTTCTGTGAATGTTACATGTTTACTTGCATCATAAATGAGACTGATAATCTTCAGGAAAGGAAACTCTTCCAAAGATACAAAGCACTTAGAAGAACATCATCTAAGGAAGCCTCTAAGTTGAAGACAGTTGGGGAATAGATTAATACTTGAGAAATGAAACATGAAATGCTCATTCTGACTGTGTATTCTTTTTCACAAGTGTTTTCTTTTAACCGCAACATGACTCAGGATACTTGGCTGACCTGGTATGACCTCTAATATATTCCTTTATTATTCTATTGAGAATCATATCCATTTAATTGTGGAAAATATATTGGAGTAAGTCTATTCAATGTACAGATTGATAGTGAAGCAACAGATGAGTAAAATCATGTTCCCATTTAGTCATTGTTCCTCTTATTTCAACAACAAAAACATTGTTAATGGTTTTTGTTTCTTTGCTATCCCCTCCCGCCGCTGTCCATCCTCCCGACCCGAGGCTGTCCGTGCTCGCTCGGACGGAGTCTCTCAGTCACCAATGCGGTGGAAGCGGATCTTGTTTATTCCCCGGGACGCTCCCGGTATTATACCCATATACCTGACCGCATCTGTGACCTGCGCTGGTTTCATAACTTCTGTCCAATCACAGCCTCAATCATGCGCTGTGCACGAGGCTCTGTGTCCAATCACAGTCTCTGTCACGCACTGTGCACGAGGCTCCGTGTCATGGGCTGCCCGCCCTCCTTCTGGTCGGTTCTTCTGTCTTCTAAGTCCTTCTTTGACTTCCCCAGCTTTCGGAGCTTCCGGGTTCATTCAAGTCACATGCACAGGCGCAATAGCTATTCTTGCGTAGCGGCACTGAGTACTAATGAGCGGCTATCACTTAATAAGCAGCCGTTGAGACCCGCAGATTTCATTACATATCTTGACATCAGAAACTAAAACTTGAGGTAAGTCAGCCTATCAATACCAACAAAGAGGTCATCAAGGAAATCAGTCCAAACTCTTCACAACAATACACAGTGAGCAACAAGCATAAGTTAAAAGAGAGCTAAAGACCAGGCACAAGGAAAACATTTTCATTATGAAAACAGTCCAGCAGTGGAGCAGGCTGCCCAGAGAGGCTGTACAGTCTCAGATTTCTCCAACTTTCAAGACCTGTCTGAGAAACTGAGTCTGACCTCAGATCTGATAGTGCTTTGGATTCTGGACCTTCTGAGGTCCCTTTCTATCTGGATTACTGTATGATCTTATGATTCTGTGATCAATTTACAAATGAAAGTTCAGGGAAGTGTTAAGAAAATTCTTCCCCCCCCCCCCCCCCGTAATATTTGTAGTTTGAATTTAACTATCATATGGACAGAAAACAGAATATTGGCTTTTTGTTATGACAGCCTGTATCATATCCAGTGAAGAAGGGATTTTACAGAGTTTTTTTTTTCAACTTCCTTCTTCTTCTCTGCTCTTTTTTTGTAGTAAGCATGAGTCTTCCTTTCTTACAAGAAGACTAGTAATAGGGTTATCATATGCAAATTCTAAAAATTTTACTGTGGAAGTTTAAGGTTATCTAGGCATCTGCCTTTCACTATCTACTCTGTAGCCAGGGTGCTTGAATGTAACCTATACTTATGCCTTATATATCCCAGTTCAGAGCCTAGTATAAACAGTCACAGAGAAGCACGCAGCAAATACTCTAGTTCTATACCACATAAAATTTGTATTATGTTGTTTTTATGCATATCTTACTCTAATCTTACAGGCAAGAATTACTGAAAGAAAAGATTCCGTTTCATTCAGTGTGATATATTCTTGTGTCACCTTGATGTCAGTATTTATATTTTGCTTACAAAGGAAGCATCTTTTTTGTGTGTGTGTGCTTTTTTTGTGTGTGTGTGTGTGTGTGTGCTTTTTTTTTTTTTTAACTAAATCTGTATCAACAACAAAACTGTAACTAAGCAAGAGAGAAGAGAGTCTGGGACTGGGTGTCTTTGAGAATGCTAATGTGTGAATAAAATAAAGCATTTGGAATTTTCAAAAGCTACAAGTGAGAAGAATTTGAAAAACATAAAAGCAAAATTCACAGTTAGCAGTTTCCTCCTTTTATTAGTATTTAAAAACTTAGCTGTTCTCTAACTCTTCAAAAACCATAAAAACCTTCATTAGACTTATTAGATGTAATTTCTCAGAAAATTAAATAACAAACTGTGATTAAAAAGTCCAAGACCTGATGATTTTTCATATTTGAATAAATCAGGAAGTTTGATCTAAAACAATCTTTCACTTTACATAAGAAAAAAAATTAATGTGATCAAAATGACGTGAACAGTGGGATCAAGTGCACCCTCAGCAAGTTTGCAGAGGTCACCAAGCTGAGCAGTACACTTCTTATAAGGCCATGTAGTGACAGAACAAGGGCAAACAGTTTTAAGTTGGAAGAAGGTAGATTTAGACTAGATATTAGGAAGAAATTCTTTACTGTGAGGGCGGTGAGACACTAGAACAGGTTGCCCAGTGAGGTTGTGAATGCCCTCTCCCTGGAAGCATTCAAGGCCAGATGGGACGGTGCTTTGAGCAACCTGATCTAGTGGGAGGTGTCCCTGCCTATAGCAGGAGGGTTGGAACTAGGAGATCTTAAAGGTCCCTTCCAACCCACATCATTTTATGAAATAAAAAAAGTCAAGAAAATATACACACAGTAAAAGAATTATGGAGTGTTGAATATTTAAAACTTTGGAATGAAAATAGGCCCTCTCATCTGTGCTGTTGAATTATGTTGTTTTTCCCCAGGTTCAGGGCTTTGCATTTATCTTCTGTGTAAGTCATGAGATTCCTTTTTACCCTTTCTCCAATCTATTTAGGTTGTTCTGAACAGCAACACGACTATGTGGTACATCAACCACTCTTTTCAACTTTGTTTCATCTACAAACTTGATGAGGGTGTACTCTGTCCTGTTGTATAAGTCATTCATGAAAATGTTTAACTATAAGGGCCACAATAGAACAACTCCTGGTTAAACGGCTAGTGATGGAAGTCCAGTTGGACTTCATGCCCCTGAACAAAACTGTTCAAGACTGGCAGTTCATCCACTTCTCAGTCCACCTCACTACAAAGGTATAAGGAACACGAGTTTTTCTATGATAACATCATGAAAGACAGTGCCAAAAGTCAAGACACAGCATCCACTAAGCGTGGCATTTCATCATAGAAGGATATCAAGATTGTCAAGTACAATTTCACATTTGTGTATCCATGCTAACTATTCCAATAACATTACTTTTCTAAATATTTTTGGAAACAGGGAGGTTCATCGTTCTACCCCTTCTGGTTGCATAAGTGAATTGCTTTCACACGTGCTCCCAGAGCTGGCTGTGTCACTTTACCAGATACTCAATCATTGGTTCAGGCCAAGACTTAGCAATTCCCAGACAGGGTTCCAAGTGCATTTGCCCTATTTTCTCAACAGTGATTGAGGTGAGTCTGCTTACTATGTATGCAGTTCTCTGGTTCTTTCTTCTTGCCCTTAATGAAAACTGGAGGGGGCCCTTTATCATCTTTGTGGCCTTCCACTGGACTCCTTCTAGGAGATCTCTCTGTTGTTTTTTTTTTTTAACTGGGGAGCCCAGAACTAGACACAGTAGTCTAAATGTGGCCTCATCAGGGCAGAGTAGAGTGGGAGTATAACCTCCCTCAACCTGCTGGCCATGCTCTTTTTAATGCACCCAAGGATATAATCGGACTTCTTGGTCACAAGGGCACACTGCTGGTTCATGGCCAACCTGCTGTCCACCAGGACCTCTGGGTCCTTCTTTGCAGAGCTTCTCTCCAGCAGATCATCCCCTAACCTGTACTGATGCAAGCAGTTATTCCTCCCCAGGTGCAAAACTCTTCTTGCTTTTGTTAAACTTCATCAGGTTCCTCCTTGCCCAGCTCTGTTCAGGTCTCTTTGAACGACAGCACAGCCTTCAGGTGTGTCAGCCAATCCTCCCAGCTTTGTATCATCAGCAAACTCGCTGAGGATGGACTCAATCCTTTCAACCAAGTCATTGATAAAGATGTCAAACAGGACCAGATCCAGCACTGACCCTGGGATCATTGCTAGTTGCAGGCCTCCAGCCAGACTCTGCACTGCTGATGACAACTCTCTGAGCTCTTCCAGTCAGCCACTTCTCAGTCCACCTCACTGTCCACTCATTATCCCACATTGTCTAAGTTTCATAACAAGGATGTTGTGGGAGATGGTGTCAAATGCCTTGCTGAAGTCAAGGTACAAAACATCCACTGCTCTCTCCTCATCTTCCCAACTAGTGACGACATCATAGAAGGCTATCTGGTTGGTCAAGCATGATTTCCCTTTGGTGAATCCATACTGACTGCTCCTACTAACCTTCTTCTCTTCCAGTCGCTTGGAGATGACATTCAGAGCATGTTATTACATCACCTTTCCAGGGACAGAAGTGAGGCTGACTGGCCTGTATCCTGGATCCTCCTTCTTGCCCTTTTTGAAGTCTGGCATTGGCTATCTTCCAGTCTTCATGCACCTCTCCCATTTGGACCTTTCAAAAGTGATAAAGAGTGGTTCAGCAATCACTTCCGCCAGTTCTCTCAGTACACATGAGCACATCTCATCAGGACCCATAGATTCGTGCGTGTTGATTTTGGCTACATGCTTTCTGTCCAGATCCACCTCAGTCAGTGGAAGTCTTCCCTGACTCTCTCACTTACCTCCAGGGTCTGGGATTCCTGAGGGCTAGTCTTAGCATGAAAGACTGAAGCAAAGAAGGCATTCAGAATCTCTGCCTTCTTAGTGTCCCCTGTTACCAAGACACCCACCTCATTTAGTAGGGAACCAATATTTTCCCTAGTCTTTTACTGCTGGCATATTAAAAAAAAAAAACAAAAAAACAAAAAAACCTTCTTGTTATCCTTTACCTTCTTTTCAAGGTTTAATTCCAAGAGGGCCTTAGCTTGCCTCATTACATCCCTACAGGCCCTGACAACATTCCTATATTCTTTCTAGATGGACAAGCTGTTTTCTCACATTTCATGGACTTTCTTCTTTACTTTCAGTTTAACCATGAGTTCCTTGCTCATTCATGCAGTCCTCTTGCCACCTTTCCTCGATTTCTTACTCTTAGAGATGCACAGATCTTGAGCTTGGAAGAGGTGGTATTTAAGTGCCAACCAGCTCTTATGGGCCTCCTTACCTTCTAACATTCTAGCCCATGGGCTACCTCGAAGTGATTAATATTTACCTCCACATCATTAATATTTACTTTTTTGTTATTGTCTTAAAAAAAGAACTTGTGGGATAATTTTGCAGCAGATTTACATTTTGTCTAGTAGATCATATTTTGCCACAGTTGCTCAGATTTTTCTGATTCGTTTTACAGCAGAAGGAATAACTGTATAATGTTATAGGACATCATGCTTTGTGTTTTGTTACACCTTCATGTTTTCAATACTATGAGTATTTCTTCAGTTGTATAATGAATGCAGTCTAGATAAAAAACTTCAAAACATTAAAATTGTTCTCTCATATGAATTAAAGCAACCACATAAAATTTCATTATGGTTACTCAGTTAGTCTGTGGTGATAAATTGCTTCTGTTTTATATGGTGTGAAACCTTGGGGATCATATTTTCTCAGCAGAGGCTCCAGGCTCTTCTCATTTGTCTAGGTAAATAATATATTATGATCTTCAAAGCATAAGTTCTTAAAAATTGTGTGTACACATTTTTCCTACTAAAGAAAGAGTTTAAGCATACATATTTACATTGGGAAAAACATTATTCTTCTGTTTTATTATTCCGTTTCTTCTGCAAAGCCTGTATAATAATCTGTAAGCAAGCAAAATAAAAATAACTTTTGCACCTTCCTCCTCCTGTTCTCGTGATTTATCATCTTTTTTTAGGATTCCACACTTGTCCAGGTGTGAATTCCAGAGGAGAACTCAAAAATTTTAAAGGTGGCAATTGTGATAGGTATTTGCCTATGCCCACCTTTATACCTTTCCACACATAATCATCCTGCTTCAGGGAGAATCTCTGGGTAGTATTTTTAAACAGCTGTTTAATCTAAGAAGAAAATGGAAACACATGCAGGAGGAACAGCAAAAGGCTCATGTTGTTTTGAGCATCTCAAGACTATTCAAAATTCTCAAAAACTATTTTAACTCATCCAGAATAAAAGTTGCCCTTGTTAATAGTTCCCATAGTAAGGTTCCTGAACTGCAAGAATGATGACAATACTGAGTACAAATAATGGAACAAATTCACAGTTTCATAAGAGCATATGCTATATACAAACTGGCAAACCCAAAACAAATCCTAGGTCAACGTCAACAATGCTAAACAATGCTCTGAGATGTGCTTACAATACTGCTACACACTTGAAATCTTAAAGGCAGTGAGCAAGGGACCACTGATGCAATAGGAGAAAGAAACAGGGAAACTCAAGCGAAATACTTAAAAGGAATTAAGGAGTTACCTTCCAAAAAGGTGACAAGACCAGCTGCCCAGCTGAAGTACCTCTACACCAATGCATGCAGCTTGGGAAAAAAACAAAACAAAACAACAACAACAACAAAAAACCAGGAGGACTTGGAAGTTATTGTACTACTAGAAAACCATGATGTAATTGCCATCACTGAAACCTGGTGAGATGATTTCTGTGACTGGAATGTGGTTATCAATGACTACAAAATGTTTAGAAGGGGAGGAGGCATTGGCCTCTAAATTAAGAAAGGAATAGATTGAGAAGAGCTGTCCTTGAAGAATAACTGCAAGCAAGCTGAAGGCTTATGAGTGAGAGTTAAAAAACAAGGCAAAAAAAATGCCTTGTCACTGGTCTACTACAGGCCGTCAAAACAAGCAGAGCCTGTTGATGAGGCCTTCTTCCTCCAGCTACAGGAGGAATAATGATTCTGTTGGGGGACTTCAACCACCCTGACATCTGCTGAAAAAGTAGTACAGCAATCTGTAGGCAATCCAGGATGTTCCTGGAATGCATTGAGGATAACTCCTTGAACCAAGTAATAGACAGCCTCACCAGAGAGGATGTAATACTGGATCTGCTCACAAACCCAAGTCATACTCTTCTCACACCTCTTAAGCAGATGAGTCAGAAGGACTGGGGGGATAAATGTATATCCCACAGTATGTGAACATCAGGTTTCCAAACACCTGAAGAACCTTACCATTAATAAGTCAGTAGATCCCAATGAGATTCATTCCAAAGTTCTGAGGAAATTGGCTGACATGGTCACCAAGCCGCCCTCAATGATATTTGAAAAATCATGGCTGTCAGGTGAAGTCCCTGGTGACCGGAAAAAATGCAATGTTGCACTCATTTATAAGAAGAGCAGAAAGGATGATCCAGAGGACTACAAAGCTGTTAGCCTCATCCCTGTGCAGGAGAAGATCATGGAACAGATCCTCCTGGAAGTGATGCTAAGACACACAGAGGGAGGTGATATGAGACTGACTGTGGATGACACCAGTGTGGTCAACACATCTGAGGAAGGGGATGCCATCCAGAGAGATCTAGAAATGGCTTGAGCAGTGGGCCAAGGAGAACTTCATGAGGTTCAAGAAAGCCAAATGCAAAGTCCTTCACCTGGGCCGTGGCAACCTCTGTTAACAGTAGAAGCTGGAAGATGAAATATAGAGCAGATCCCTGCCGAAAAGTACCTGAGGTACTGGTGGATGGCAAGCTGGACACGAGCCAGCAATATGCCCTCACAGCTCAGAAAGCCAAAGGTATCCTGGACTGCATCAAAAGAAGCAAGGCCAGCAGATGGAGGGAGGTTTAGATTTGGGCCCCTCTCTACAAGAAAGACATTGAGGCCCTGGAGAGTGTCCAGAGAAGGACAACAAAGCTAGTGAGGGGTCTGGAGCACAGGCCTTATGAGGAGCGTCTGAGGGAGCTGGGATTGTTCAGTCTGGAGAAGAGGAGGCTCAGGGGAGACCTTATTGCTATCTACAACTTCCTGAAAGGAGACTGTGGCAAGAGGTGTTGGCCTCTTCCCCTATGTAAGTACTGATAGGACTAGAAGGAACAACCTCAAGTTGCACCAGGGGCCGTTCCAACAGGATATTAGAAAAAATTTCTTCTCCAAAAGAGTGGTCAGGTGCTGGAACGGGATGCTCAGGGAGGTGGTTAAGTCATCATCCTTGGAGATGTGTGGGGAAGAGGAGGCTGAGGGGAGACCTCATTGCTCTCTTCAAATACCAGAAAGGTGATTACAGAGAGAGCGGGGTTGGTCTCTTCTCACTGGTGACAGGTGACAGGACAAGGGGAAATGGCCTCAAGTTGCGCCAGGGGGGGTTTAGGTTGGATATCAGGAAAAACTTCTTTACAGAAAGGGTTGTTAAGCACTGGAATAGGCTCCCCAGGGAGGTGGTTAAGTCACCTTCCCTGAATGTGTTTAAAAACCATTTGGATGTGGTGCTCAGGGACTCAGGGATTTAGTGGTGGGTTGTTAGAGTTAGGGTAGTATGGTTAGGTTGTGGTTGGACTTGATGATCTTGAAGGTCTTTTCCAACCTGAGTGACTCTATGATTCTATGATTCTAAATGTGTAGATGTGGTACTAAGGAACATTGTTTAGTGGGGAAATATTGGTGACAGGTGGATGGTTGAACCAGGTGATCTTGGAGGTCTTTTCCAACCTTGATGATTCTATGGTTTTATATGACTCTATGATCCTGCCTCTCTACTCTGTGCAGGTGAGACCACACCTGGAAAACTGCATCCAGATGTAGAGTTCCCAGCACTGGAGAAACATGGATCTGTTGGAGCACACTCAAAGGAGGGCAACAAAAATGGTGCAAGGGATGGAATACCTCCCTTATGAGAGCAGGCTGAGAGATGCAGCTGTTCAGCCTGGAGAAAAGAAGGCTCTGAGGTGACCTGAGAGTGGCCTTTCAGTATCTCAAGGAGAGCTACATGAAAGAAGGGGACAGACTCTTTAGCAGGATCGGCTCTGACAGGACAAAGGGAAGTGATTTCAAACTAAAAGAGGAGAGACTTACTGGATATAAAGAAAAAGATCTTTGTGATAAGCACAATGAGGCACTGAATGACACTGCCCTGAGAGGTGGTAGATTCCCCATCCTTGGAGACATTCATGGTCAGGTTGGACAGGATTCTGGGCAACCTGATCTAGCTGTAGTTGTCTCTGTTCATTGCAGGGGAGTTGAACAAGATGACTTTAAAGGTCCCTTACAATTCAAATGATTCTATGAAAAAAAAAGCAACAACTGAAAGCAAATAAAACAACATTGTGAATGAATAAATCAGCACTGCTACCAGCAACTTTAAGAAGCTAAGCAACACACAGTCATTTGCTGACTCTAACCCTCTGTGGGATGGAGGAGAGAATCAGAAAAAGGTAAAATTTGTGGGATGAGATAGAGACAGTGTAATAGGACAGAAAAGGAAGGGAAAAAATAGTAAATATATATATATATATATGCAGAACAAACAATGCACAGTTCTGTTGCTCAGCCACACATCATTGCCCAGTCAGTCTTCAAGCAGTGGCCGCCCCCCATCAGCCAACTCTGTCCAGCTTTATTTGAGTAAGCTGTCCTGGTTCTGTCCTCACCAAGCTTTTTGTGCACCCCCAGCATTCTCTTTGTTGGGGCAGCATGAGAAGCTGAAAAATCCTTGAATTAGTGTAAGCATTGCTCAATTAAAGCTTAAACATTGGTGTTATCAACAATGATTTTCTTTTAAATCTGAAACATGGCATAGTACCAGCCACTCTGAGGAAAATTAACTTCATCTGAGCCCGTCAGGACACTGGGATCTTCCCAGCTAGCTGGTGAACTGTTGAAAGTGACTCAGCAAGCACTTTTATCAGCTATTTCCACAACTCTGGCTGAATACCATCCAACCCCCTGGATTTTTTAAGGTAAATTAATTATTGAATTCCAGATAATCTGAAAAAATTTGTAGTACCAAAAACATTTTTGGAGTTAATTTTCAGCCCGTCTTAAAAGTATATTTTTTAGTGTATCCCAAATGGTCTTGTACTGCTTTTTTATTTAACTACAAAATCAAGGAGATAAGTTCTCTGCATTATTTCCTTTTTATTTTCCCAGGTTTTTAGCACATGATTGGTAGGTAAATAGGTAAGTAAGCATATAACATGTAGATAGCTGTGGATTGAATACAGCCTTAAAAGGAAAATCCTGATAGGTGCTTGTGTCTAAGTTTCCTAAAGATAGCATAACAGCTACATGTTTCAGCATACTAACATAAGCAGGACTCTAACCAAAGAATGTATCAAATCTAGCTCATAGGAATATACTAAGGAGATAAAAGTGTCTTTAATTTCATGTCTCTCAGTTATTTAAACCTCTCAGCTGGAGAGGCCTCACTGGGCAGAATCCACCTTTACAGTTCTGTTTCAATAACAAAATTGAAAGCGGTGATTTCTTTCCTTCTATATCCTTTATAGGAAGTCCTTCTTGTTATAAGAGACCTCCTAACTATCTGAACTTTAATGAATCCATGGGGCTGGGCAGGAATAAATTGTTAGTGTTGAAGATGAAATAGCTTAAAAATTACTTTTTAAAATGAATTCAGCATTATTTCAGTTGAGTTGCAAGACAAGTTCATCAGAGAATGACACTTAAATTACATAACTTTTTTTCCAAACTGTCTGAAGATCCTTTTTCCTTTTTCCATGAATATCTGTCAAAATACAAGTGAGGAATTTTAGACTGTTGTTACATGAATACATTTATATTGACTTATTAAACACAGAACTATCATTAAACACCTCTTAAAATCTAATCACACTTTAATATGGAACTTTTATGTATAGCTCAACAAATATAATTTTGAAAAAAATTGTAGAATAGTTGGGGAGTTCTCTTAACATGTGAACATATGAAGACCTTTTTAAAGGCTTTGAAGACTCCTGAGCTGTTTCTTACGGTAAATAACTTTTGTGGTGTAAAGCTGACTAGTGCATGTAATTTGTAAGTTCTCCCAGTAGAAGTCATATATGACATAATAGATACAACCTCTGAGGAACTTTCATAAAGACATAAAATAATTACAGCCTTTCATTATCTTTTCCAGGCTTTTAGCTTCTTCAAAATGGATTATTATTTTTTTTTTTTCTTAAATGTTAGGAGGAACCCATTAAGTTAGAAAAGTAGTAAATCAAATGAGAATTTCCTTTTCAGTATTTTAGGGATAAATAAAACACATTTGAGCCTGTAATTTCTCCTACTGATAAATAAGATTCAAGGTAGTCTGGTAGGTAGACATCTTCCAATGGTTCATTGAAAAGGTATTAAAATCTTTCCCCTCCTATTCTCATATCTTCCTTGTCAAAGTTTCTCTTGTCTTTTGCTGTCCATACTGATGAAGTTCTTCTTAAAGTTTGGTAACTTCCCTGTAATTTTGTATCTTTCCAGTGTTCTTTTTGTTGCTTATCAAGTAATGGAAATCCTCCGCATTTTTTTGCTGATTCAAAATTTGAATACACATTGGAATTTATTCATTATTTATATATGTATACATGCACATATATGCTACCTCTTTAACCTCAAAATAAAACTTCTATAATTCAACATATTTCTGGAAGAAAATTTTTTCTCTTGGAAAATGCTTCTCTTGGAAAAGATTATACACTATGAAATTTTCTATAGAGTCAAAAGAGTATAGAGAGGTGTGTGGGAATGATATTTTTAGGATATTTTTGGTATTGTTTTTCCAATATTCCTTTCTATTCTGAAGAACTGAAGGAAAATTAATCATAGTGCAAGAGAATTCTGAACTAATTGTATAAGATAATAAATGGTAATTTGAGATGAGGCAATCTAAATTTAGTGACGTTTCTTAGTAAAATGTTACCTGTTTTAAAAAGCATGTCAGTAGAGTAGATATAGACAAAAAACATTAAGCAACACATAGAATAGTTTGAGAAATAATGTAATTTGACATAATGGAATTACTTTTGAAATAATGTGACCAACACAATATTCAGAGTTAACAAATAGGAGAAAAATTCCACAGGGCATTAGAGAACATATAACAAGATTGACAAGATTGAAAAAAAAAGAAAAAAAAAAAAAAGACATGTAAGATTGTCTTTATCTTTGCTGATCTGTTCCTACTCAATACTTATTTGAGCTCTCAGTCAGGTCAATGCTTCCTAATCTTCCAGTGTCATGTTGGAAGGACTGCATAATAACACAATAATTTTAGGCTCACTTTGGTATCTTTTGCATACTATGATAAAGCTAGGTAAAATGATTTCTTGCTGGTGTAGTTTTGAACATTTTTCCATTTTTCAAATCATAAAATTTTAAAAACTTATTGGGATTAACAGCATGAGCAGGTTAATGACAGCACTAATTACAAGTCAGAAATTATGATCAAGTTTTATGCAGTGGAAACTGCTGAAGAAAACAGGCACCAGATAATCCTTTCATAAATGTTAATGAGCTCTTTTCTTAAATAAAATAAGATCATAATTTTATTGAAAAAAAAAAAAGAAACAACTAGAACAGTGTAAAATAGGACTATTGTATTGAAAATATATCTTGTAACTTTAACGATTATTTCAGCAAAATGCTTGAATAATCATTGTCACATTGGCCAAGGAAGGCTGCAGAAATGATCCAGATGATGAAACACATCTCCTGTGAGGACAGGCTGAGAGTGCCGGGGCTATACAGCCTGGAGAAGAGAAGGTTACGGGAAGATCTGATAGTGGCTGTTTGGTATCTAAAGAGAAGATTATAAGGAAGAAGGGGACAGGCTCTTTAGCAGGATCTGTAGTGATAGGACAAGGGGAAATGGTTTCAAACTAAAAGAGGGGAGATTTAGATTGGATATAAAGAAAAAAGTTTTTTACAATAAGGTTGGTGAAGCACTGGAACAGGTTGCCCAGAGAGGTAGTAGATGTCCTGTCCCTGGAGATATTCAAGGTCAGGCTGGTCGGGGCTCTTAGCAAACTGGAGGGATTAGATGACATTTAAAGGCCTCTTCTAACTCAAATGATTCTATGATTCTATGACCAGGAGGCTTTTGGATATCTTCAAGGAGAGAGACCCCACAGTAATCTCAATTTTGGTGAACACAAGTCAAATTAGCATGATTTTCTCTGTAACTTTATAGGCAAACTCTCCCAAGCCAAATGGTTTTGCAACACCAGTACTGTTGCTTTTCCTTGCTTTCTGTCTTTAAACACAAATTAAATTTTAGGTACACAATTGCCTGCAGGTTTCTGGGAAGAAGATAAAATCAATGCTCCCCCAAAGGATGTTGGCATAATCAAGAATTGCTGAGTAGTAAATATTGGTGGTTATTTCTGTGCTTAGGCTCCTCTAAACGAAAATAGAAAAAAGAAAGCAAAATTTTTAAAAATGTGCCATTAAAAATACTGTGGATTATAAAACACGTAGGAAACCTTTGGGAAGACCTATGCTTACTGGCAGGAATTTAGACAAAATGTAAAAAGTTTGCACTCAACGAAGGCAATTGTGTTGTGATGAAAATCTCTTAAACACATAACTGTTGCAGTAAGTGTCCAGCTATTTTAATATGATATTGACATTAATTTTAGTGTATAAACATATCTATCCCAATTTAAGTATGAAAATTCACTACTAATCTTCATCATCTATTTTATGTAGGAAAGAAAGATGAAGAATCTTTTTTTTTTTTTTTTTTTTGATTTCCAGATAGCATTTTACTCTGTGAAATGTCCATGCAGGAGATGAGGTTTTTTTGTAATTAGGAGAGTACTGCATTTCTGTAGCTGTTTCAGTAGCCAGAGATGCAATCTCTTATAAAGTATGCTGCATTCAATCACAAAATTGAATACAGCTCTCTGCTCTGGCAATATGATCTAGCTGTTGATGTCCCTGTTCATTGCACAGGAGTTGGACTAGGTGATCTTTAAAGGTCTATTCCAATTCAGAGGATTCTATGATTCTGTTTTCAGAGAGTAACAGACTTGTTACAAGCTAGAATGATTTTAATGACGGCAGAATCAAAATACCTAAAATACTTTTCATGCAAATAGAAAATTCTCTCTCATCTAAATATCCCAAGATATCTATGTTTTCCTCATCTCACTTTATTTCTGACATAAGCAGACATACAGATAGACAGACAAGTAGCACTTGCAGCATCTCACAGTTCTGATCACTGACAGCGTTCTCATTCACTTTAAGATTTATAGGGCTTTCTGGTACTTCTGAAAGAGCAGATGCAATCTCTTTGTGACTCTTTGTAAAATGATCTCAGAGCAGACACTTGCAATTTTCTTGAACAGTCACGAGGAAATTTCCTTCAGTTAGTGATTTACAAATGTAGTGAATTCACCCCATCTGGCTTGTAAACCCTCACTCTATTGCTTGTTTACTTCCCTTCAGTGGGATGGTGGAGAGAACTGGAAAGGCTTAGTAGAGAAAACTGATGGGTGAAGATAAAGACAGTTTAATAAGTGACGGGAAAAAAACAACATAAAAAATAAAATAAAATGTCCAAGTAAGAGGTGTAAAAGCAATAACTACCCATCTTCCAACAGAGACCTAATCCAGCCAGCCCTTGAGCAATGGCTACTTTGGAAAAAATCACACCCTCCTTGATGGGGGTCAGAGTGACACACAGGAGGTCTTGACATCATACAAGCACTGTTCAGCAACTGATAAAACATCCCTGTGTTGATAAACACTTTTGGTCACAGATACAAAATACAGCATCATATGAGCTGCTCTGAAGAAATCCCAGCCAGATAAATTACGGTGATAAAATACATGACAGCAAAATAGAATACCTGAGACCGAAGTGAAGGTCATCTGGGGGTCCTTCTGTCAGGAATTACAGTCAGCTAATCAGAAGCTGATCAAATCAGTAAGTTTGCTTTGAAAATTAATTTTCTGCTTGTCAAGAATGTTCATAAAACTTTTCATAGACCTAAGTCACGTGATTTGCAGGTATGAAATCAACTGCATTCTGAGAACTTGCCCAGTGTCTAATGTTCTTAAAAAGACATATACAAAAAATAGGAAAAATACTGTAGGGAAAAATAACTCAGCAAAATTGTGGATAGATATATGAAGGTTTTCTATGTATTTTAATGAATTTTCTTGTTCATCATCAATGAAAAGATATTTTTTTCAAACATTTCAACACATTGATATTCATAAATGGAATCAAAAGATTACAAAAGACAAGTTCCAAATTCTACATATCCTGATTTACCCAACCTATCCCTCTGGGTGCAATGACAACAAAACTAACTTGAGGAAGAACAATATTCTGAAAATAAACTAGGTAGGAAAATAACTGTAAGCAGCTAAACAACACTGCTGATAACAGAATGTAGATAAATGTAAGCATTATGACATAATGGAAAAATAAAAACCCAGATGTGGAAATGTCTCCTTACCTTCTATTCCCTTTGTTATGAATTTCTGATGTTTATTTGGGTCAAATATTTAATACACAATTCTTTGCTGGATTGGATTTCCAGTATAAGGGTAGTTTGCTCACAGATAAAATCCCATAGAGAAGTGAACTAGAACTGCTCTAGAAAAGAAAAAGTCAGTCTACAAAAATGTAATTTGGGTTCTTTAACATTACAACTCATATAACAGCTGTCTGGAATAAAATACTGTCCTGTTAGGTAAGTTTGTAATTCTCAGATGAAAACAGATTTTGAAAGATAATCTAACCTTCAATTAACTTCCTGAGTTTAAATAGATGTCTAAAAAATCTGCATCATGTTTTGTATAGTAGTTCATTTACCTTTTTGATTACATTTTTTACTCTGTAGGTACAGTATTTATATGTACCAGCTACGTAAATTAATCTTTTAAAATTAATGGACTAATTAATATTAATGTTAATCTATTGTTTCAAACTCTTTGAAAACTAAGAGCACTGGTTAGTACTCCTTTGAACATCTCTTTTCCAGCTGCATCAGATACACTCTAATTTTTATTTTGATGTTCCTTACTGCACTCTTTTCAATGAAGACTGAAATTCTGAATGATTACTCTCTTGCAAAACCTTTGCAATCATCAAGTGTGGTAAACCAAAGAGTAGAAGAATGCATCTATGATTGTATTAATATGCTAAAGAGAGTCAAGAAACATTTTTGGAGACACTGAAATTAAATCATACCTTTTGTTAAGATTTTAAATTACAGTTTTTTTCCTGAGCCCTCTACACATATTTCCAGACAATTCTTGGATGTGCTTAAGAGTATTTTAATCTAAGGACATTTTGTGATCAATTAGTTTTGTTCTCTGTAATAACCCAGGACCATCTATATACTGTGCACTGTGTTGATCAAAAGCATCATATAATCATATAATGAACTGGATTTAAAGGGACCTTAAAAATCATCTGGCTCCAGATCCTTCACCATGAGTAGGGTTGCTACCCACTGAATCAGGTTGTCCACTGCCCCAATACAACCTGACCTTGAATGCCTCCCAGCACAGTTGTTTATCCTCTTTTTCTAAAGCTTGTGAATTCAAGCTATTTAAAATTTTTATATAAGATCAGAAACCTAAAAATAGCTATCACAGGAAAACAATAGGAATAAAATAGGAATAAAATAAAAAATAATGCTGACAAGAAATGTATTAAGTAATAATAATGAGTTAATTGTGTGACAATCTGACCTTAGAGAAAGTTATTTCTGGTGATAGAACTAATCTTGTGATCTCAGACAGGTGAGAAAGGCCAGCTGCCCTACAGGTTTCTCAAAACTATTATAATGACAAATGTAATTTGTACAACAGTTTTTTTGATACCTGAGGCCAATTTTATGTGCTTCAGCAGATAGTGAATTGCCAGCACTCCTAGATTTCTCTCTGTGGACTAACATAGAAAACAAAAATCTTTTAGGCTCATGAATGTTCTTTGTTTCAATGGCCTTAATCACTGTACTCTGGAAAACAAATAAATAAATAAATACTCTTTCAACAGCATTACAAATATTAAACCACTCATGATTTTAAACATCTTCACAATTTCTTGTTCAAAGACATGCAGATTTTATTTCCATCTATTCTGTTTGAACTAACATTATCTTTCACATTACGTATTCTTCTCTCTCACTAGTATTCAATCTGAGATTGTGTTCATTACAGATGATCATATCACCTATCAATATTCATTTTCCTAGGCTAAGTCAAAGAATCACTTTCATTCATTCTTCTGGTATCTTTCTTCACAACTGTGGAAACAGTCAAACTCTTTTACATGTATAAACAAACATTCCTTGTTTCCATACTCTTATTCTTTTTATTGAAATTTTATATTTATTTATTTTGCTTTCACAAATATATAGAACTTGAGAGCTTGAAACGTATTCAAAAATGTTAGCCTTCAATTTTCCAATGTTGAAGTAGTTTATTTTGAGCAGTAACTGCCATAAACATTACTATCAATATTTCTTATTTAGGATTTTTAGAACATCATTCAGTCATGATAGGTGTTGGTAACAGACAAAACACATATGCATGAAACAAGAGCAACTGTGCCTTAAGGCAAAGACCGTTGCTAAGCACTGATGCAAAGCACAACACTTCAACAGGTATGGGAGGAAACATTTGGCTATTGACATGCAGCTTCAGTGAGAGATCCCAACTGTATAGTTGTTGAGCAGAGGAATTTTAATATGCTTTCAGGACAGCAATCATGGTCCGATGGAGCTTTACAAGGACTTAAATCCTTTCATAAGTGTATTTCCCTTAATAACGATGGTCTTAATTTAAAATATATATGTTTATGAGATTTTTATTTAAAACATTTTAATCATCACAATTTACTCCAGATCAACAACGTCCTCTGAATTTAAGGAATGACTGCTCTTTCATCCCAGGAAGCTCACAACTTTTCCATAATACAGTATACGCATTTCATGCTAGTTTACAATGGCAAATTCAAACATAGGTATGTGGCTATTGTATGCTCTCCAAACATAATGATAAACAGTATAATGTCTGGTGTAATTAAATCTGTTAGGTTGAAGTATTCCTCATACATGTATATATTAAACTTGTGAAAAATGTGAGTTTGATGAGAATTTCTAATTTTCTAATCAATTACAGTGAAAGATTGTTTAGTAAATTAGATAGTGTCCAGATATTGTTTATACAAGTCTCTTTACCTCCTTATTTTCTCATAACATATTGTTTCTGTTCATTCATCCCTGGTTTGTGCTTTCTTTACTGAGATACCAGTCTCAGTGGAATTTATGTCAGATTTTTTGGCATGTAATCTGTACTATATTTCACAGATACTAAGCATAAAAAATATGGAAAATGCTATTTTCTTTATGATAGAGATCCAGAAGTTCAGATCTTCTACCTCTACAGAGCAAATACCAGGTTTTTTAATATAAATATTATTGATTTTAATAAACCCAGCTTTATTTCTTTGTGATCTTCAAAAATACCTGAAGTTTGCATTGATTTTCTCCTTACATGGAAGGAAGTTACATTGGAAGCAAGAAATATTCTATTTTAGGGACAAAATTCTGTCCTCAGCTCAAACAGCTGGTAATATATATAAATATATATACATAAATCTATATGTAGAATTTGACTTTCCTTTTTTTCTTTTTTTTCCCAGACAGAATCACAGGAATTATGATGAGGGCCTTTTATACTGGCAACTTCTGCATAGTAGTTAGAGTGGAAACAGTAGGATCCATACTCAATTGTCTTCCACAATCCTCCTGAAAAAGAGTTAAGAACCAAGAGTAATGCTTCTTTAGAGAGGTAATTTCACATGAAAATTAATGTTTTTTTAAGGTTATCATTTCTAATGTGAGGTGTCATAGAATCACTACACTGCAAAAAAAACATTAATCTTGCCTAGTATAGCCACTGTGGCACAGACATTCCTTTAAATCTCTACATCAGTAGTAGAGTAATGTTACCTACAGTGATAGTGCAACATAATCTCCTAACAAAAAATAGAGTCATTCTAGAAAACTACATTATTAGCCACATTAGTATGATATTCTGATTAGTGAATCACGGAATCACAGAATAGTTGAGGTTGGAAAGGACCTCTGAAGGACTTCTTGCCCAACAACCCTACTCAAGTAGAGAAAATTTTAGTTCCACTTTAAGGATTTTTAATTACATTTTAAGGCAGCTATTTCCTCCTTTTAAGAAGCTATCCCTCACTATTATTTTTCTAGAAGGAATCTACTCCATGATTTACAGAATAACTTATAACCTGCTAGTGTAGATCTATATTATATATGTTTTATAGCAAGAATCCAGAGATAACAATTTAACACGACAATATAGTAGAAAAGCTATACTTGATCTAAGTGTGAATACATGAAATAGGATTTGTAATTACCATTTTCTCTAGGAGATTAAAATATTAAGACTATGCTAGTCATATATACCATTCTTATGACACAGTTATGCATGAGCATTATAAACATTATTTCCCAGTGTCTTTCAGATAAAGTATCTGGAAGTGATAGGTAGATGCTGATGGAACCTGAATTAGATCTTACACTGATAGGATAATATTAGGATGCTCAGTCCATCTGTCTGGGTATACTATTCCTTAAGAAAAACACCTCGGTCCACTCTGGCCCTGGGAGCAGAGTTCACTGGTTTCATGATCAGAGCCATGTGAAGTTTCCTATTTTGTTGTTGTCGTTGTTTTGTATTTGTTTGGTTCATATTCCTTTGTAAATAAAAGAACAACAGTAGCTGAAAAAACTCAAATATATGGAAATTAAATCTTATGGAAAATTGGAAATCTATTTAAGTAAATGTGTTGGTTTAAACTTACTTAGTTGCTAGATGCCCAGCCAGATGCCCTCTCATTCCCTCTCCTCACCTGAATAGGAAGAAAAAATAATGAGTTAAGATAAAGACAGTGGCATATCTGATTAATTGCTGTCATGAGCAAAAAAAAAAAAGACTTCATAGAGCTTAATTTAATTTATTGCCAATTAAAAATAAAATATAACATTGAGAAACAAAAACAAACCCCAAAGCACTTTCCCCCATCCAACTCCTTTCTTCTCAAGCTCAAATGCACTCTTACTTCCTCCAAATGGAGAATGGGTGTTGTGGTCAGTTCATAACACTTCACCTCTAGCAGTCCTTCATTCTCATGCACTTCTCCTGTCTAAGTGTGAGCTTCACATTGCATATCTTATTAATGTTTATAAATGTGGATGTGGCCAGGCTCTTTTCAGTGATGCCCAGCAACAGAACAAAGGGCAATGCACAAAAACAGGAACATAGGAAGTTTCATGTGAACATGAGGAAATGTTCTTTACTTAGAAGGTTACAGAGCACTAGAACAGGCTACTCAGAGAGGTTGTGGGGTCTTCTTCTCTGAAGATATTCATAACTTGTCTAGACACTAGCAAACACTGAATCATCTATTCCTAAGCAGGTATTTTCAGCATTAAACTGGCTGTTGAACTCTTATATTAATCACTGAAAGAACATCATAGTCAAAGAAGGAAGAACTATGGATGGACAATTAAAAATTTAGGTCAGGTATTCTTGGTATGTACAATGATTACAGAAATGAAAACCTTTAACCTTTTAATTTTCAGCCGCACTTCGTTCTAGAATTCAAACATTGTTTTCACTACTGTCTCATCCTCATCTTGCCTGCTTTTTCTTTTCCTCACCACTCAAAATCCAGACCAATTCTCAAAGGTCTGCTCTGAAAACAATTCCTCCTTATGTCAGCCCATAATGTCATAGGTGGACATTGGTGGTATGGCAGTAGATGTTGAAATTTCTCCCCAGTATTCTTTTACATTTTGTTGCCATGCAACAGATGGCATAATAGGAGCAGTCTGACAAAATGATCCTCTATTCAATGATAGTGATTTTTTTCTAATAATTTATATATGCTTTTTTTTTTTTTTTACATAAAACAAACAATAGGGCATTATTGTGCTATTTTCTTGCTTTCTTTACTAATATTTAAATGAAGATTATCTGTTAAAAATGTCTATAATTTTCGTTTCAACAATATACAATAAGAATTTATTCAGAAGTAATACTCATTTTGATGTAGTTATAGCAACTCAGTCTTTGTTAAGAGGCAGAAACATTTCCACTACCTAAACTAAACTTTAATTTCAAGCCTTAAATTTTCATGTCATCTAGTTATGTTAAGAACATCTTGTTTAACATATTTAAGAATTCATGACATTTTGTTCTCCTCTCATCATCCTTATCTACAGTAAGATAAAATTATTTGAATTTTTCACCACTCAGCATGTTTATTAACTTTTAACAATGTTTTTTTTTTTCTCCTGTATTCAACACATATCTCAAAATAACAGGAAATGGTATGAGATGGGAATATACTTTACTGTAGGATAATTTGACTAAATTAAAATTCATGGTTATGTCATGGTTATATCATTAATCTTGTAGATGATAATTAAAAAAAAATAAGCAAATTGTCGTGGTTTTATGATTTTTGGTTATTGGTATTCCACATCATAACATCATGTAGTGCACTGGGAGTTAAAGAGTTAATGCTCCAGTTCCGCGGATCATGGATAGTTCCGGGTACCTGGTTCTCAGAAGAGAAGAGCTACATCTCCTAGAGGACTGCTTGCTGATCTGTTACCATTTTCCATTCAGAAGGAAAGATAAAAACTGAGACGTGCACTCTTTCTCTCTTCCCCTTCTGCTCATCCCAGCAGCATCTCTCTCTCTAGCCATCTCGCCACCACCATTAGAGTAAGGCCTTTTGGTTTCTCAGACACTCTCATTTTATTCGGTTTATTAGCTTCAATTTTAATTATATTGTATTATATTGTGTTATCTTGCATTCCGATATCTTTCTTAGCAAATTAGTTTGTTTCTCCTCAGATCGTTACTGCTGTTTTGTTTTTAGGCCCATCTCCCTTTCCCTTTCCCCTTTTCCTACTTCCCTTTTCCAATCTTGTGGGTCTGTTGGTCACCCCGCCCCATTAGTCATGGAACTGAGCTGAACCAGCCTGTAAACCTTTGACCTTGAAATGCTTTCATTTGTTTTATTCTACAGTACAATAGAAAAAAAATATTATTATGATTACTTTACTCTGTTTTCAAAGAAAAATATTACAAGTGAGATTATTCCACATTAAATAGAACAGTGTACAATGATAGGGACTGTAGAAATAACGGTTTTAAAATAGGCTGGAGAAATGAGACAACAGAAGTCTGATAAATTTCAAGAAATTGAAGTATCAAGTCTTCTGCCAGGGATAGGGAAGCAACTATCTGGAAAGGAGTTCAACTGAATAGGAACTTAGAGTCCTGGTGGATGATATATTGATCATGAGATGGCAATAAACTATTGCAACAAAGCTGTTCAGCAGTATCCCGAGCTGCTTTAAAAAGACCATTGCCACAGGTCAAGGGAGGTGATCCTTCCTCTTTATCCAGCACTGATGATGCCACAAATAACTTTTTTTGTGTCTGAAACTCTGTACAAAAAGGCATATACATACTGGAGTGAGTCCTGCAAAAGTCCATAAAGAAGATTAAGGTTTTGGAGAATCTATCACACTGAAACGGGTTGGGAAATCTGTGGCTGTTCAACCTTTAAAATAGAATGCTCAGAGGGATTATATCAATATATATGAGGAGCAAAGAAGATGAACCTAGGGCTGGAAGCTAAAGAAGATAGAGACAGATTCTTCTCAGTGGTTCCCAGTCATGAGATAAGAGACAATAAGAAGAAAGTGAAATATAGGAAGTGTCATTTTAGCATACGATTATTACTTTGTTTAAATTGTGACAGTAACTGAGGACTGGTGAGTGTTTTCTAGATAGATTATGGTAGAGTCTCCATCTTTGGAAACACTCAAAACATTACTGAACATGGCCCAGGGCAACTTTTTCTATCTGACTCTGATTACAGCAGAGAGACTGAACTAGATCATTTCTATAGTTTCATGCCAACTTCAACAATTTAGTTATTCTGTGAATACCCCCTGCATTAAAAATAATAAATCACAGAGCAGAAGACTTGTTTTAATCTCTATTAATCTAATACTTTTTTTGTGTCACTCTAACATAAATTTGCAAGTAAGCACATGTGAAAAGGGAAATAAAATTTGTTTTTTAAGAAGTTTTAAGAGCAGATTAAAATAGGTAGCATATATCTGCTTCTTCATATTTTTTTTCCACTCTTGTTAGTGTTCTTTTCAAAGTTTGTTGTAGTTGTTAACTGTTGCTTACTGCATCAGCAGTCTGATTGCTCTCATTCAGGTTTAGTTACCTAAACCTTTAGTTCTAAGACTGATTCTGAATCATTTATCATCAATGATGAATCTGGAAAACGTTCACAGAGTAATTCATTTAGTCTGAATAAATGTCTAAAATTATTCAAGAAATGTGTATTTTTTTTTCCATCAATAGAGAGACTATAAAGTTTAGGCAGCCAGTTAATAATCAACTTGTAACTTTTATGTGCATAATATCGAGTAAGATAAAACATAGAACAAGATATTGATAAGTCACTGGAGATAACCTTTCTTTGAAATATATGCAGATGTGAATGTACTGACAAAAATAACAAAAGTGAACAAAATCCTCACATGCTTTCAGTGGAAGCATAGATACTTGAGCTCAATTTAATTATGTATACCTAAGTATACATTATTATTCACCCATAATGTAGAGAATATAAAACTTGTTCAGTGGTGGCTATGATATTGTATCATATATGATATTGTATTGTAAGGTAACCATCTTCTCTCTGGAGGCTAAGCATGTCACAAAAAGACCCTGTCATAGTTAAGACTGCACTAAATTCATCTGCGTGACAGAGTGAGTGTCTCAAAAGAAATAGGTATCTGTATATTTCTGAAATTGGCTCAGGAAATTCTTATTACCTTCTAAGCAATCTTGTTATTTCCAAAGCTTAAGGGATAATGCTTAATGTTCCTTCTACACACAACAGTCTAAAAAAGGCTGACAGACAATAATTATACAAAACTTCAAAGTGTATATTTATACTGTTTAAACTGAACCTTTAAAATATTAATGGAAAAAAAATGGATAACAGCAAAGTCCTAAGTAAGTCAGTCTCAAAGTAATGTTTCCTATATATTTCCTGGAAAATACAATAGATACAAAGAGATCAATTACACTATTTGATAGAGGAAATTTTCAGATACAAAATACTAGCTTTAAACACACTCACCACCATTAGCTATACATTTTTGCCAGCAATGAACAAGAGTCTGCATACAGTGCTCATAAAAATCTGCAACAATGGAGGTGACCCACTATAATACAGCCACTATGACGGTGTCATTGCTAGGAAGATGTTGCCCACATTTAATCTTTCATCAGCCCAAACAAATGAAAGTCAGAAGGTGCCCCTTCCAGAATATAAGATGGGTGTGGTAAGACAGTCCCGCCAAAATTGTCAGTGTGCTCCACAGTCCTCAAACTGGTATGTGGCCAGCCATTTTTTGTTGAAAGAGAAAAAAAGTTCTCTTCTCCATCCTGATTCTGAAACTTTGAGCCTTCAGCTTTGTCGGTGTCATGATGTAATATCAGTTGATGGTTTGTCATGGTTCTAGGAAATTCAGCAGGATCACCCCTTTCCTATTCCAAAACACAGTTCACGTATTTTTACCCACTGAGGGCTGTGTCCTGAGATTCCTCAATGGGGAATTCAGGTAATTTACATGTTGCCACTCCAGAAAGTGCCGTTTTTACTTGAGCTCATAGTGATGACACCATGTCTTATCCGACTAATGATGTGATCCAGGAAACTCTCACCTCTGGCCTCCTATTTGTTCAATAGGTCCTGACAAACTAACATACAGTATTCTTTCTGTTCCTGTGTGACCATTCATGGGGCACACAAGGCACATATTTCATGATATTTCAATGTTATCACCATGACTTCCAACTCACTGAAACAGATATTCAACTTCCTACACAGTTCCCAGATTGTAATCTGCTGATTTGCACAGATGAGCTGTTCAAAATGATCTTCATTTCATAGTGTGACAGCTGTACACAGTCATCCGGGACACGGCTTGTCTTTCACATTGTTGTCATTGCTGCTGAAATGGATCACTCACCACCTCACCATGCTCACATCCACTGTTTGGTCTCCATAAACGTTCAGCAAGCATCAATAAATGCCAATGGCTGACATTTTTTCCACATGGATGAATTTTTTTTCACACCATTGATTTATATGCATTTCCACATTAGATATTTGCTTATCAGACTGCCCCCTGCTGCCATCTGTCACACAGCAACAAAATGGAAAGGAATATTAGTGGGAAGGTTCAACCTCTACTGTCACACCAGCAGCCTCTGTCTCTGATGTTGTGGGACAACATAATAAAATAGGAGTTATTACTTTGGGAAAAGCCCTTGTAGTAACAGGTAAGCCAGATTGGTTAAACAGTTTATGATAATTTTTAAAAGCCTCTAATTGTCATTAAATGTTGTCCCAGTTATAGAATTTGTACAGAACTGCATACTTTATTTCACATGATCATTTAGAATTTGAAACATCAATTTCTTTTTTCTCTTTCTTCCTTTTTTTTTTTTTTTCCCTAAGAGTGAAAACCATTCTCTAGGGCTATGCTTTTATTCTAACCTTTATCCCCTTTCTATCATTCTCTATTTAAAAAGCATCTCTGGAGCCCAAGAGTACAACTTCTTACCTTTGTGAGAAAATAATTGTGTGGGAGAGAGAAATTATTGATGTTATTATCTCCATCACAAGATCTACTACTGAGAAAAAAAAAAAAAAAAAAGGAAAAGGAAAAGAAAAATAAAAGGAAAAAAAAGGAAAAAAGGGAAAGAAAAAAAAAGAAAGAGAAACATAAAGGTCTTAAATTGTCTGAAGTAATACTTTTTTTAAAAAAATTAACAGATAATTATACTAAACAACATTTTGTGATTATCTTACAGAATGATCACAAGTACATCTAAAATATCACACCATACATCAGCTAAAGAAAAGGTTTTAAGGTGGGATTCTATCACTATATTTCAAATGAACTGAAGTCTTTCCTATATTCACAATATTTTCATAGTATAATAAAACTGTTTTAGTTTGAAGGGACTTTTAAAGGTAATCCAGTCCTTGTAACTCCCTTGCAATGGGAGAGGACAACAACATCTACAGCTACATCAGGTTGTTCAGAGTCATATCCAGCATGACCTTGAATGTCTCCAAGGACCAGGCATCCACCACCTCTCTGGACAAACTGTACCACTGACTCACCACACTTACTGTAAACAAATTCTTCCTCATATTCAATGTAAAACTCCTCTCTTTTAGCTTGAAACCACTTCCCCTTGTTCCATCACAATAGACCCTGCTATAGTGTCATAGAATCATAGAATCATAGAATCATAGAATTGCTAAGGTTGGAAAAGACCTTCAAGATCATCAAGTCCAACCACAACCTAACCATACTACCCTAACAACCCACCACTAAATCATGTCCCTGAGCACCACATCCAAACGGTTTTTAAACACATTCAGGGAAGGTGACTTAACCACCTCCCTGGGGAGCCTATTCCAGTGCTTAACAACCCTTTCTGTAAAGAATTTTTTCCTGATATCCAACCTAGCCTCCCCAGCAAAACTTGAGGCCATTTCCCCTTGTCCTGTCACCTGTCACCAGTGAGAAGAGATTAACCCTGCTCTCACTGCACTCACCTTTCGGGTATTTGAAGAGAGCAGTAAGGGGAGGATGACTTCCCTAGTCCTGCTCACCACACCATTCCTGATACAAGCCAGGATGCCATTGGCCTTCTTGGCCACCTGGGCACACTGCTGGCTCATATTCAGCCGACTGTCCATCAGCACACCAAGGTCCCTTTCCGTCAGACAGCTTTCCAGTCACTCCTTTCCAAGTCTGTAGGGTTGCCTGGGGTTGTTGTGACCAAAATGTAGGACCCGACAGTCGGCCCTGTTGAAACTCATATGGTTTACCTTCAATCCAATCTATCCAGGTCCCTCTGTAGTGCCTTTCCACCCCCTGGCAGATCAACACTCCCTCCCAACATGGTGTCTGTCTGTCCCCTTCTTTCTTATAACCACTCTTTAGGTTGCTATCAGCTCTCCTCAGAGCCTTCTCTTCACCAGGCTGAAGAACCCCAACTCCTTCAGCCTGTCCTTTTAGGAGAGGTATTCTATCCCTTGGATTTTGAGGCCCTCCTCTAGACATGCTCCAACATGTCCATGTCTCTCCTGTACACAACACTCGAGGTGAGGTCTCAGCAACACAGAAGAGAGGAGCAGGATCACACAAACCGAAAAAATTTCTGCATGTAACCTAAGGTAAGTTATGCATAAAATAAGGGAACTTCTACAGCTCCCAGTATTGTATACCGAGCATCCTGAAATTCTTAATATGTTTATTTTCATAACTCTTTGTGAATCTTAGTTTTATTACATATACTTACAGACAATAAAACTGAGGCCGTAGTGGGTGATAAGGTAGTTAAGTTTCAGATTTTAGATAGCTTTCTGTCTAAAACAGTAAATAAGTTTATAGTTCAAAATTGAGAAACGGCAAAATATATCAGGTACTTTCAGAAATCCCACTTATATCTTTCCACTCAATTAACTTTGACCTTATGCATCTCCACCAGCATAATGCAAAGAGTTTACAGCAGAGATGCGAGTTGAGCCCAGTTTTGCTAAATATTAGGTTATGTTCCTTAATTGTAAGAGTACTCTTTACTCCTATATATTTAATGTTCCACCTTAGCTTAATAAATAAATACTAAGAAAAAGTAATTTGAGCAATTCTGTGCAATTTGTGTGAATGTCTATCCTCAACAACAGTAAATCAGAAAAGGTAAATTTTCATTTTCAAACAGATAAAATAGAGAGTACAAGTACAATGTCTGTCTATGATTTTTAAGGATTTCAATTAATTTCAAATTGCATATAGGTGCAAAATATCATTTGACATTTACAGCTAAATGGCTACAGACAATGAGATAATGCATTCCTAATCAATTTAAGTTAATTTAGTTAAGCATTCAAAATGTTTTAAAATATCATACCTCTCAATGAAAAATGTTTGTTTTAAACATAATGAGAAGAGTTCACAGTGATAATATAAAAATTTTTTAAACCAGTTTCTGTATATTATATATGCACTTATGCAAGTGGAAGCTACTATGGCATAAATCTGCAAGGGAATTTAAGACCAAATCTATACTATGCCTGTACTTACATATCAAAACAGCCAATGGTTCTTATCTTTTTTAAACAGGTTATCTTCAACCAGAGTTCCCAGAGTTCCCAGTGGGAAGACTTCTTGGCAATAATTAAACTAGCACTGCACTTGACTATGTTTCGATAATACTACATTGCTATTCCAGGTCAAAACTAAGTCACAGATATTGCTATGAGCAGCTTTATTTTATTTATACAGACATAACCTCATTATAATATCATAAAATCATATATTTCATACCTATAAATACCAAATTTTTTAGGAAAGATATTTGAATTTCACATTGGCTCTCTAAACTTTTGTACAATACTTTGGAATTTCTAGATTCCTGATAGTG
The DNA here is from genome assembly GCF_002078875.1 of Numida meleagris. Lineage (NCBI taxonomy): Eukaryota > Metazoa > Chordata > Aves > Galliformes > Numididae > Numida > Numida meleagris. The sequence continues at coordinate 149,853,241 of NC_034409.1, forward strand.
AGGTTCTCTCTGGATAGATTAACAAACAAGGGAAACAGAGCTGACCAGGGAGAACTGCCAAGAAGAGCATATCTGAAATTCTCGGTTTCTTCTGGACTGAAAGAAGGTCTTTATTAAGAGCTTTTATTGAGAAAACTGTTTGATTCAGTGCTTGGAGCATTCATCGGGGTTTAGAAAGAAAATCGGCCTCTTTTGGCATAAATTTCTTCCCTTTCTCTTTTGGAGCACATCTGCCTTCAGTTTCTTCTTTTGCTGCTCTTTTACGGTCTTCTGGAATATAATAATGTTCAACAATTCTGATACAATTTAAGGTTTAACCTCAGTACTATGACATAAAGTAACTCTTTCCTTTCTCTCTTTCTTTTTTCTTCCTCTTGTTCCCTCTTCTCTAACATAATATCATAAAAATACACTTCTAAAAGGAAAACTATAAACTTCAGTTCATTTGAAAAGAGAAGTTTGGATAAGATTTAACATCAATACGAATTCATGAAGGTCTTTTATTTCTTAGTGTAAGTTTGTAGAATGGTAGATAAGGCAGTCTCTAGAGAAATAAAACATTTAGGATAGTTCTAAGAAGTCTGGTTGTATTTCTATTTCAAAAAATACAGTTTATTAGTGTCAAATACTTTAACATCTGTGGTTAGTATAAATTTCACACTAATAAAGCTGCCTAGGACTCAGAGAAACAGATTTCTTGAATTAAAGAAAAAATCAAAATGAGTCCTTTATATGTTAAAATTAATTAAACAAAAGAGAAAGGCTATTAATATTCTCATAGATGCACTTCCAGTTCTAATTAAATTGATTATACATATATTATGTAAAAGTTTATTGTACCAGGCCATGTTCTATTTTTGTTCTCCAGTAAGTGTTTACCACTCTAGGACACAAAAAGGATTAAGTCTGTATATATAGTTCCACATACATACACACACTATTTGTGTATATGAAGTATGAATACAGCTAGTGGATAACAAATATTGCATTAAAATATATTTAAACAGTAACAATGTCATAGTTTTGGCTGGGGTAGAGTTAATTTTCATCATAAAAGCTTGTATGATGCTGTGTGTTGGATTTTTCATGAAAACAGTGATGATGACACACTAATGTTTTCAGTTGTTACAGACGTTTTCTTACAGTGACAAGGACTTTTCTACTTTTCATGCTGCACTGCCAGCAAGGAGGCTGGGAATGCATTTGAAGTTAGGAGGAGACACAGCCAGCCCTAACTGACCAAATGCATATCTCGTACCATATGTCATGTTTGGCAATAAAAGCTGCTGTAAAGGAGAAGAAAGGGAGGGGTGTTTGGAGCTATAGCAGTTGTTTTCCCAAGAAACCATTATGCGTGATGATCTCTGCTCTTTTTTGAAATGGCCTGTTGATAGGATGCAGTGAATAAATTCCTTCCTTGCACACAGTTTTTGCTTTACCTATTAAGCTGTCATTATCTCAACCTCCATTTTGTTGGATTTTTTCCTTCCCAATTCTCTCCCCATCTTACCAGGGGGAGAGCGAGTGAGCAACTGTGTGGCGTTTAGCTATTTGTCAGGGCTGAACAACAATGTTAATAGAATGAGGAAAGACTTAATACAAAAACCATACTTCTTAAAGAGACTGTAAAACTCAGCCATTCAGTTACATGGGCTTAGTTTGTCCACAGCTGCAGCTGTTAGATTACGAGAAGGATAAAGCTTTTGCAAAAGTAACTTTTTGTCTGACATTTCTTTGTCATTGGCAAAAGTAACCCTAACCCTAAAATGTAACATTTTATTATAGCTTTTTGTTGCTGTTGTTATTTCTGTCTAGCAGTGCAATTGAAGAAGAATTTCTTGTACTATCTATTCTGTATGTCCATTTTTTTTTTATTCTTCCTCTCTTGAATTGTCTTTTTGGTTGAACAGAAGTGAAAATTTTAATTTACACACAATATTACATCTTTGAAAAGTCTCAAAATATCTATTAATTCACAAAAGTCTACTAGTAATTTCCAGCATTTCATTGTATATATTTTCACTTGGACATTAAGATAGTGACTGTTCTTCCCCCCATCCAGTACAAGGTCAGTGCATTTCTCCTGGGAATCTGTTATAGTTTACAAGGTCACTCAAGGACAAGGATCAGCAAGAGTGAGGCCTTTTTCCTGGGAACCAGTAACAGGATCCATCAATAGTCATAGTCCGGTCCAGGGTCCATCTAGTTTTTTTTCAGTCAGAAGGAAAATGAGACTCTGGATAAACGGAGACTCTGGAATAGGTGTCCAAAGTCCACTGACAAGACAGGGCTGGTGACAAGCTATAACGTACACACAAGGAGTCCAGCTAAGGAACAAGGTAATTGTAACATAGAACTGAGGAAACAGAGCTAGATATCCTGCAATATAACTGACAAAAGAACTGGAGGCCCTTGCTTAAGGTTTAGCAAAACTCCCTGGAGCACTGGGAAGAGAGTACAGATGGAAACCCCAGGTGAAGGTAGTAAGAGTCTTTAAGTCCTATTAGTGCACTTAAGACCCTGACACTCATATTTTGTGATATTTGAGTTTAAAATTGAGATTTTGTCCATATCGTGCCCTTCTATAAAAGAACAAAATGAAAGGTGAATAAAGATCATAATTGTTACTGATGCTTTCAATAAAAATATTATATATTTCACAAGTACTTTTCCTTCTTTTTCCATTTCACAGATTTTGGTTATAATGAAAAGCCAATCAGTTTCTTTTCTTTTTTCTTAATATTAAATAATTAAAATACATTCTTCAATTAAGTTCCAGTAATACTTGTTTGATATGGATTCATTTAAACATGGCAACAACAAATTAAAAATGTTATTCCAGTAAAAGGAGTTATAGAATCATAGAATTGTTAAGATTTGGAAACACTACCAACCACTGACCCACCACGGCCATGCTCACTAACCCATGTTCCTAAACAGCACATCTGCCCTCCTCCAGAGACAGTGACTCCACCACTTCCCTGGGCAGCCTGTTCCAATGTCAAACCACTTTTTCTGAGAATAAATTTTTCCTAATATGAAAACCCGAACCTCCCCTGGCTCAACTTATGAACAGGGTTACTGACAATAGGCAAGTTTAGAAAACATGCCAAAAATTAAAAGTTAATAAAGGAAGAAGGGAAGGACAAATATCATAGGAATGGATGTTTCTTTGGCTACTTTCATGAACTCTATAGAAAAGAAATGATGATATCCTTCACAGTACTTTTCAAAAACAAATAAAATACTGTCACAAAAATTAGAGTACCTGAATTAAATTTGCGTTGGTGCAAATTCTCTTAAGACAGTAACTCACAAGTTTAGTTCATTTCCAAGTACTGTAGTATTCAGATTTTACTCAACAATGTTCATATCTTATGATCTTCATCATGATAATGTAACCTTTTTTAATTCCAAAAGTAACAATTGTGAGTTGTTATATTGTCTTATACAGGAATTTAAAATGTGTAGGCCGATTAATCTAGTCAATTTGACCTTGTTGGATACTTAGTTATATATTAATATGAATGACAGGCTGAACAAGGCTGATAATGCTCTGTAGAATTCTTCTTGACATACTTCAAGATTCTATTACACTGCAACAAATGTTCTGTCATTTTTTTTTCTGCACACAGTTTTATCTGAATAACCTCTCTCCAGCATCCTTCAGTTCTAATTTTTACTGTGATGTCAAAAGACTTAGAAAATTCAAGATCTTTTTTTTCTCCCAGTGAATTACCTTAATAACAAAAAAATGCTACAGATATAGTTAGCACAGGTCCTATCTGTCATATCTGAAATCTGTAAGCAATTAACAACCTGTGTAACATGCTATGTAATAAACTGTTTTTCTTTGAGAACAGCATATATTGAGGATGGGTTACTAGTATTACAATCTTTAGAAATATCTCCTAAGATTGCAAGACTGTGAAAAGATTGACTGTCTATAACACAAGGATATTAAACTACAGGTGTTTCGTCTCCCACAAATACTGATGTAGATTCTGACATCAGCATTGACAGCTCCTGTATATTGACAGCTAAAGATGAAAGACTGAAAAATAGAAACAAGGAATCTTCTAGACACAGGTCCCCTGGCAGCATAGTATTTGACAGCTCTAATTATCCTGACTAGAAGATGAATGTGTAAGAGCTTATATGAGTTTGGATTTTGTACTACAGTTTGTCAAAACTGTTATGTCTTGTTAAAGGAGTACATTATTTTCATTTCTCAGAGTAAAGATTATCATTGTCAACATAATATGACAAAGGGTGTTAAAAACATCCTACAAATAGATGAAATTTGCATTTTGATCTTATATAAACTTGAAGTTATGCCACTGCTTAATTTCTGATGGCCTTCTCAGGGGATCTACCAAGAACAAGAGTTGTGATCTAGTGTAAATAAAATAAATATAGAATCACAAATCCTGTATTTTTTATCAACTTGCCCAGGAATGGTTTTCCAACACTAAAAACTCTCCATGCATTGATAGTTATATTTATTTTCTCACAAGAGTTTTCTGAACTTTAATGAGTTGTCAAGCATTTTTAAACCTAATTTAAGTTGTTGCATAGCACTTACTACTGTAACTCAGATAAGAATATGTATAAAATAGTTTTCCATACAGTCTTCTAAGTTGTCCTCAAAGGTAGCCATTATGTAGAGACCAAATGGAGATTTTGGAGGGAGATAGTGAGTTAGCAGCTGCGTAGACACTTAGTTACTGGCCAGGGTCAGCTCACCACATCCTCTCAATTTATGTAACATACCTTCATTAAATGCTTATTGTTTATAAAGCTCCTGTATAAACATTTGAATCTCAAAATAGGTCCTTGGATGTACTGAGTACTGATGGGCTGGATACATGGAGCAGATCATATGTAGTACTATCATCTGGCAAGTACAGGACAAACAGTGACTGGACCTAGTCAACACATACGCTGGAAAGACAAGTCTTTCTCGAGTAACCTGGTCTCCTTCTGTGACCAGATTACCCACTTAGTGGATGAGGAAAAGACCGGATGTAGTTTACTTGGATTTTAGCAAGGTAATTGATTTCTGTCTCCCACAGCCACTTTCTGAAGAAACTAGCTGCTCATGGCTTGAACAGATGTGCTTTTAAATCAGCTTTTACATTATATTTTTTGCCTGTTTCAGTCTAATGCTGCTTTGTATCTTCCTTCCAGCCAGAAGACTACAGAAAATTATCTGTTTTTAAAAGACGTCGCTATCTCTGCCGTAGAATCATATCATAGAATGGCCTGGGTTGAAAAGGACCTCAAAGATCATTGAGTTTCAACCCTCCTGCCGAGTGCAGGGTTGCCAACCACTAGACCAGGCTGCCCAGAGCCACGTCCAGCCTGGCCTTGAACACCTCCAGGGATGGGCACCCACAACTCCGCTGGGCAATCTGTTCCAGTGCGCCACCACCCTCTCCTAATATATAACCTACATCTCCCGTCTCATTTTAAAACCATTCCCCCTTGTCCTATTGCTATCAACCCTCGTGAACAATTGTTCTCCCTCCTGTTTATACACTGCCTTCAAGTATTGGAAGGCCACAGTGAGGTCTCCCCAGAGCCTTCTCTTCTCCAAACTAAACAAGCCCAGTTCCCTCAATCTTTCCTCATAGGAGAGGTGCTCCAGCCTTCTGATCATCTTAGTTGCCCTCCTCTGAATTTGTTCCAAGAGCCCCACGTTTTTTTTTGTACTGGGGCCCTCAGTCATTAGATACTGTCTTACCCCACTCAGTGGATTTTGAGGGAAGTGAATAATTTTCTATCTCCTGAGTCACACCTCCCCTAGTCAGCGGGGGTTGTTACCACAATGGAGTCATCCAAGACTCTGAGGAATGATACACATCAATTTATTGAGAGCACTCTTAACAACAACTAATACTCTACTTGGAGGTAAAATTGGCTAATTTTCTAATTACAACTAGTAAGCATTACAGATAAGACAATATTAGGCAACGGCTAAAGCAAAGAGTAAAAGAATAGAAGAAGAAAAAGAGAAAAGACAGAAAATGGGGAAAGACAGACAGACAGATATACAAATGCAGCAAACCAAAGCAGTTCACCACTCCTTGATCCAGTGATGTCTTGGTGTCGGGTGATGATCTTCAGTAGTGATGGGTTGTCCAAGTTTATGTTAGTCAGCTGACAACTACCGATGACAGTAAAAACTCTTGCTTGTAGTCTGAAGTGGTCAAGCCAGCTCTTCTGGAGTGACAGCTTCTGTCTTCAGGATCTCAGTAGGAACTTCTTTGTTCCCATCTTCCAGTCCTTGCAAATTTAAATCAGCAGATAAGTGGAAGCAGAGAGATGACAGCTTGTATCTTGCCTTCACAGGATACAACAGTATAGTCACCCAATCTCCTGTATCAAGCTGGAATAATTTGCTCCCAGGCCAATTGTTCAGTCAATAAAGCGCTCTTGGGGCCTCCCATTCAGAAGCAAACAATTCCAAAGTAATGATTTCAAATGTAAAACTGTCCACAAAGTGTTACTGTTTGCCTCATGTTGATTTGAGACATTCCTTACTACTCTCAGACAGATACTACTATGCAAAGAGTACAGTTGGTTATTTCAGGTTTATAGAAATCTCTATTGTTTAATCATACAGACAATGGAAAGAGCTGGACAACTTATTATCACAGCATCACAGAATTGTAGGGGTTGGAAGGGATCTATGGAGATCATCTAGTCCAATGCCCTGGTAAAGCAGGTTCCCTACAGTAGGTTACACAGGAAAGTGACCAGGTAGGTTTTGAATATCTCCAGAGAAGGAGATTCCACTGGCAGCCTGTTCCAGTGCTTTGTCAACCTCAAAGTAAATAATTTTTTCCTCATGTTCATATGGAATTTCCTTTGTTCCAGTCTGTGTGCATTACCCCTTGTTCTGTTGCTGGGTACCATTAAAAAGATCCTGGCACCACCCATTTGACACCCACACTTTAGATACTTACAAGCACTGACAGAAGCCCCTCTCGGTCTTCTCTTCTCCGGGCTGAAGACTCTCAGGTCTCTCAGCCTTTCCTTGTATGGGAGATGCTCCAGAGCTCTAATCATCAATGGGAGACAGATTATCCATGAAAGTCTTTAGCGTCACCTACATCTCTTCTCCAGGTAGAGACCAGTGACGAGTTGCTTTCCTCAGCAATCAGTATTGAGATTTGGACTTTTGACATTTTTGTTTGTTATGTGGACTGTAGGATTGAGTGCATCCTCAGCAGACTTGCCAATTACATGGTAAAAAGCTGCATGTTTTGAATGACCCGAATAGAGGGAAGGACTGTCATCTAGTGGGACCTTCACAGGCCTGAAAGGTGGGTCTATGAGAACCTTACAGATATCAACAAGCCCAAGTGCAAGATCCCTCACTGGGGTTGAGGCAGTCCCAAAGCACAAATTAAGGCTGGGTGGAGAATAGGTTGACAGCAGCCCAGAGAAAAATGATTTGGGGGTGCTAAATAAAAGTGGAACAAGACTGAGTAATATACTCTTTCAGCCCAGAAAACCAATTATATCCTGGGCTGCATGAAAAGAAGTGTGATCAAGAGGCTGAGGGAGTTGATTCTCCTCTTCTAATATGCTCTTATTTGGCTCCACCTGGAGTACTATATTCAGCTCTTGGTCTGCAGCATATGGAAAACACAGACCTGTTAGAATGAATCTGGAGAAGGGCTATGAAGACGATCAGAGGACTGGTGCATCAATAATTTCAGAAAAGTCTGAGAAAGTTGAGATTGTTTCACCTAGAGAAGAAAAGTCTTACAGTATTCAGAGAGTCTACAGGAAAGATGGGAGGGGCTCTTTGTTAGGAAGCGCAGTGATAGGACAAGGAGTAATGGTTTTAAATTGAAAGAGAATGGATTTAGATTAAATATCCAATATCATTTGTAACAATCAGAAAGATCAACATGATGGAAAGGCGATACAAGAGATGTAATGACAGAGGGACTAATGCAATAGAAAGGTGTCATAAGGGGAGGAAAAAAGACTGCTTGCTCATCTCTGAAGATCGAGGCTCAAATGGGAAAACTCCACAAAGGAGTTTTTTAGTTTTTCTAGAAAGAGATCCTTCCTCAGTGGCAGTCAGCTCTTAAATGAGGTCTAAGAGAGGTGGAGCCAGGCTCCACCCCTTCTGATCACACAGTGAATTGCCTTCACCTGTGCTCTCAGTGCTGACTGGGTCCTTTCCCCAGGTACTCAATTAGTGATTCAGGCAATGACTCAACAGTTACCATACATCATTTAAAACTGCATTTCGTTTTACCTTTTTAATGCCTCCTTGTTTTCTAAGTTAAATTTAAAATATTTACCTAACTCTACAAACATGAAGATGACTAAATTTTGAACTTGTTGACGAGTATAAAGAAATGCTAAGGCAGCTTTTTTTTATTATTATTTTTATATTCAACTTCTTCATATAATCAAATGACTCATTTTTCTCTTCAACATAAGGGTCTGACCTTAAAGTAGATCTAATATATAAAATGAAACAGCAAAGATTTAATTCCTTTATGTTTATAAGTCAAAATCTTCGAATACTTTCAGTTTACGCATGAAAACATGACACCTAACCTTCCTAAACATTTATAGCTTCATGGTCAATAATCAAAGATGAAATTAAGTTTATGTTTACTATTGCATTAATTCACAGCAACTGAATTTGAATATTGTTAATTCAGCAACTATATCAGTCAAAATCTTATCTTGATTAATGGAGAAAAACAGTAGTTACTGCTGTATGCACTGCAGTTATGAATTGGGGTTCTAACAACCCATTAGCTGTATGTGTGCAAATCCTGTTGAAATAGATGAAAGCAGTACACATGAATCTAATGGAAAGTCAAATAAAAACATGTGTTTAGATATAAGTCTTTTCAAGCAATTTTAGGATCATTAATCCATTCAATAAGAAGATTTTTAACAGTCTCCCTCTGTCAAAGAAACTGTAAGACTTAGTGAATTTAGAATTGCTATCATGAAATAAGCCTTATTGCACTTTGTAATCGAGGGTGCAGTAGCTACCAGATCTGAGGCTGAGTTTCTGAAAATTAACCTTTATGCAAGACAATCACCAGTGAATATTATTTATTTGTTTATCCATTAGTTTTCATTTAAGGAACAAGAAAGGAAACAAACAAAAACAGTGACACCAAAAGACAGCTAATTTACTGTCAATAATTTCATTTTATTGCCTGTCCTACAGCAGTAGGTCGACCTTGGCTGGTTTCTAGATGCTTACCCAGTCACTCTTTCATTCTTCCTCCTCAATAGTACAAGCGGATAAAATATGATGAAAGTGTGCGTGTGTCTTAAGGTAAAGGCAGTAACTGGGAGATATAGCAAGCAAAACTCAAACTGGACATTTCCAGGAAGTGGAATGCCTGTGGGGAATCTTTTGTTCTCACAATGTGGTGAAAAGTCTAGGGGTGTTTTTATCATGCACGCATACTGTCCACTTTTGTTAGTGTTGTAATGATGTTACTTTTGTTTTGTTGTGGAGGACTAGGGTTAGTTGTTGTTATGGTTTATTTTTTAATTGAAGTTGTGGTTAATGTATATTTTAATATCAGTTATAAAATATTTGTTTTACAGAGATGTGGGGTGGAATATATTGGGATTATATGACAAGGGGTGGCAAAGGGGGAGGCTGTAAGGTTGGCCTCTGTAAGGAGAGGCTTAGGCTGCCCAATGCTGGAAAGAGACAATTCTAGCCATCTTCAACAGCCACACTGCTATCTAGAGCACCTAATAGGGTAGGACTTCTGGGAAAATGTGTTGAATAAAAAATGCTGTGCAGAAATGAATGTGAAGCAAATAGGTATGAGAAACAACCCCAGCATCAAGGTCAGAGAAGAATGAGGTGGAAGAACCGGTTTGTAAACCAGAGAAGAGATTCTCCTCCAGATTGTGAAGGACCTGATACTGGAGTAAATTCCTTCTCTGAAGGAACTGTAGGACAGAGGTGGCCTATGCTGGAGCAGTCTTAACTTGAACTATTATGAACTTACCATAACCTTCTTGCTTGGAGATGGCATTTAGAACAAGCTGTTCCATCACCTTTCCAGGCACGGAGGTGAGGCTGACTGGCCTGTAGTTTCCCAGATCCTCCTTCTTGCCCTTTTTGAAGACCGGAGTGACACTGGCTATCCTCCAGTCTTCAGGCACCTCTCCTGTTCTCCAAGACCTGTCAAAGATGATAGAGAGTGGTTCAGCAATCACCTCTGCCAGCTCCCTCAGCACACGTGGATGCATCCCATCAGGGCCAATGGATTTGTGCACACTGAACATATCTAGACACTCCCAGACCCCCTCCTCCTTAATGAGAGGGAAGTTCTCCATTTCCCAGACTCTCTCTCTTCCCTCTAGGGTCCAGGAGTCCTGAGGGGAAGTCTTTGAAGTGAAGACCAAAGCAAAGAAGGTGTTCAACATCTTTGCCTTCTCAGCATCCCCCGTTACCAGGACACCGTCCTTGTTCAGCAGGGGACCTACATTATCCCTAGTTTTCCTTTACTGTTAGCATACTTAAAAAAACCCCTTCTTATTATCTTTTATCTCATTTGCCAGCTTCAGCTCCAGGTGAGCTTTAGCCTTCCTTGTCACTACCCTGCAGACCCTGACAACACAACTATACTCCTTCCAAGAGGACAGGCCCTTTTTCCATGTTTCATAGACCTTCTTCTCTTTGATCTTATCCATAAGCTCCTTGCTCATCCATGCAGGTTTCCTGCCTCCCTTCCCCGATTTCCTACTCTTAGGGATGCACTGATCTTGAGCTTGGAAGAAGTGCTGTTTAAACGTTGCTCAACTCTCACAGGCCCCTTGCCTTCTAGCACTCTAGCCCATTAGATACCTCCAAGTAGACCCCAGAAAAGGTCGAAGTTGGCTCTCCTGAAGACCAGGGTAGCAATCCTACTTTTTGTCTTACTTCTTCCACTCAAGATCTTGAACTTCACCATCTCGTGATAGCTACATCCCAAGCTGCCCCCAACCTTCACATCCCTAACAAGCTCATCCCTGTTGGAAAGAACAAGGTCCAGAAGCACCCCCTGCCTTGTTGTCTCCTCCACCGCTTGCATCAGAAAATTATCTTCAACGCATTGCAGGAACCGTCTGGACTGTGCATGTCTGGCTGTGTTGCTTACCCAACAGATATGTAGATGATTAAAGTCCCCCATGAGAACCAGTGCAGGGGATTGCAAGGCTACTTCCAGCTGTTTGTAGAAGGCCTCATCAACTTCATCCTCCTGATCTGGTGACCTGTAGTATACTCGCACAATGATGTCAGCCATACTAGCCCACCCCTTAATTCTCACCCACAAGCTCTCCACAAGTTCTTCACCTTCTCCCAGGTGGACCTCATTACATTCTAGTTGGTCTCTCACATAAAAGGCAACTCCTCCACCTTGCTTCCCTAGCCTGTCTGTCCGAAAAAGGACATAGCCCTCCATGACAGCATTCCAGTCATGCAACCTGTCCTACCATGCCTCCATGATTGCAACGAGATCATGACCCTGAGACCGTACACAGATCTCCAGCTCATTCTGTTTATTTCTGATGCTACACACATTGGTATACAGGCACTTAAGGGAAACAGCAGGTGCAGTTTCCCGTAGAGGGACACAAGATTTTGGACAGGGTATTGGCAACATGACCTTCTCTGAGCATTCCTCACACAATCCTATGGGACAGCTCAGAGGTTTTTCCCTGCAATCTCCAACAGTGACAACATCCCTCAGCCCTTCTCTGTCACATCTAGCTCCCTTCCCTTTCCCCTTCAAACCTAGTTTAAAGCCCTGGTAATCAATCCAGAGAGTTTGCTCCCCAGAAAACTTGTGCCTCACTTGCTCAGTTGGAGACCATCAGGATCCCATATATCTGGTTTCTCAAAGGAAGCTGGCAATTAGATGATATATTAAGTTTTCTAGCAACACAGTTTGATATACCTCCAAATAGAACATGCACCTTAATCAAAGAAGATTTAGGTGAAACTCTTCAACTAAGTCCAACAGTTAATTTCTTATAGAACTGTTTCAGAAGTGGAAGGAATTCAGAAAACAAAACAGAAAGCTGTAGTTTAAAACAAAACAAAAAAAAACTTTGAATCGGGTGAATTTTTTAATCTAAGTTGCTAGAAGAAGAACACAGGATTTGGCAAGGCTTAAAAACCCTTTTCACTCTATTTTGGGCAAATCTAGCAATATTTCTAGCAGTGTTTAACAGCAAGTTGCTGTTAGAAGTCTTCAAAAACATTTTTATGTCACTGCTAGCTTAAAATTATGTCATATTCCATATTTTGACACACATTCAAAAGATACAGTTGCAAATATACTTTTGATGGAAAGTAAATTATCACATAGATGTGTATAAATTTCACATTATGTGAGAACTACCAACATATTAATTAAAATGCATGAGGAATTCAAATTAAATGAACAGTTTATCTTGTTATTTTCTTAAATGAATATTCTGTTAATTGAACAAAGAAAACAATCCTATTTCATGCAGTTCAATTAAAAGAAATTAAATTTATTATATCTATATTACAAGAATTAAACACTGATTTTCTCAAAAATTTCTTTTCAATAATAAAAGGTTTTAATAGATGATAGAACATGAAGATTTTCACTTAGTTCTACTTATGATCAAATGAGAATTATTTCACAAATGACAGGTAATTAGTAATTGACTGAGCTGCTAAATAAAAGTAACAAACCTTGAAATACTAATCTACATATTCAAAACTAGTTTGCATAAATTAATAAAATTGTATTAACTGGAGTCCATTTACTGTTGTAGTTCTAGAATTCTTACTTGCTGTCTCTTGCCAGCTACAAAATGTCTATTCAGAACCTATCTCAATATAGCTTCTATCTAACTATCTATCTATCTGTGCTTATATATCCCTGTGTGCATGAATACGTGCACAACTTCGCTGCTGGTAAAATGTGCAAACAGGAGAGTTGTAACCACATCTCTCAAATTTGATTAGAAACCTTGGATCCCCTAGTGTGCCAGAATGGGCTCCAGGAGCCAGGCAGGGAGTCCTGGACATGGAGGTCCTGGAGATGAGGGCTAATCCTAAAATCCTTTGACAACAACCAAATAAGCATATTCGAGACAAGGCCCATCCTTTTCCAATCTTTCTTTGGCCAGTTTGAAACAGGGAACAAATGAACATGTACCTATGGTAAAGCCAGTAAATCTGATCCCTATTTTAAATGTTAATCACCCGACTATTTCTGATTTCCAAGCAACGGTATTTTTTTCTTCAAAAGAAATTGTAACAACTTTCATATTTTTCTCCGAGTAGAAATTGCAATGTTCCAACACAATGACAGATGGCAAAATCAATGCCTGTGTACTTATACCATAATCTGCAAGAGGAAAGAAAAAAATATCAAAACCAATTACGAATTAACTATTAGTTTCTCAGTTTTTTAATCTTATTTTCTGTCCAAGTTGTAACTGGATAAATTTGAAGCAATCTAAATTGCACTTATGCCAGAAAAAAAATTGTATAAATTAGTTCCTTAATGTACAGTAGCCAATTGATTGAAAAACAACGTTTTAATCTTGTGACTTTATCACTAATGTTTTTAAAAAACTTGTAAATGGTAATAATTATCTAGTTTAGGCTTTTCTTGGGTGAAAATATTTCATCTCTGGATTCCTAAGTCTGTTGAGGATTCTGTCCTAATACAACATTAAGTAACTGTTTAGGCGGTCATTTCTGATTACCTACTACACTGTCAAACAATGCTAAACATAATGCCAGTTTAGCAGAATTTATATTTTCAATTTTTGGCCTGTCTAGAAAAATAACATTAGTACTTGGATTTCTTTTATAAGGAATAAGTCTTGGAATCTTAATTGTGGCACAATTTGAACATTACCACTCAGTTCAGTCAGAATGTTTTCTTCCATACCGTATGGTGTCATGCTCAGCAATAAAAAACAGAGGAAAGAGGAATGTTTGAAGTTATGGAGTTGGTCTTCCCAAGAAAAACAATAAGCATGATGAGCCCTGCTTTCTTGGTAATTGATAAACATCTGTTTTCCAGTGGGAATTAGTGAATGAATTACTTATTTCCTTGCAGTTTTGCTTAGTCTGTTAAATTGTCTTTATCTTACCCATGAATTTTCTCAATTTTACTTTTCTGATTGTTTCTCCTATCCTGCTACAGGGATGTGTGAGCAAATGGCTGGCAGGTTCTTGTCCTACAACAGACACAGTTTTGTGAAACATCATTTAACTTATTTAGAAAACAGAAAACAGCTCTTTTTTCCCTCAAATGTTGATTAGATTATAATCAATTGCTGTCCTTATGTAAGTACTTCAATGTTTAATTGATCTTGCTATTAAAATTTCACTGTCAGTATTGTTTTTATATTCTCACAAAATAAAAAATGTTAAGATGTAATGAGATATAGTATCAGGTGACAAAATTATTAGAAAAAGTTGGCAAGCTTTTGGTCTCAGTCTTTTTTTATCACATTTTATAACTGTAAATACCTAAACCTTTCACTACTGCTCTTGTCGATAGATTGAAGAGCTTTCTGTCTTGAAGTAGGAGAAATAAGTATGCAGACTGTGATCAAGTCACCCCTCGTATTTCTGGTAACTAAAAATGTGACTTCCTCAAATATTTTATTATAGTCTTCTGAATGTGCTTCTGAAACTCTTCATTTACTCAGCATGGGCTTTAATTATTGGTAGATTAATAGAGTGGGTTATATCTGTATGGTCTTTGTCAGGATAACTCCAGTTAGTATGGGGCAGTGTTTTAAGGCCCTTCTGATCCTCGATTTAAATCCAATATGACAAATTCTAATGCAAGAGTGAAAAAAAAAAAAAGCTGTCAAGTTTTAGAAGGCCTTCAATATCTCCTGCAACTTTTTTTTATATTAAGTGTTTATTAAAAAGGTGTACCTTTCAGTGATAAACATCTGCTATTATGCTGTAACTGCTGTTCAGCTGAGAACTGTAAAACTTGTAACACTTAATTACCTACATTGATCTGAAAATAAACAAGTGATTGGGCATGGCTGTTCTGAGAATTTATATTTAGTTGGCCATAGTCTGCTAGTTTGAAAGCACAGTTTTTTAAATTATTGTTATTATTTTTTTTTTCCCAGAGAAAGATAATTCCCTTGAAAAGTGGATAGAGAGAACAACTACTCTGAAATATTCTGTAAACAGTGTGGAGTTTCTTTGGCTGACAGAAGCCACAAGTCTTTATATCATGGATAATTTCAGACTTTGATGAGTATTTACTGTAAAGGCACAGAATATAGTAGCTTTCCAGGCAGTATTTCTTTTCATAGTATTTCACAAAGAGGGAATGTTGGAAGAAAGGATGTTGGTAGTTGTCTTCAAGAACTTGCATCTGATTTTCCAAGCTTTTTTTCTTCTCTGCACACCAGGCATGGCTTGTGTCCAGTCAATACTTCTGATTCCCCAGTTCTCTAACAGGTACCCTGTGGCACATGTTAGTCAAGAGATGGCATTTTTCAGAAGAGTAAATTAAAAGGCAAATGAAAGACTTGCAATACATCATCTTTAATTAAAATCAGTATAATTTAGAAAGGCATTTTTTCCTTAGAAATATGCACAATCAGAATTATACTTCGTGTATTTGCAAAGCTAATGTCACTCTACATATTCCCTACAAAAGTTTTGATACAAATTTAGTATCCTTAGTGTAAATGGTTTGCAATTTAATGTGATAATTACAAAACACATAAACATAACAAAACCTATGTATAACCACAAAACAGCATATTTTTAGAAGTGCATGAACATGATCCTCTGACATAAATGTGTCTGTATTTCAATAATATTTCTGTGAGTAAAAGCAAGCTCGATCTTGTTGTACCCATATTTCAATGCTGCTAAGCATGCTAGCATATAAATTTCATTTTATATTGTTATGCCTTTTCCAAGAAAATATACACGAATGAAAAGGATTTGTTACTTTTTTTTTTTTTTTAAGGTCAGTAGGTGCCAAAATATCCCAATCAATGTAATCTTGACACATCTTCATATTTGCAAAGAAAATTCTTCTATAATTAAGAACAATCATTTTATTAAATGAATTTATTTTCTTTAACCTTTGATAAAGCAATAAAAAAGCACTGAAATGCATCCTGAATTAACTATAATTACTTATTGAAGATACTACTAGTCTTTTAGTAGAAAAGGACTAGAATGTTACTCTTTAGAGCAAACAATATGGTAAGGTAGACATGTAGGAGTAGAAAAAGACTAATACAAATGTGTTCTGAATTGTAACTGGTATGGAAATGTCAGGAATGTCAGCAATGTTAGGAAAACTAAATAGAACTGAGACATTTCTAATACAGTATATTTCTGCTAGAGGCAGAAATAAAAGAGTTTTTAGCTTGTAATGTACATCACCAGTGGGACTGAGTGCACCCTCAGCAATTTTACAGTTGACACCAAGCTATGTGGTGTGGTCAACATGCCCTCCACAGAGACGTAGACAGGCTCAAGCAGTGGGACCAGCAGTGGGCCCCTCATGAAATTAAACAAATCCAAGTCTTGCACCTGGAGTTTTGTGGCAAATTCCACTATCAGTACAAGCTGGGAGGCAAAAGGATAGAGTACTGCCCTGCAAGACATGAGCCAGCAGTGTGCCCTTGCAGCCCAGAAGGCCAATCATATTCTGGGCTGCATCAAAAGAAGCATGTCCAGCAGCTTGAGGGACGTGGTCTTGCTCCTCTATATGAGCTGGTGAGACCTCACGGGGAGTACTGCATCCAGATGTGGAGTCCTCAGTACTTTGTGCCCTCAGAGAGATGTGGACCTGTTGGAGTGTGTCCAAAGGAGGCTCACAAAATTTTTCCAAGGAATGGAACGCTTTCTCTATGAGGACAGGCCAAAATAGCTGGGACAGTTCATCTTGGGGAACAGAAGGCTCTGGGAAGACCTGATAGCAGCCCTTCAGTATCTAAAGAGGGATTACAAGAATCATAGAATCGTTAAAGTTAGAAAAGACCACTAGGATCATCTAGTCCAACCAACAACCCATCACCACTGTGGTCACTAAATCATGTCACTCAGTGACAGAAAAAAAGAAGGGAACAGATTCTTTAGCAGGGTCTGTTTTAATAGGACAAGGGAAAATGGTTTCAAACTTCAAGAGGGGAGATTTAGATTCGATATAAAAGTTTTTTTTATGGTAAATACAGTGAAAAACTGGAACAGGTTGCTCAAAAAGGAAAAATTTATAATGGCAGTTTATAAGCATATGTATAGATGACGACTAGATCAGAAATTATGTTCCTATGTGCTGTTTTAACAAAGTTTATAAAGTAACCATACGTTCTCTCCCTCTGCTCACTGAAATATTTCAACAAATACATAGTTGAAATGAATACGAAGATCCATAGAGCTGATTGCAGATCAGTACACCAGTTAGGGAACTAGAAATATTTCTGAGGATGATGTTCAAAGGGCTGATAAATCAGGCTGTTTCAACCTTGAAAACAATCCTTCGCTGGACTGAAAATCATTAACAATGCGTATAGTCATTTGCTACTTCTTAATCACTATCAAATATTATCAATACATACAGAAAACAGGTAGTTCTTAACAAAATTTTCCTTAATTAGCTATAAGCATACAATACCATAGAACTCAAGCTTTCACTTAGCATTAGTGACAATGATCACTGATCTTTCTTAGTCATCAAAATCCAGGTGATCACTCTTTGATTTGAAAACTGGAGTTGAAGTGAGTTGTCTTCTTTATTCTTAATTCGTAATTCTTTACTATTGTATTTTTCATTCTCTATTCTTTATTTTATTCTTTATTCACCTTTCCTATCCCATCACTGATGCTTTATACTCTTCTGTCCCCAACCCTAAAAGAGAAAAGAAGTATCTCATAAAATCTTGATAATATATTTTGGAGATCAGAGATAATTATGGTTTCTCTTGTTTTATGAGATAATTCTTGTTCTTTCAGTTACTCTATCAACACCAACTTTGCAAGATTGCTTTGTTTTTACCAGACTTCTTCACTGTTACTTTGTTCTTGCATATTTTACCTTTCTCATGTTTTTCTAACCCCATTTTTTTTCCAGTTCTCACATTGTTCTTGTGGTTATTAATGGTGCTAAGATGTTACAAAAAGCTCATACAATGGCTGATCTGAAAGTAATGCCTCCTATTTTATTATGTTGATCCGTGATTTCAGAAGTGGATGTTGGTTCTATATCAGTAGAGGTTGAACCTTCCCTCCAATATTCTGATAAATTTTGTTGCCTTGCAATGGATGACAGCAGAGGGGCAGTCTGAAAAAATGGCATCTGACATGTTAGTGGGAATAAAGCAAAGGTGTGGAACTGAATTCCTCCATGCAGGAATATTTGCACATGCTGACATTTGTCAACACTCCACGAACATTTATGGAGATTAAATTGTGTTATTGAGCTCTCTATATCTGTTGTATTTTTCCATGGAAATAAATGCTACCACTTTCAGAGTGATCGATGTACACTGTCACCTGCTGTACTGTTATTGTGTTCTTATGCCTGGAATCAAGGTATTCAACTATGGAGCTGTGTGTTATTCATCTAGATAGCTCATAAATTAAAAAAATATATATATTTGAGATCGCATTAAGAAGTAGTTGTTGATATTCTCAAAATCCAGATCCCTTACTTGCTTCATATTTCATATTTCAAAAATAATTGTTGTGCTTGTTTTACTGTACTACAGAACAAAAGAAACAGAAGATAATCAATCTCCGCCAACCAAACCTAGCAGCATTTTATTTGGTATTATCCATAAAACTTGAGACTAGACTCTGCTCTCCCATGCTTGTCATTGAAATAGTTACATAAATTTCTTCAAAACATAACTAAGGATTAAGCTACCAGCTGACCACTGTGGTTGTCACAAGTGTTTGAGCTCAGCTCTTGATCTTGTTTATTTGGTAGCATAGACATACTCACTGGATCCTAGGTTGGAGTTTATGAATTGTTCCAAGAATCATAGTGCTTATAAAGTGAAAATAAGTGATTCTGCAGGGCTTATATGCTTCAATCTGTTCCCTTATGAAAGTCTTCCAAGGCCAGTGTCACATAGTTTTACACTGTATTGTGTGTCATCGCATTTATGGCATTTCATTTGTAGCAACAATCTGTATTCAGCTACTGCAACCATCACTACAGTAACCACAAGAACTATGTCACACAATCAAAGAATCATAGGGATTAGAAAGGACCACTGGAGATCATCTAGTCCAGTGCACCCACTAAAGCAGAGTAAGTTGCAGAGGAAAGCATCTAGGTGGGTTTTGAATATCTCCAGAAAAGGGTCCCCAACTTCTCTGGACAGTTTGTTCCAGTGCTCTGTCATCCTTAAAGTAAAGAAAATTTTCCCCATGTTCACATGCAACTTCCTGTGTTCCAGTTTGTGCCCATGGTCCCTTGTTCTGTTGCTGGGCACCACTAAAAAGAACCTGGCCCCATCCTCTTGGCATCCACCCTCAACCTGCTGGCCATTCTCTTAATGCACTTCAGGATATCACTGGCTTTCTTGGCCACAAGGGCTCACTGCTGGTTCATGGCCAACCTGTTCTCCACAAAGACATGCAGATCTTTCTCTGCTGAGCTCCTTTCCAGCAGGTCAGCCTCTAACCTGTACTCTTGCATATGGTCATTCCTACCCAAGTGTCTAGTTATCTCTGAATGGAAGCACAGTCTCTGGTGCATCAGCCACTCCTCCCAGCTTTGTATCATCAGTTAATTTGTCGAGGGTGCACTCTATCCCTATATCCGCATCACTGATGAATATATTAATATCATTCATTGTTTTTCCTCAAACTTTTAACACAAATTATTTGGTTTCCTTTATATTTACTCTTTCTTATAAACACGGTTACTGATATTATTCACTATTTTCTGAGGCCAGTGTCTTGGCAGCAGTATGCCTTTCAGTGTCCTCTCTATTTTATTGTCTCAGATAAGCATTAAAGAATCCACTGAAGCTTCTCTAGGTCTACTTTCTTTCTAGAACAGGATGGTTTTTTTCCCTCCTTTATCTATGAAGATTTGAATTTATTGAGAAGTACCTAACAGTTTCAAAATGCCCATTTGCAGTTTGACTGCTGTAATGTGTTTTAAGCTTAGGTGAAGTAGATTAAAAGAGAACAAGAATAAAATGAAAAAGAGAAGCACATTGTTTCCTGGTAGCTCATATCATGGTTATCAATTGCCCATTGCTTATGGTATGACAGAAGCAGCACCCTTGAAATTCTCAGTTTTCTTTATCTTTTAGTCAGATATGACATTATTCAAGATCCTTATGATTAGGAGAACCATAGATGAACAGAAGAAAAAGAAAATTACTTTTATTCTACTTAGCATGATGACCACAGCTGTGTTCATTCACTTAAGTCAACCAAAATAATCTAGTAAAAATAATGAGTGTGTCTAAATAGAGCCACATTAACTCACAAATCATTGTTTTATCAGTTTGAATGACTAAGGTAAATTACCACATTAAACAGTATTAACCTATATACATTTTAATATGGTTCATACAGTTTGTGTCTATTGAATTGTTATTTACCTATCCCAAACTTTTTAATGAAGGTATGGATTTATTGTTTTTCTTTTCATAATTCCTCTCTTCTATTTTTTAGTGAGTTGCTTTCTAAACAAAGATTGTCATTGGCCTTTTTTAATACATAACAGGAATCACAGTTATTTTCTAGGAGAATTCTGAATTCTTTTAAACTTGAGAATGCTTCTTACCAGCCCTTGAAATGATCAGGTTATAGGAATTTCCACCCAGAAAATGTCATGGACGAATGTGGACTTTGGAAGCAGTAATGGACTTTGAAGTCGCATTTGTTATATTACAAATTTACTCATCCCCAGCATTGGTGCTGTGGCCAGGCTGTGCCCTGGCCAATACAAATATATTAGTGAATATTTAGTAGGCTTTTAATTTTCCTTTTTTTGTTTGTTTGTTTGTTTGTTTTCCATAAAGGAATTCAAGTTACATAAAACAGGGTGCTTTGACTTGATTCTGACCTGAACAATCTGATATGATGTATGATAAAAAGTCTTCAGTCCACTCCTACCCCAACTTCACCAGTTCCTTCTGGGGAATTAATGAGAGGGAATGGTCCCATGTGCCCTCCGTACCCCATGACACAAGTACCTCACCACCACTCTGGATCTGTCAGACTGCTATCCCCAGCTGGTTATTTAGTTAAATACTATAAGACAAAGTTACAACCCTTATTGCTCCAGAGATTCAGGAAATAAAACTTAGTGCATGTTAAATCAAAGCTACACAGGAAACAATTGGAAAATTTAGTGGGAACATCTCCCAGGTTTGATTTCCCTATAGAAATTGTTTCTAGTTGAGCCCAGTTCTTTTCCTTTGACTTTAGCTTTCTGCTTCTCTGTGAAGGTTTCTGTTAAGAGAGCTGGAATTGGAACTGGAAGGAAAGTGAGTGTTTCAAAGCCTGGAATGCCACTTGAAAATTTTGGAAACTTGAACTGCAGTTGAAATCTAAGGATTTTAGAAATGCTACCAAATTAGTATTTTTTTTCTGTCTTTTTCTGTACCTGCAATCCTCTGTCTATAGCAGTCATGAAACACTTCATCAGCAGCATTAATAAGCTGATACCGTAATACAATAATGTTTGCACTCATTACATGGACTCATGCCTGTGGACTGCATTTGTTGCCTTGCAGAGCTTTCTTTGCACATTTTATGAATACTAGCATTTATTTCCCATGCTTTGAAATCATACAGAACTTCTGTATGAAGCTGATGAGGGGTCTGGAGCACAAGTCTTATGAGAAGCAGCTAAGGGAACTGGGACTGTTTAATCTGGAGAAGAAGAGGCATAAGGGAAACCTTATCAGTGTCTAAAACTACCTGAAGGGAAGTTGTGGTGTGGTGGAAACTGGCCTCTTCTACCATGTAATTACCAACAGGACTAGAGGGAATGGCCTCAAGTTGTGCCAGGGGAGGTTCTGATTGGATATTAGAAAAAATTTCTTCTCCCAAAGAGTGGTCAAGTGCTGGAATAAGTCACCATCCCTGGAGGTGGTCAAGAAATGTTTAGATGTTTTACTAAGGGGCATGATATTGGTGGTAGGTGGACAGTTGGACAAGATGATCTTGGAGGTCTTTTCCAACCTTGGTGATTCTATGATTCTACAATTCTGAGTCTGAACCTTTCTTCTCCAAAGTAGCTTTAAACTCCCATTTAATTCATTTGTAACCAAGTTGCTTTACTACTTCTTTTTTTTTTTTCAGAGATTTAATAGAAGAAGGAATCTGCAGTGAGAGCTTATACTATTTTGATGTTTTGCTTTAGTAAGACACGCTTCCCTGATTTATTAGCATAGTTTACAATCATAAGTAATTAAAGTAAAAATTCACTTCTCAAAATAAATGAGTACAGTATATTTTGTGAGGAGGCAACTTTGATGGTTATTTGTATTTGCATTCTTATTCACTTTCAAAAAAAAAATTAATCAGTAATGAGTCTTATGGGTATTATTAAAAATCAGAAAAAAAAATCTGCACTATTTTGCTGGTGGTACTGAGGATTACTATTTCTTCATTTTATTACAATGTCATTCAAGAAGCAATTAGCAAGTTCTCATTCCACACATTTTCAAATGAAACATTATGAAAAAAAAAGAAATATGTTTTGAAAACATCTCTCAGTTCCTTTACTCTATAATTACGTATCACCATTTCAAAGGGGAATATAAGAATCTAGCTTGATTACCTTCAGGAACATAAAAAGTCTGTGGACCAAGGGAGAGAAATCAATGTCATTTAACCTTGACATCAGCAAGGCTTTTGTCAGTTTCTTGTATTTAAGTTTGTAAATTGCAGTCTGAATAGGCAGCAATTAGGCATGTGTAAACTGGATGGCTGGGCCCAGAGGGTTGTTTTTAATGTGTTGCACTCTGCCTGCAGGGTGGTAGCAAGAGGAGTATTGCAAGGATCTGTCTGTACTGGGACTTCTAACTAGTGACCCAGAAGAGGTAAAACTGTACTTTCACCAAATTCAAGGTGGCAACAATTTGTGGAGTGTGAAGCTGATACGTTAGAGCACTGAGTGATCCTCCAGAGCGACCCAGAGAGGCTAGAGGAAAGGATCAACTGGAACCACTTGAAATCCAACAAGAACAAATGTGAAGCCCTTTCTCTTGGAAGGAAGGACCTCTGACAACAAAAAAAGGGTGGGGAATGGCAAGATAGATCTCTGGGAAAAAGGCCCCAGAGAGGCACTGGAGTAGTGAGCAGAATGTGAGCCAGCAATGTATAAAAGCAGCAGAGATGGCTATCATCATCTGGAATGGTGTTAATGAGAGCACAGGTAGCATTCCCCTATACAGGAAAGATATTAGTAAACTGAGGCAAGGCTGCAAAAGCACCACCAGGATGACTGGGACTGTAGTACTTGTCCTGTAAGGAAGGGCTGAGGAACTGGCCTCCAAGCTGAGTTCTTGTTCAGCTTGGAGAACAGATGGCTATAGTGTCCTAACAGCAGCCCCCTATTCTCAAGGAGTTGTGAGCAAAGAGATGGAACCAGGTACTTTGCAACAGTGTGTGGAGGGAGGATGAGAGACAATGGGAAAACTGAAATAAGGAAGTTCCTTTTTCCATGAGATGACAGAGGTTTTCAAAACCTGCTCAGACAAGGCCCTGAGAAAACTAGCCTGACCTCAAAGCTTCCTTACTTTGAGTGAGAGTTTGGACTAAAGATTGAATGAAGTTTCTTAATACATGAATTGCACTATTTAGATGTGAGCATGAGGTTTAGTAAAGCAGCTAAATGATGATCTCCAGTGGATTCTCTTTGCCTTTCTTGTCTATGCAAAGCATGTTGGCATTTGTTTGTTTGTTTGTTTATGTATTTTTGGTAGATTCTATACATTGTGTCAATAATTCAGACTAATCTGCAGCAATGACTCTGGTCAGCTCTGCTGACCTGTGAATGCCAGCATTGTTAGCACTGTATACATTGTTTAGATAATATTTTTTCCTGAAAGCATTGACTTGAAATTTTCTGAAACCATCTGTATGCCTTTTGGGTGAAAAATAAAGTTGCTGCTTTTGTTTCAAATAAGAACTTCTGTGAATTTTTGGAGTGAATCTTTCACAACTGATTTCATTCAGTAAGGAAAGTAATTTTTACCACCATTTTATAATTTTTAAAGAGATGCAGAGAATTATCCACTTTAATTAAAACATTTCACAGTTAATGTCTTGGGACCCTCATTACTTTCTTAAGTCATTGCTCCAAAAGTAGCCTTTTTTTTAAAAAAAAAAAGAAAGAAAACAACTTATTACTACATTCACCTTTCCTTTTCTTCACTATGACTAGGAAACTTGTGACAGGTGTCTGCTTGCTATCTTTTTCCTCATACATGCGTCATCTGGAAAAAAAAATCTAAATTACTTGCTACTTGACAAAGAATATTGAATTTTGCTTCCATACACATTCGTTCAATCTGAAACTCTGCCATGATAAAAGGAAACAAAAAGTTAACCACTTAAATCTAATAAGACTTCTAGCCCTACTTGTCTTTGCACTTTTTTTTTCTTTTTAACTTGTGAATAGTTTATGTAGTGCTACCAGCACCTTTTTCAGCATTATGTATTTTATTCCATTAAAAAAATCTCAAATACATTTTCCTCCTCCTTCTGTGTATTTTCTAGTTTCTCGAAACACCTATATAAACAATTACACAGTACTGCTTCTTGACTTAAAATGACAGAAGATATTTTGTAAAGAAGCAAAAGTATGGTTTTAATAACCTTTTTCTTACATTTTTGCTTATAATTCTCATTTGTTTACTTCCTACTCTTTTGTTTTTCAAATATAAAAACTGCTAAAAAAACTGCTAAACTTCTTCATAGGCAACATACTTTATATATCTATTATAGTATCCTAAAGTTATAGGAATTAAGCTTTTCTTAGTAGCTAGCAATCTGCAAAATCAATACATGACCGACAGATATAATTTTTGTGTTCCTTTACAAGCATACCATGCAAATAAAGGCTTTATTTTATTTTATTTTATTTTATTTTATTTTATTTTATTTTAAAGAAAAACTTTTAATGTGAGACAAACTTATCTAGGGATATTAAGAGTACAGTCCCTGGTAAATATTCAAGTGCTGCTTACAGTATCTAGATACTATAAATACAAGTAAACTTCACAAAGCCACTGACTACTTCTGTAGTTGGTTAAAGTCTTTCAACAGGATGAGCAATGAAAGACCAAAGTCTTATCTCATCTTTTAAATGAAATGACTAGAATTTGTTCTCATCTTTACAACTAAAGATTAGCTCTCTGTACGGACTGATTTTTGGGGGGAAAATGTTTTTGGGGAAAATGTGTAGTTGGAGCAATTCAAAACAGAAACTGGGAGTGAACTGAAAATCAAGTGTGGCCAAAACAAGGTAATGGAGCTGTGTGTCATTCTTACTATTTAAATTGTATAACATTTCTTGGTATGTTTTATGCCATTCCAAGTAGCACTCCCTGATGCAATGCTTGTAAGAATGCTAGCAATGGCCAGGGTCTGTTCTAGTAGGCAGCATGAATGCAGTCATGCAGTGGGAGAAAAGGAAAAAAGGAAAAGCAGATGGAAGACAAATTGTGCCATCTCCTCTTTGGTGTAAAGACTAGAACAAGAACTATTTTTATTTACTGGTGCTCTGTAGAAGTGCATATGAATGTAAATTTTATCTTTTCCAATTTGTCACTATCCTATGAAGTTTCTTGGTATACTCACTAACCAAGCTTTTTTTGTCATTACTATTAACCTAGATTTTTATCCACTCAACCTCTACTATTTACTTAGCATTTCTTTCAGCCTTTGAATATCTGTTTTTGCATCTAGAGTGCCTCGTTTAACTATTTACAGCTTGAAATGGGGATATTGCTACAGTGAGGCTTATCTTATAAGTTTTAAAGATATAATTTTACTCTTATTTTTTCCACATTAACTATGTCTATAATAAGAAATTAAATGTGCATCTGATGAATGACATAGAACAACCAAAATCCATAGTAATCCAAACTCTTACTCTCTAAAGCAAGTAACCAAACAGAAACTGTTTTCTGGGATCACTTTTTTTCCACCTCTCCTTTCTCATTAGTTAGCAGAACAGATTCAGAAAATCTATTATGTAGAATATTTACATAAAGGAAAATCATACTGATCATAAAAAATCACTGTGTTTTCCAAAATTTCACATACTGTAATACAGTCCATGACTTCTTCATTCATTAGTGGTAAGACAAGAAGAAACGGTGTCAATCTAAAAGGTTAGATGTTAGAAGGAAATTCTTTAATCAGAGGGTGCTTAGACACTAGAATAGATTGCACAGAGAAGCTATGGACCCCATCCCTGGAGGTGTTCAAGGCCAGGTTGTATAGGGCCCTGGGCAATCTAGTGGGTTGCAAACCTGCTCATGACAGGGGGATTGGAACTTAAGCTATTCCATGATTCGTAAAGCAGAAGTATTTAATTAAAGAGGATAATTAATGAAAGATAGCTTTCAACCTGACCTAATTAATTTTACCAGGCATTTCAGTGTTTTCAGACGGTGAAGATATATTTTCCAAGCTGTTTTATTCACTGTAAATTGTTAGTGGAAAATATCGTTTTGAATGAAACTGCTTTGGAGCCACTCAGATGGCACAGATAAATCCTTGGGGAAAATTACATGATGCTACATATATAGACTGTGAAGTACTGAAGGGATATTATAAGCTTTACAAGGGATATAAACTAATAATATAATAAAAGATGTTAAAGGCATGAATTGAGAGGGATAAAGGAATTATGCATCGTAAATTCAGTTGTTTTCATTTCAGTGCTATTCAAATGGAAGTAATGATTTACAGGAAAATTAGCTTTCCTACAGAAACAGTAAGGCTTTTAAACACTGATCAATTTAAGTGAAATTTTTGACAGATATGAGTAGGTGCCCCTCAAGTATTAAAGATAGATCTCTTTCAGTAGTATGATCTGGGGTGGCGGGTGGAAGAGAAGGGCTCATAATTGCCTGTTTGGATGTGAACTCCATGATTCTTTCCAAGAGTTTTCCAAAGTAATCTAATAGCATTTAAGTTTTATATTTATATCTCTTTATTTATTATTGTTTGGGTATATATCGTCAAAGATATATAGCTGAGAGATATCAGAAAGTGTTTTTTTTCTCTGTAAAGGGAAGGAAAAGATCTATAATAATACATCCATAGAAATATTATAATAATATAACTACTATGTTAAGATTGATGTAGAATGTATTCTTCCACTTGGGAAGTAAGTAGTAAAGTAAAAGTGCCAACATTCTACTTGAAGAACATGCAAGTCAATTGTATTTTTTTTTTACTAGAAGAGTGAAGACAGATGATGTTTAGAATGACATTTCATTAACAAACAGATCATGCAGATCCTAAAGGAGATACTGAATACATAATAAGGACAGATACAAACTGAATATGACATATCTTCACCTCTTAATACTGGCAAAAGAACAAGATCAGTGTTTTTCCCAGTTATGATAATAACTGTATTAAAAAGCAAAAAAAAAGGTGGAGTCGAAGGCAAAATAGCCTACAGGTGATAAATCTGTCAGTTATTTTGAGACTACATAAACAAATATTCAAATTATGACTATCCCTGAGAGAAATAGACTGATTTTGAAAGATAATTATCTACAATTCTTGCCTTATTTCTTTCTCTTTTTGACCAACTATAGCTTTGACTACATCAGAGACAGATCTATTGATTTGTCAATAGATATAGTCAGTAGTCAACAGGGTCCAGAGATCCCTCTGCAAATTAGTTGATGAATGTAGTATATTCTTTGTGTCCTGAAGAAAAGAGGAACAGTTAGGTAAAAGATTTGCCCTTTTGATCCCAGTCATAATCACAGCTATGACTCCAGTGTACAAGAAGAGAGGTAAGGAAAATCCAGAGTGTTACAGGCTTATCAGCGTGATCTCAGTATCAAGGAAGGTTATGAAGCAGATGTCATCATGTGCTATATAGAATCATAGAATGGACTGGGTTGGAAGAGACCCCATCCAGTCTTGCTGTGAATGCCTTCAGGGACAGGGCGTCCACAACCATTTTTGCAGCCATTTCCATCACCTCACCACCCTCTCAGAGAAAAACTTCCCCCTGGCATCCAATCTAAATCTCTCCCATTTCAGTTTAAAGCCTTTCCTCCTTGTAATATCAGTATCTTCCTTTGTAAAAAGTTGATTTCCCTCTTTTTTTATAATTTCCCCTTAAATACTGGAAGGTCACAGTGAGGTCTCCCCACAACCTTCTCTTCTCCAGACTGAACAAGTCAAGCTCCCTCAGTCTGCCTTTGGAGGAGAAGTGCTCCAGCCTTCAGCCTTATATACTGGACAATCAAACAATCAGATGTGGCCAGTGTGTTTTTATGAAAGATATGACTGACCTTAACTCCTGTAACAAGAAGACCCACTTAGTACATAAGGAAAAGCTCTGAATTTTTTCTTCCTCAATTTCAGTAAAGCATTTGTTGCTGTTTTCCACAGTAGTCTTCTGGAGAAACTGGCTGCTCATGGTTTGGACAGGTGTAAAGTTCACTAGGTGAACCCTGGCCTGCATCAGAAATAATGTGGCTAGCAGGAGTAGGTAAAGGACACCACATAAGAGAAACCACAACTCAAATATTGTGTTCAGTTTTGGGCCTCTCACTATAACAAGGATATTAAGTTTCTCAAGCATGTCCAGAGAAGAGCAATGAAACTGGTGAGGACATAAGAAAACAAGATATATGCAGATCGACTGAGGGAATTTCGATTTTGTACTCTGGAGAAGAAGATATTCAGGTGAGACCAGGAGGGTGTCAGTCTCTTTTCTCAGGTGACAAGTGATAGGATGCAATGAAGTGGTCTCAGATTGCACCAGAGGAGTTCTCTGTTGGACATTAGGACAAATTTCTTCACAGACAAGATTCCCTGGAGGTACTCAAGAGATATGTGGATATGGCACTAAGGAAAATGGTTTAGTGATAGGACTCTGTAGATCAGATTTATGCTAGTACTTTGTGATCTGGAAGGTATTTTCCAAAATAGATCATTCTATAATTCTAAGGTTATGAGTGTTTGAGACTTGTTTGACTTTTGTCAAAGGTAAGTTTTGTTTAGGTAACACTAAAACATGTACACCAAGCTCTGGAGCAGTAGTGTATGCCAACTTGTTTTCTCTGGCATATTTTGCAAAATAAAATTCCTATTGTCCTTCTCTCTATAACTCTGATCACTGCCAAAAATGTGCTGAAGTGTTTGGGGAAATCAGTGGAGAAAAGGATTAGCAAGGAGGATTAGCCATAAAAGCAAAAACATTCTAAAATGTAGAGGTATCAAATGCCTTTTCTGTTCTTTTGAGACAACCTTTTAGAATGCCTGTTATGTTGTCAGTACAAACAAGCAATGTAATCACAAAAAGAGTTTTTTAATATTTAAAATATCAGCTGCTCTAGTTTTGGTCATCAGTAAGTGTACTGTTACTGACTTCGTAGTTTTATATAAGCATTATTTTGAATGAATTATATTTATATATTCACAAATAAAATATCTACAAAACAGTACAAAGAACATGTAATTCTCCTCAACTTTCTCCGTTACGCAAGTAGACACTGTAAATACCTAAATCATTTATGTAATTAAAAATATTTTATGGAAATTAACCCCTACTTGTGCAGGATACACAAAGTATTTTGTCCATTGTGATTAAAATGCACTTTTATCAATTATTTCAGTTACTGAAAAATTGCCTAAGTTTATCAGATATGTCCAATTTTTTTTTACCAGGACCTTTTTAAAAATAATTAAATTGCAAATAGTATTAAAAGGAGAGTGAAATACCACAAAAAAAAGGTAATGATGAAAATATATGAGAAAAACAATTTTTAGCACATTGAAATTTTCCAAATCTGCCATTGGGAATTTGCTCTTGCATAGACTCTATATATAGTAAAATCAACCCCACTGCCTGTATGAATTCCAGTGTGTTTTTACTTCATAGTTTATTAAGGTCATTAATCTTTTATAGCTGTCACCCAGTCTTAAAATATGGTTAAAAAAATAATAATAATGCAACAGTCTTAGGATCAGACCTTACCAATATTTCTGCTTAAGGGTAATGTTTGGTGTTAGTTTTGTTAAGAAGAAGTAAAAAAATAAATTAATTTTAATCCAAAATATATCATACTCCTATTTGAATTTAGTAAGTTCAATTGCATCACTTTTATCTGAGTTAGATCTGCTAAGAATTTTGCTACCTGGTTTGATCATCATTAGCTTCAGAGCTTATTGAACAGGCTTCACTGATTTAGCTTCTCATGATCAACCTTCAGGTTTAGGTACTTTCTCCACCTCCATATTATTGCAGTGAAAAGTGGCTCAGATAACAGGTTTTTACTCAGGACAGATGTGGTTTATTCATCTCCTAATGACATATAATTATCTGGCAGTGAGCCATACATTCAGGATTAATATCAGGAATACAACAGAGAAACCACAATACTAGACACAAAATATAATATATATATATATATACACGCGCACATTTCTGAATACCCATCAATAACTAAAATGAAAACATTCTACTTTCTACCTCTCCTGCTACCACTGCACATGATATGTGCTTCCTTACATCCATCTCTGCACAGAAAGTGTCTTAATAAACCCCACTGGTAAACAGTTTATTGAAAACAGACTTCCTACTCAAGCCTCCCATGTCCCCAAAGACTGGTTTTAGCTATTTTTTGTACTAGTTAAGGGACTTAAAGAGCTTTGACGACGATTCACCCTACAGTAGGGAATCAAATAGGGGATGGATTAACAACAAAAAAAAAATTAACTGAAATGAAGAAGACTTTCTACAATAGTATTGATTATTTTTTGTGAGTTTATGCATCTCAAAACTAGTCAATTCAGAGAGTTTAAATATATTCCAACCTCACTAAGAACTAAGTATCAAACTGTCCTTAATATCTGGGAACCAAACAGTTCACACATATATTGAAATGATGTAGATACTGAGGATTCTTCACAAGGCTTTACTGTGTGTACATTTAAATAAACTGCAGAAAAGTATGCGTTTATTGTTTTACAAATACTGTTTTTTTAAATGTGTTAAGTGTAGTATATTGAACCCTGTGCTACTGTTGTATTATTATATACCTAAAGATTTCAAAAATTGCATTTTGTCAGTGTTCAAACTTTAAAATAATTTCTTTTAGAAGACCTTATGTTTCAATCTATAAAAGCTGACGATTTCAAATATGTAAGATCAGAAGTTACAAAACCAAAGTTAATTTTTCAACTGTTCTATGTATCAAAATTTTCCAGTTAAGAAAGGATGAGTGCCCTACTGTAAATTCTACTTTTTTCAAGGGGATTAAGCTAACTCATTTTTTGGGCTCTAGAGTCAAAAAAGAGTATAGTTTGAAATAATGAATCCTTATTTTCAGGTGTTTAAAGGCAGTTGTGTTCTCTTAGTTTAAACCTAAGTAAACGGAGATTAAAAATGACACCCTTGAACAATCTGGCTGTTTTGTTCATCATAAAAATTCTATCACTTATGAAAGTGCAATCAGATATTCTCTGAGACAAGAATAGATATAACTTAGTTTATACTTTTTCCAGCTAGGCAATAGGTAGAAGAATACAAATGAAACATGTTTGGGACATAGAACAGATTTTTGGTCATTTATGCCAACTGTTAGAACCTGGTCATTATAGTCTTCTCCATCTTGGAAGTCTCAACATGCTTGACTTTGAATCCCCTCACTATTAATTTGAACAATATGCAACAGTAATTTGTTGCTGTTTTTCTTTGTTATTTTTGTTTTGCTTTTTATTTGTTTTTGTTTTTCTGTTTACAGCAGTGAGAGATCTGAGAAAGGCAGAGCAAAGGAGCTATCTGACATGTTAACATGTTAAGGATGTCAGGAATGCAAGCATGGTAAGAAGCTTCTCAGCTTTGTCATTCATTGTATAACCACTGCCGTAGCTTCATGGCTGTTACCAGCTGTGCTTGTCTCATGAATATGTGGTTATCTTGGGGACAAGGGTAAGGTAGTTCAGGTGCAGACTTGTGCTCAGGCCTGGGAAATGGTTAAACAGGCACAAGGCCCTGGCTATTAAATAAATTCATTGTTTATTTATGATTTCCTGTGAAAACGCTAACACCTATGTAGAAAAATATAACAAATTTAAAGGTTGGAAATGTGGAATATGCTACAGATCTGTAATGTTAACTAGGAAAACATTGTTTCCTGCCAGTGATGAAAAATGCAGAAAATAAGATTAGATTTTTGAGAGGGAAAATCGTGGAAGT
Source organism: Numida meleagris (assembly GCF_002078875.1). NCBI lineage: Eukaryota > Metazoa > Chordata > Aves > Galliformes > Numididae > Numida > Numida meleagris. The sequence goes on from NC_034409.1 coordinate 149,885,682, forward strand.
GTTCTTTTCTCATTCTTGCTCTTGACATATGACAAAAACTCCAAACATCCTAGATCCTATCATTTACTTTCATATTATTTCTTCTTTATTTAATAGAGGTGTGTATTACTTCTGTTTTCAATAAATATGTTTTTTTTCCTGTTTGTGCCATCAGGTCTTCCCATGCTTGCTGTTTGCAAAGAATGTTTGCTCAATCTGTTACTTTTCAATATGATTGCCTTTTGCATGCTTCCTTTATTAGCAGCTATTAAAGAAGATGTGAGAGTAAGGTACTGCTTAGATAAATGAACAGCTTCAAAAGGACATCATCCACTTTATACAGTTTCTAAAAAAAGCAAAAGCATTTTCACTGTATAGAGGAAAATACTTGAAAGTTGTTCTCAGTATTGGAAAGCTTTTCTTCTCCCATAATGGAATCTTATCCTCCCTTCTTCTGTCACTTTTATTAAACAAATTAAAAAGAATGGAAAAGTACTGACTAGAAACTTCCTTCTGTCCTTTACCAGAAATGCTGTCTACAGCTGTAAGCCTTCAAATACTTCTATATCTATGATGTTCTTATTCACTATCTACATGTTGCAAATTATGTCCATTTGAGAAAATAGTTCATCTGACCAGAATGACAAACATACATGGTATTTGGAACTGTAAAGGTGCAAAGTTTTGATTGTACACTGGGTGGGTTACAGGCACAGCCCCTATGAGAGAAGGCCAGGATTTCTCCTGTGAAGAACACAGCCAGTTCTAGCCAGCTCTGCAAAAGACCTACTACAGTACGCAGTGGAGCCCATCAGAAACATTTGTGTTGCCTCTGAGAAAATGTATCTGAGAACAGGCAAAACACTGCACAGGCAGAAAGAATAAAGAAAAAAAGAAAGAGTGAGAACTAGCTTTGGAAACACCAAGGTCGGTGAAGAAGGTGAGGAGATAAACTTGAAAAGAGATTTTCCTGCAGCCCAGGGAGAGGGACTCAATGGAGCAGGACTTGCTGCCGAGAACTGTGGCCCATGAAGAAACACACAAAGGAACAAGATTTTCTGGCTGGAAATGTGGCCTCTGGAGGACCTGCTCTGAAACTCATTTATCCTGAAGGACTACAGCCTGTGGGAAGCACCCGCACTGGAGTAGTGGAAGAATAAGGAGGAAGGAACAACAGAGTGGAATGAACCATTACATTCATTCTGTGCTGCTCAGAACAGGGGAGGTAAAGGTAGAAGAGCTGGGAATGAAGGAGTAAAGTTGAGCCTAGAAAAAAAATTGAGTTAGAAGGAAAGTAATTGAAATCTATGCACTATAGAGCTTTGGAAAAATTTACTTCTTCAAACTTACGTTCAAATAAAAACAGACTTGGGAAACTCTGATTTATTATTATTATTTTCCATTGTCAATCTTGTAAATCTAAAGTTGAGCATCTGCAACAGATTAATTAACATTTCAGATCACCTGAATTGTTTTTGTATGATGCAAATAGAGGATACGGGCAAAGTTTAGTCCATTTAACATTGCAATTAGTTTGATAGCCAATGGTTGTTTTTTTTTTTTTCTTCTTTTATTTGGTTGTTCTGTTTTGTTTTCCAGTAATAAAGTACAAAAACCCAAGAACTTCAAGTATACTTCTGCATCCATTAGTCTATACCTCACTGGATTTTTTTTTTTCTGCAAAGGCATTTGTTTTTGCATATACAGAAAACCTCTGGTATGTATACATGCAGACATTTTTGCATATATATGCATATGTACATATCCATAATGTAATAATATATATTACAAATTAGTCCTTCCATCCCGACATTCCTTCTTCTTCCTGCCTAAGATTAATTTGCTTTATAATACAATAAGAAACTTGTTAAGAAAATTGTTTTCTTGACATTGGACCAGTATTACATAGCATTTATATCTTTTAATTTCAGTTAAAGTCAGTTATGTATACAAGCCTAAACGTGACTTTATTCTGTTTTCTAGCTTTGCCTACCCGTGTATTACCATAAGAAGTCTAACTCATTATTTAGTTCATTCTCAGAAGAAATTGTCTCAACTGTCCTTTCTGGTGAGCCAGTTCCTTTACCACATTTGAATTTCATACAAAATAGTTCTTCTTACCCATAGCTTTTTTTTCTTAATGTTTATAGTTAAAAATCATTTCTTCCAGTGATTTAATTATTTCTTACAGTTATCATATTCTGGTAATCTTTGTTAATGTTTCTTAATCCCTTCAACTTTTTAATATTTTGCAATTAAATTATACCATCCATTGTTAAAATAATCAACTTATGGCATGAAAATACATCTTTTTCCTTTCCACATGCGTGTCTCTAATGGAATTCAAAAGATTTGCTACACAACATCTATTTAAACAAGTTTTGAATATGTTTACTCTGTCTGATTCTTCTAATAGTCATTTCATTTAAATAATTTCATGCTCAAGGGCTGATGTCAGTGACAATGTTTTGCCTAGAAGCATGTTCTGTCTATTCTCCTATTTTTAATACTTTCAAGCCCAAATCTGATTTGGATTTATGTTTTATTTCTACTTATTGTTTAATGGTTTCTCTTAAATGCTACTCTCATTAGCATATGTTTTGAAGTAATTACTGAATGTTATGTCTTTTTATTTTTTTAATAAACACACATTTTTTTTTTCCATCCACGTATAAGTTTATGTTGTTTTCACCTTTTTTCCATTTAGCATAATTATTGTGTTTTCTTTCACCTTTTTTCCCTTACTTTGTGAAATTTTCTGCTACTTTTTTGTCTTCTTGGTAAACTCTGTTTGAATGTGTTTTTTGTTCTTTTAAAAACTATTTTGTATTATTATTTTTAACTTCCATCCTATTGGCATCCTGTCTTGAAGAAGTGTAGACCTGCCAATAATAAGTTTTTCATTCACTATGTATAATGTTACCATATATTCTGATACAGGGATTGGATGCATTTGAATAAAAAGAAGGTACCTATGGTGGTAGATGTCTAAGATTAATGAAAATTAAATTTACCAGTTCCTTATTCTACAATTAGTTTCCTTCCATTCCATTCTTTCTTGCAAGACTTTTATTTACTGCCACAAAGTCCTAAATTTGCCATAATAAGGGAATAACTTTATCTTCCATAATACCACTTACACAGTTTCTAAAACAGGCTCCCCCCTCCCTTTTTTTTTTAATTATAATTATTATTGTTGTTGTTTCTACTTTTCCTAGCACTTCAGTACTGTGCCATGGAATAGAAGAAATAAAAGAGAGTGACCTTGAAAGCTATGATGGAAAGGTGTCTTCAGGAGACTAAGCTGGACTGACCTACTGCATGCCAAATACGTATCATCTGTTTTCCCAGAGCTACAAACCTACGTTAATTCCAAGGCTACAACCTCTGCTTCCTAATCATTAGCAGCTCTCTGTCTTCTGAGCTCTACTCGCTTCTCTCAGAACCCTTTTAAAGCTTCCCTCACTCTAAATGGTGTCTTGATTATTTGCAAAGCAATCTGCAGGTAATTCCCTTATCCTCTCTACCCCTCTCTACTATATTATTTTTAGTGCACGCTATTACACCTGAAAATATACATTCTATATATTTATATACTATCTATCTATATCTGTATATTTTTATACTTCAATGAGCATTTATATTAATGAAAGTTTTGTGAAAAAAGTTGCAGACTGAATTTGAGCATAAGCAGAAAATTAATCACAGATTTTTAAGATATCCACAGTATTTTTAAAAAAAGCCACACCAGCACAGACCAGAGCAGGACAATCCTTTCCCATGGCCTGCTAGCAGTGCTGGGTCTGATGCACCTCAGGACACAATGGGACATGAATCATAGGAAAAACTTGAATGTTTTGTTACAAGTAGAATTAAATTGGAAGTAAAATTCACTCTTAGGCAGACAAGAAGTACCACTCCATGGGACATTTTAAGGCCATGTACTTTTTTTAAGCACATCGGTATAAGATGATTAGTCCTAGAGACTGGATAAAGAAGAACATTAAAGATTTTTTGACAGGAAAACTTAAGAAGGAAATTTATCCTTATCTATGCTGAGCTGGTAATGCTCTTTTATCTTTCTATAGAATTCATTTAAATCAAAATGCATTTGTTGAACTGTTGCCAAATATATTTAAAAAGAGTTTATTAATTGCCTCCTTGAAAATAACTGATACTCTAAAATATTTTAGCACTAGTTTTAGCTTTCATTTCATAGATTAAGGAATTTGTGAAGCTAGTTAAATTGACATTCAATTTTGTCATAAAACACCCATTAACTTTAATACTTCTATAAAATACTTTAAATCTAAATAAATACATGTGAGAGATAGCAATGGTAATTTTCATGCACTACATCAAAGATTTGAGACATAGAAATTAATAAATGATAATGGTTTCTAAATTTTAGCATCAATTTTTTTTTAATAATTAGATTAATTTTAAAAAAATAACTGAGATGATATTTTAGCTATTTACAGTATAGTGACCATTCCCCTCTCCTGTTTCTTGTATCTATAACTCTGTACAAAACAAAATAAATAGAAAATGTTTTTACCTGAACTAATAATTCTATCCCTACAACATAGAAACAGTGACGTTAAAAACAACATTCTCTTCTATAAAAAATTATAGGGAATCTGGGAAAGAGAATCGTAGAATCATACAATCACCAAAGTTGGAAAAGACCTACAAGATCATCCAGTCCAACCATCCACCTATCACCAATAGTTCCCACTAAACCATGTCCCTCAACACAACATCTAAACATTCCTTGAACACCTCCAGGGTCGGTGACTCCACCACCTCCCTGGGCAGCCCATTCCAGCGCCTGACCACTCTTTCAGAAAAGTAGTACTAATTTCCTGATGTCCAGCCTAAATTTCCCCTGGTGCAACTTGAGGCCATTCCCTCTCATTCTGTCACTAGTTACGAGAGAGAAAAGGCCAACCCCCAGCTCACTACAACCTCCCTTCAGGTAGTTATAGAGAGCAATAAGGTCTCCCCTGAGCCTCCTCTTCTCCAGACTGAACAATCCCAGCTCCCTCAGCTGCTCCTCATAAGACTTGTGCTCCAGACCCATCACCACCTTTGTTGCCCTTCTCTGGACACACTCCAGGGCCTCCATGTCTTTCTTTTAGTGAGAGGCCCAAAACTGAACCCAGTACTCAAGGCACGGCCTCACCAGTGCTGAGTACAGAGGGACAATTGCTTCCTTGCTTCTGCTGGCAACACTATTTCTGATACAAGCCAGGATGCCACTGGCCTTCTTGGCCACCTAGGCACACTGCTGGCTCAAGTTCAGCTGAGCATCGACTAATACCCCCAGGTCCATTTCCTCTACAGTCTTCCAGCCACTCTGCCCCAAGCCTGTAGTGCTGACTGGGGTTGTTGTGACTAAAGTGCAGGACTCAGCACTTGGTCTTGTTGAACCTCATTCCATTGGCTTCAGCCCAGCAAACCAGCCTGTCCAGATCTCTCTGTAGGGCCTTGCTACTTCCAGGCAGATGGACACTTCCTGCCAGCTTGTTGTCATCTGTAAACTTACTGAGGGTGCTCTCAATGCCCTCACCCAGGTCATCAATAAGGATATTGAAAAGGACAGGCCCCAGCACCAATCCCTGGGGAACACCACTCGTGACCAGTCACCAGCTGGATTTAACTCCATTCACCACCACTCTCTGGGCGTGGCCCTCCAGCCAGCTCCTTACCCAGCAAAGAGTGTAGCTGTCCAAGCCACGGGCTGCCAGCTTCTCTAGGAGAGTACTGTGGGAGACAGTGTGGATTTGCTGAAGTCATGGTCGACCACATCAAAAGGTAACAACTGTTTGTAGTACTGAATTTTTGATGATTTTGTAAGTAAAGACTGCCATAGTTACCTAGGACAGTGAATAGAAAATTAGTTTTATTTTCAAATGACTTTCCTCCTGAAATAGGCTAAATGTGTTATGTATAAGAAAGCAATCCTGTTAGAAATGTGTAATAAGCTTTCTGCAGAACAGATAATGTTTGCCAATGAAGTCCCTGATACAGGTAAATGTGTCTTTCCAAGACTAAATTGGTACATTCCCTTATATTGTTTTTATTCGGAAGAACTTGAAATATTTCTATGTTGGCTTATCTTAGTCTCAGCTGGGATGGAATTATTTTCTTCAGAGTGCCTGGTATGATGCTATGTTTTTGTTCTAGAACAATGTTGATAACACATTAACCACCACACTTGTCTTTTCACACAGAACTGAAAATCTTATGTATGTGAAATTCATTTTGGGATATTCTTTCTAAGGAAAATAACAAAATTGTAAGATTATACATTTGTTATTGGTTTATTTATTTATTTGTTTATTGTTCTTGGAAAAAATATCAATCCAAATTAACAGCTGAAGAAATTTTGTGATCTTATTTACAAGCATTACGAATTAGCAAACCCTACATTTGTCTGCTTACTCTAACTCATAGTCCATAAATTCATATTACCTCTTGATTACATTAATATATTTTCCATATGATTTTGAGGCCTGGTGATCTCTTCTTTTGTAAAAGATTACATTTTATAGAAAATGATCCATGAAGGTGAAACTGAATATCAGTTCCCAAGAGGAAAATCTTAATAATTATGTTGAAGAACAATACTTATATTTATTTTATATCCTCTTTCTTATGAAACTAATAATTATTGACTAATAATTATAACTAATTATTGAACTAATTTAACAGTAAAAAATGAATAGACATTTTCATACATTCCCCTACGTTTATGGCAAAGGAGGCAGATCCTCTTATTACGTCTCAAATGTTTACTTGTTGGTGATCTCCACTAAACATATGAACTACAGAGAATAACAACAGATGAATTACTACGCATATAAAATATACTGCATAGGTAATACACAAATTACTAAGAATGTTGCATATTTAAATATTTTTTTCAGTCTCCCAAAATTGTTTTGTCTTTCAAATCTTACATGGGTATTACCTAGTTATGAAGTTGAGCATTGAATGATCTAATATTGATGTGCATATTTGCTGTTTCTGAGTAACTGTAAACTGCAGCATTTCCTTTCCCATTGTTTGTATATTTTAATTTTAGGAAATGTAATTCTCAATCACGGGTGATAGGCTGTATATAATATATTATAATATAATATATATCACACATTAATATAATTATAATATATTCTAATTATTGTAGATAATTGTTATTATAGTAATATATAACATAATAACAATATTAATTTATATTATATTATATTATATTATACATAACATATAATATATAATAATAATAATAAATATAATAAACAATATAAATAAATTAATAAAGTAAATATAATTATATAGTGTATATAATATAGCATGTATAATATAATTTGTAATATATTAATATAATTATATTCTAATTATTATATATATTATATGATACATATTGTATAATATACATAGGGTTCGTGTAATCAGTATCCTTTATTGATCTAGATTCGAAGACATATATATAACAAATACCTAACTATAAATATATATATGCATAGAAAATATATAAAACAAACTTTATATAGATTAGATTAGATTTGATTAGATTAGATATATATGTATATATGCACTTTGTTCTCCATCTTTGTATTCCCCAATGAATCACTTCACGTCTGCTTTTTTTACTAATTCTTTATCCTAGGAGTTTCCCATACAGGACCATATTTTTAATTTGTTGAAGTGAAAACCAGTCTTTTTTTCATGGTTTTAGGAAATTTAAATAAAAGCATTCATTATGAACACAGGGGCAGATTTTCTCCCTCAGACACTGAATTCCATTGCCTTTTAATAGTTCAATTTTCATAAAAATTATATTGAGTATAGTTAAATGTGCGAGGTGATCTGAGAAACTAACTGCTAGTTTCACACCCCCATCTATTGTGCGTGTGGATGTTCTTGATTGTCATCTTTCTTCAACTGAAGCCATTTCAATTTGAAACACTGTTGGAAAAAATCATTATTTCACTCTGGGATCTTCAAAACAGTATGAAGAAAATTGTTATTCACAGTGTATATTATAATTAGTGCTCATCATCATCTGAAACATGCTCCTGACTACATCTCTGTTGCTCTACTGGGTGAGGTACATGCAAGTTCACATCTCAAGTTATCTACAGTTATATCTCAAACTTACAGAGCTTCCTTTTTATTTTTACTGTTGTTATAGTCCTCAGGACACCCTGAGAACAACACTTGAGGTTGGGATAACGCCTAACCAACAAGGTTTTTCTTCAGCGTCTCTCTGGCAGTATGCTTGTCATATTCACAGACATCATGTTTCATCATATATATTAATTTCACTGTGCTGTGAAACTTTATAACCCCTGAGGCTGAGAGCACATAGGGAAAGAAGCAGTAAACTAAAGTATTCTTTGGAAGGAAAAGGAAAAAAATTTGATTCTCTTTGAAGGGCTATTGCTGATAGGTCAGTTCAATTTATTTGCAACTGCAGTTCTTGCACTGTATGAAATAACATATGCAGAACATCTCTTTGATCCTTATTATGCCTACTGGTTGACAAGTTAGAGGCTGTGATAAATGAGATTCACAGCGGTATCTGTGCTGATGTCACCCGCATTATCTGTAAAATTGTCAAATATGTGCAACCATGGACATTTATGTATCACAGATCACATGGTCTGCAATTGTGTGTTTGCCAAGTCACTACAAGAGCTACATGTACTTGAGGTTTTAGCCCATGCAGTATGCACAGATCAAAAGTTGCTAAGCATGTTGCGAAAGCATGGATGACTCTTCTGTGATTTAGTTTCACTCCCCCTAAAATATATCTTTTATATTTAGGTTACGTGTTAGGAGGAAATTCTTTACTCAGAGGGTGATGAGGCACTGGCACAGGTAGGCTAGAGAAGTTGTGGATGCCCCATCTCTGGAGGCATTTAAGGCCAGGTTGTAGATGGCCCTGAGCAGACTGATCTAGTGGGTGGCAACCCTGCCCACAGGAGAAGGGTTGGAACTCAATGATCTTTAAGGTCTCTTAAAGAGTATATGTACTCTTTTCATAAAAATGAAGGTGAGATGTGAAGAGTGAAGGGTCTGGAACACAACTCTTATGAGGAGCAGCTGAGGGAACAGGTATTGTTTAGTCTGGAGGAGGCTCTGGGGAGACGTTATTGCTCTGTACTACTAGCTGAAAGGAGGTTGTTGCAAGGTGGGTGTCAGCCTGTTCTCCCAGGTAACTAGCAATAGGACAAGAAGTAATGGCTTTAAGTTGTACCAGGAGGGGTTCAGGTTGGATTTTGGGAAAAATTTCTTCTCCAAAAGAGTGGTGAGATATTGAGCCAGGCTGCCCAGGGAGAGGATGGAGTCACCATCCCTGGATGTGTTCAAGAAACTACTAGATATTGCACTGAGTGACATGGTTTAGTGGGCATGATAGTGATGAGTTGATGGTTGGACTAGCTGATCCTAAAGGTCATTCCAACCTTAATGATTCTATGATAGTGTGTTCTCTTTTTAAGTTAAGATGTGGACACATTGGTTTGCATATTTTTCTTCCTAAGACATTCATGTGAAATTCAATTTATAGAGGTCACAGTATAGTCACAGATGGAAACAACTACTCTAAACTGCACTTGCAAGAGAGAAGCTGGAACATTTATTGATGTGCTATGGGTAAAATACAGTGATTTAGTAATACTTAATTGTAATAATTCAGCAACTCAAGAAGATTGAAGATTGCTGGATACATTTGATTATTTAGTGCGCAGAGGGTAGGGTAAACACACTCCTATAGGAGACACTCCCTTTAATTCACAGTGTTGAGAGTGGACCTCTCTTGCTTTCTAAACAACTTGAACCATGAAGGTGAGGAGCCTTGGTGCAGGTAGATCCACTTGTAGTCCCAGACTTGCTCAACAGTTTAAGCATAAGTGATTATATGCGCACAATCAAAGATATAATCCTAGTAAAGCTAAGAAAGCTTATAATCAATCAAAGATGTGATGGAAATGGAAGTGATTTCAGCTGTGCTAGTAATGTTCATGTGAATAGTGACAGGTATGCAATAGTGCTGGGAGGCCAGAAAGCCTTGCTGAATTAAAATCCTTTGTGGGATAGGGTTTAGTTCTTTATAAAACTGACTATAATTCATTTACTCACTTCAAAAAATAATGTTTTGGATAGTGTTTGTTTGACTGTGAATAAAGGGTCATCTCTAAATGTGAGAACTTAACAACAAGAACTATCTGAGAAGAGATAAGCTTTTCTAGGAAACTTAACCCCAAAAGATAAATGAGATTATTACATGGAGATTTAGAAAGTTTTATTTTTGTTGACAAGGAAAATAGAGAATAACTGAATTTACTTCATTCCTTGTTAGGCCTTGATTGATGTTCACATCTGCTGGCCTATTTATAATAAGTGTGTTTCTGAACTTCTGTATACTGGGGTATCAACCACATCACTGGGCAACCTGTTCCAGGGCCTCACCACCCTCACTGTGAAAGATTTTTTCTTTATATCTAGCCTAAATCTACTCTCCCTGAGCTTGAAGACATTTCCCTTTGTTTTATTGCCACAGACCCTGCTAAAAAGTCTTTCCCCTTCTCTCCTGTAGCTTCCCTTTAGATACTGAAAGATCATGTAGAACATCTTCCTCTTGGAAAAAATACATATTTTTACTATTATTCTTGGCTGAGGTGAAAAAATCTATCAAAATTTTTAGTAAACACGCATTCAAGGATTGGACTATATACTATGCTTAAAAAACTACATTTGGTAGTCCACATACTATGATGATAAGAACCACATAATGCAGACAGCTGAACAGCTAAAATCTCAGCTCATGCTCATCTGGTATCCCAAAGGCTGTATGTAGCTTATAAAGGAAAGCAAAAACCCCTCTACTCTTCAGCTATTTCAGGAGGCCTAGCACACCAGCTGATAACAGAGGGTATGCTTCTCCCCTTCTCTCCATACCCACGTGCAACCAAGAACAAAAAAACACGGACAAAAGACAAACAGACTTACTGTCCATCATCACAGCAACCCAGTCTCTTTTGACTCCTCTGTTTTGGGCTAGCTGAGCACTGCCACCCACAGCACAGCACTGTATCCAAATCTTTGTGAGCTAATCCTCTTTCATTTCACCTTCTCTATACATAAGCTGAGAAGCTGATACCCCACTTATCCCATGTGTATCTGGTCTTTCCTTCCTTACTCTTTTCTGACACCTCTTTCAGATGGCTGCTGGCATTGTCTAAGGTAGGAAATGAATGGCTTTCAGCTTCTGATTAGGGCTATGCTGGATCTCTGTTGGCCCAAAGTCCTCCTAAGCTTGATTTATGCAACAACTAGAGCTTTTACCCAAAGTAGCATTGAAAAGGCCTTCCTGCTTGCAAAATCATTCTTTCTGTGAACTTAATGATGGTGAAATGGCAAAGGAGGTATTTCGCCAATAAAGGTTTGATTTAGAAAGCATTGTATTTCTCATTTAGAAGGTCACCAGAGACTTTGTGAACAAAGTAATGGCTTAACAATCTCATTTAAGATAGTTATGTTTTCTGCCTATCAGCTGTCACTTTTACAGACACATTTCACTATTTTATCTGGAAAAAAAAAAAAAAGAATTAAAATGGGATTTCATCATTTCTAGTACTTCAGAGGTAGCTCAAAGTTTTAGTTTCTGGATTGTCCAGTAAGAGTAGAGAAAATATCTGAACGTTCAATAGAGAATATGATCCTATGACGTGAAGCCCTTTGCCATGGTTTGGATTTCCTTTCTCATTTTTTTTTTATATAACAAAATTACAGCTGAAACCACCTGCAAACATAAATACTTTAAATAAAAACAAACTCCACCATCTACCTATGAAATTAAATTTATGACTCCATCCTCCTTTGGATTTATGGGTAGTGACAAAACATAGTACAGTCTCATTTCTCTTTCCAGCTTCCAAGGAAAATAAACAGACCTGAGTAGCTGAAGAGAAACAAGGAGAGTTGTAATTCAAGCAGAGGGAATAATGAGTGGATATTCTCCTATATGCAACATGAGCTTTGAAAGCTGAACTCACTGTTACCAACATCCCTCCATGATTAGAGGGCCAAGTCATCTCCTTACATCAGAAAAGAAATACTGTACAGCCAATTCTTCCTTGAATGGATTGATAAGATGGGAGGGATAGTGCCAGTGTGTTTATCTTTCTGTGTCTGTAATTGTGTGTGTGTGTGCAAGTAGAGAAGCCTTACATATTTTATTCATAATAAATTTATTTCCTGATTCTGTATGTAATGTGAAATGAAGGCGATTTTTCTCCTGTTCCAGCCTCGGTATACTGAAATCTTGACTGTTATTCTATAGATATAGATATATCTAGAAGTCATAGTACTGTGTGTTTTTAAAGCTGCTCATGAAAAATTATTATTTTTATTTCTATTAATATTATTTTCTTAACTAATTAATGAATAAAAATGATTTTTCTCTTGAAGTTCTATATGTTGGTAGAGTGATCCAAATGTCTTCAGAAGATGGCTTAGAGATACAGGAAACTAATCTAAATAATACCTGAAAGAGTAAAATTGATCAATCAATCAATTCTCTTCAATTGTAGTTGCAATTTTCTTGCTTTCAAATTGTACATAGCCTGTACATATACATACTTGCAAGTTCAAAGCAAAGAAATGTAGCCTATTTAATGCTCCATTATTAGAAAAAATGAAGATGTAAACATTGTTAAGAATTAAAAATATTGATCTTAAAAGGATTACAGTAAACAATTATCTGGGATGATGCAAGGGTTAGGGCACTCCAGGAAATGCAGGCAATCAAGTGAGTAACATAAAGAAGTGAATACTCTTTGAAAATGTTAATCTTTCTGTATTACCTATGTAAAAAGATTAGATGACTAAATTCAGAATGGCTAAATTTATAATATTACCAATATTACATATTTCTAACACTGAAGTGAGTTTGGGTACAAAACTCCTGCAGTCGGCAAATAAGTTGATTTGTCTGAGATTTAAAATGATGTCTTTGACTATAAATATAGATCAGTACTCAGAATTGTTCCTTACCAGACAGATTCTTACTCACTCAAATGAGAATGTCAATCACAGTTGGTAATGACTTTGATCATATTTTTCCCGTTTGTACTACTAGTTATAGAAAGTGTGGTTCTTTAACCACATTTAATGCAATGACATGACAAAGCTCTATTGATTTTTCTGTTTTTCTTCTGAGATTAAAATGAAGGCTAAAGAAAGAAATACTATTGATTTACACTTAAAATATTATAACTTCCTGGACTTTGTGTTGTATAATTTTTGGAAGCTGCTAACTAGCAGAGTACCCCATACTCATTCCAGTTCTGATTAACCTCTTCATTTGTGACCTAGACAATGTGGTAGAACATATCCTCGGCAAGTTTTCTGACATCTCAAAATCAGAGGGAGTAACTGATATCCCCAGAGGGTCATGCTGCTGTTGAGAGGGACCTCTACACCCTAGTGAAATGAATTGATGGGAACCCATTGAATTTCAAAACGGAGAAGAGCAAAGTCTTGCACCCATGGAGGAATGACCCCAGACACCAGTATATTCTGGGTTCCTCAGAGTCAAAAAAAAAAAAAAAGCCTGGCAGAAAAGGATCTGGGGATTCTGGTGGACACAAGTAAAAAATGAGCAAATAACATGCCTTTGCCAGGAGCAGGTTACCTGTATTCTTGGCTGCATTAGTATTGCCAAAAGGTCCAGGGAAGTGACCCTTCCCTTCTGCTCAGCATTGGTGAGGCTACCCCTTGAGCACTGTGTCCACAGATGAGCCAGAGATAGGAGAGACAGACGTACTGGAGAGAGTCCAACGTAGGGCCACAAAGATCATTAAGAGAATGGAGCACCTCCTATGAGGAAAGGCTGAGACAGCTGGGACTGCTTAGCCTAGAGATGAGAATGCTTAGGGAGGATCTTATTGATGTATACACATACTTGAGGGAGGGTGCAAGGAGAATGGAGATGGATTAATTTCAGTGATGCTTGGTGACAGGACAAGAGGCAATAGGTAAACTGAAACATAGAAGATTCCATCTGAACATTAGGAAGCACTTCTTTTTTCTGTGGGTAACTGAGCAACAGAATGGGTTGCCCAGAGAGCTTGTGGAGTCTATATACTTGGACATATTCAAAAGCCATAGGACATGGTTCTGGGCAATCAATTCTAGGTGGCCCTGCTTGAACAGGGGATTGGACTAGATGACCCCTATAGGTACTTTCCAACCTCAGCCATTTTGTGATTCTGTAATAAAGATTGATTGATAAACCAAGTGATAAAAGATAAATATAGCACAAAGTTTACAGACAGAAATTAAGGAAAAGAATAGGCTCTCCAGTGAACTGGTCACAGAGCTAAGGTAGACGGAGTTCATGAAGCAAGACTATCAAAAATGTGATTTGAATTTTGGGTGGTCTTGTGTGGAACTAGGCATTAGATATAATGATCCTTGTGGATCCTTCCACTTCAGGACATTCTATGATTTAAACTGTATTTAAGAAAAGAAAAGCAGTCTGCCATTATTATTAGCTACCTAAAACTACTTCACCTAAAAATAGGAAGCATTAATAAAAAGTTCTTTCTCTAAAGCAGTTACAGCAATTAACAAATTACCAAGGGTAATGATGAGCTTCTCTGTTACTACACAATAGACATTGAGGAAAAAAAACAAAAACGTTTGTTTAAAAAAAAAAAAGTATTAATTTACACAAATCATGAGACCCGAAGCAGAAATTAATTAATATTATCTTATCATCTATGTTCTACAGAGTGTAACAGTAAATTATCATCAAAAAGTCTTATACTTCTATGTTTTTAAAGTTGTACCACTATTTTTTCTTCTGGCAACAGGGATTTGTTAGATACCAGGTAGCAGAACACACATACATGATTTTACAAAAAGATTATTAGCATTGTAAAGTAGATTAACATAAAGATGCTTTGAGAGTTCATAAATACTGAAGTATGGCTAATTTATCAGGAAGAAGATGAAGTTTTATAATAGAACACAATTTGTTTCACTGGATATTCTGTGATTGTGGCTTTCCTAAGGATTAAAAATTTAAAGAAATATTTTCACCACACTGGATGTGAATTGATAAAAAGTATAAAAATACAATTATGCACTTCATTCTGCTAGATCTGTTTTCCCATTTTTATTTCCCTTTCATGTTTATAATCTCTCTTCCCATTCTGTCCAGCAATAAGCATAGAGTTCTTCAGAAGATCCTTACTTTGAGAATGTGGAGTTAGGAGCAACGGTTAAATCTTCTGTTTTTTCTGTCTTGGTGTTTTTTTTTTGGTGTGTGTGTGTGTGTGTGTGTGTGTGCCTGGTTTTACAAGATTTCATATCCCAAGGTGAAGGTCAGATCCAGCTGAGAATCCTGTAACTATCATGAACACCATTGAGGAGTGAGAAAATATAGAAGGGTCCCTTGATTAGTACTTCAGGTTGGACATTACAGATGGCAATCATGAAGTGAAAGGAATCTCTTTCAAATGATTATTCCATTCAGAAACATGATAATTGAAATGCTGAAAATCCTTACACCTTATTTACATGTAGTTAAAAACTTTTCTGAAAACACTAACTCCTCAAATGATACCAAACATCCTTTAGGAATTTGTTTTGTACACTAAGTTTATTTGCTGGTTTAGATTATTCAATGTTAAAATAAATTCAGCACAGTAATTAAATTGATCTGGAAAGTAGATTCATCCTGGAGTGACATAGTTTAAATTACTTTTTGAGATCAGTGGTATCAGTTATCCATAAAATGTTTACAGCAAGTGTAGTAAACGAGAGGTTAACTTCTTAGCATTTTGTGGAAATGCATTCATAACAGATCATTTAATTGTTCTTTTTTAAAATATTCCAGCATTTTAATTATCACAACTAAGAAAAAACTGCAAGTGTTCAGATGAATTCAACAATCCTTCAGTCTGTAATTCACTTTTCATATAGCATCATCAGAAGTTTTGCGTTGATAATACTGTTTGTTTTTTTTTATATATATAATTTTCCTTCTTATTTTTACATTCGTATAGATAACTGAAACAAATTATAGAGACTGAGCGTTCTTCCAGACATGGCTGATCCTTACTTCATTCTTTTTACAGAAAATGGACAGAATAAGTGATTGTTCATTCTCTAGGATTTCACCTTACTTTCGTACGCACTTCAAATGCCACTCAGTAGTCCTTGTGCATTCATTTTTCAGAAGTTGAAAGTGAGGTTTGATTCATTAAACACAAACCTTCAGGAAAGCAGTAACCATCAGTATTCTAGGTTCTCTCCCTCTGTATTCAATGGCACTTCTGAAACATCACTTGCTTTCTCTATTTGCAAGACATTATTTAAGATGGAATTAGTTACACAATTGATTTAATAGGAACTATTTAGTTAATAGATGCATTACCTTCTAGTGGTGACTATCATAACACATTTGTCATGAAGGAGGTCTAGCAGTTTGATCCACTGCCTCTATTTCAGTATCTAGTATTACCTGATATTTGCTAGCATTTTGTGACTGCTGTCAAACTGTCGCTCTGGAAGAATGTGATTTTTTCACAATTTTCTATTTAATGGTCCTATGTGGATATCTCAGCTACACTGCTACATTCCAGCCAGTGATACTGTATGCACCCATTTAGGTAAGTAAAGCTCCAAGCCTGTACCATACATTAGATGCCTAGTCCTCAGACACTAAAAATTAGGTAAAATTAATTATGTAAATGTGATTGAGAGTCCAAGTTTTAACAATTATGTGCAGTTGACTTCATACAAGTATCTACATGAGGAATAAGTAGCTGGAGGTGTAACTCTAGTCAGTACAGAAATCTGTCACCTGTAATAGACACAGATCTCTATCCCCACAAAGACTACTCAGATATCCTAGGGAATCACATATGGTATTCGAGGTCACTGTGTAGGCAACTGAATATCTTCCTCAGTAGTTTCTCAGATGCTAGTAGACAATTCCATGTATGTGTCTGATTTGGAGCGCAATTACATATATATTTTTGATGGCATGTATCTGCTATAAATGCAAATATTTTTTCTTTGTTATTTAATCTGATCAATTTATAAAATGGAACAGATTTTTGTTGTTGAGCATGCATATCTCTGACCTTTGCCTTTCTCATTACCAGTTTTCTCTGTTTGATAAGTCTGAGAGTAGAATTGAGTTACAATTAAGAATCATAGCTCACAAAATACTGTAAAATATAATAATAATAGTAATAATAATCAGAGTTGGAAAGGATTGTATTAAAGATAGCATTCTTATCAGAAGGAAAACTTGAAATTAAAGTAAAAAGCTAGTGAGCAGATTTTTGGATCAAAAAGTGAGAATAAATTACCCAATTTATTGATAATCACTATATGATTTATTAAAATGTTTCTACTAAGAATACTGCAGTTATATTAAACAGCTATATTAAAAGGACTTGTCCAATTTAATCAGTGAATCCCTTTTTCTCTTCACAGGACAAAACCGATCTGTTCTTTAAAAGTAAAAATCAGCAAGTTTCATTTTTGTCTTCAGTAACATCTATACACCATACAGAATATGTGAAAGATTTTGCAAGTGATATAAAAATTGCAAGAAGTACACAAAATACCTGTGTTCAGTCCGTTCCCTCTCCTGTCTTGCCTCTCCCCGTTTTCTCTTTCTCTTTTTTTTTTTTTTTTTCCTTTTCTTGGTAGATACGCCACAATAACAAGAGATCTACAGTCTTCTGGATAAGAGCTAATGAATTACCATTTCCATATGAATTAGCTGAGAGCATTGCTACTGGAACTAGATCAATGTGCTCAGGTTGTGACTCACCATCAGCATCTACTTTGGAGTAGTAGTGAGCTGAATCACTTTATAGGCTCTAATGACTCAATCTCCTCTGAGAGCAATGACAGTTACTAGGTCACGTTCAAAAACTTCCCAATAGTCATCTATAATCTGTTTTCCGTTGGAGAAGAATTACATTTAATATATTAAATATTTTGCAATAATATACCTCAACTTTATTATTTTTATGGTCTCTTCTGGCATTCAGTAGGAAAGGCTTAGAGCAAATAAATCAAACAAGCAAAAATATTAGAAGGAAAAGAATATCAAGTAACATGGGGTGAAAAGCAGGTTTTACAAGAATTGTTTTCTGAAATACTTACCCAAATCTCCTGAGTATAAAGAAGTCTGAAGAAGTGGACAGAAGGCACAATAACAACACAATAAAATGAAAAAAACTATTTTTTTTAGCACTTCAAATGCTGATCTTAAAACAGCCAGTAATGTCATTCTAGATTGTGTTGTCATTATTAACTAATGAGAGATGGTCATAGGTAAGGCACTTGCTTTACTTTGAAAGATTACATGATTTTGTTTAGAAAAAAAAAAAAGGCTAAGCAAAGTAATGCATGTAATGGAGGTTTCATATTTCAAAAGAGAAACTTCAGCAAATTGTAGGAACTGTTTACTAAGCTGAGGACTTCAAACATTTGCATTTAGAATCCTTAAACTAATCTCACAATTTGTGTTTTTTTATGTTTTCTTTTTCTGAGGATGGTGCTGTGTGCTTATAGAATATATTAAAAAGATGTTCAAAGAAACAGCAATACTAATCTTCATTAATAGTACTTTTGTGTAAATACTGAATTTAGACATAAATTTTACATAGCAGTACTCAGATAAAAGTTCAGTGGATTAACAATTCTTTTTTCTTTGTTAGCAGTTTTTCCTGTGAAAATGTTATAAATTGGTAGGCTGAAAGATAGTCATATAACTTAGCATTTCCCCTTTCTTCTGTATTGTGCTGCACACATAACTTCTATGTTCTTTCACAGTTTCCTTAATGCTTTCTTTAATCCATATAACATTTGTTAATGTTTATTGCCTAGTCATTTGTTAGACTATTCAAAAGGCCCAAGAGGTCTGAGGAAGAGAGGAAAACAAGGCATATGCGGGACCACTGCAGAAAAGCTTTTCTAAGTCACTGATCTTGGTAACAAATGGGAAAAGATCAAATTTATTAGCCAGAGGAAATGTTCATATTTAATAGTTGCTACTTTTCCTAGTCAGTACACATTATGCACCTTCTAGACCACTTGACTTTTAAATTAAATATGAATAAATCCACAGATCTTTGGAATAACGTGATTTTAATATGAACACTAATTATCCAAACATTATCCATTACTAATACCTTTCAGCAAAGCAAGATGACAGAAAAACTTCATTGTTGACACACTGAAAATAATTTTGTTTTCTGCAATGCATATTGCTTAAACAGTAATTAAGGATTTGTTACTATTTTCCCTGTTCTTCTATTGCCCTTTCCTTCTTCTATAGCATGTCAGCTTTAGGTCCTCCTACGCTGTTCATGAACTGTAATAAAGTTCTTTTAAGGCTGCTTAAACTCTACAGTGAAGACAGACATCTTCTCTGAGAGACTTAAAATACCACCAGCAAAGAAAAAAACGTACTATGTATTATTCTGGATAAACACCAATATCCAAGTTGCAAATCTGCTGTATTCTTTTTTTTTTTTCCTTAAAACATACAGCCGAGTCCAACAGCCTCGCTGCAGGGAACAGCTGAGTCCAGCGGCTAAGATGGTAGCACCTTGAGGGGAAATGTATCAAAGAAAAAGGGTGAAAATAATGCACAGCTGTTGACAGAGAGAGGAGAAAGGAAAAAAAAGGTGTGAAAAGCAGGCCTATAGACACCAATGTCAGTAAAAAAGTGGAGGAGGACGAGTCCCATGCATCTCCTGGAGAGGACCATGTCGAAGCAGAGATTCGTACTGCAGCACATCGATCAGACTCCAGCTTCCAAGTAGCTGTATAGATCATCCAAGGCAGCATATATATTCTATAGATTGTTACTTTTTGCATGTCTTACTCTCACATTTTTTCCAGTGAAACTGATGTTTACATTATCAGGTCTGTATAAAATATTCAGCAGTAATAAAATTATAATTATTTTACTTTCTAACATCCTACTGAAATACAACTTGGCATAGCAGTAACATAACTTTAAACACATGATCTTTCTTGGTGAATGTGAGTTCTATCTTCAGTTTTAGAGAGCTGAAAGCACTAGATCTTCATCTTAGGTGAGTTGGTTGGTTGTTTTGTTTTTCCCCTTGAACTATTAAGGTTGAGGTTTCCGAGCACAATTAAATATAATTACACTTGATACAGATCACACTACTGCAACAGATCCTTAAACATACATGGTGTAAAGCATGAGACATACCTTCTAGTAAACTTTAAATGGCAGGTAAGATCTTCAGCCTAAATATCCACTAACTTTATTGAAATTTGATAAAAGATTTGTAACAGGTTACCTGATTAAAATTATTCTCCCAAATAATATATGCTTTCATAATGAAAAATTATTTTCAACATTTGGTTTCTTTTTTCAATATGGTGTGAAACTGTCATTCATTTAAAGACCTCAATGCTTCATAAAGGATAATTTTGTGTGTGTGTGTGTGTGTGTGTGTGTGTGTAAAGAATAAGCTAGATGGAAAGAGATAAAATAGAAGGGATTAGGTAAAACAGCTATATCTTGGACTATTTTGAATATTTTACTGGTCTCGATGACTAGGAAACTTTACAACACAGTAATTTATTGACATTTTGTACATATTTGACTGAAGATTACTTATATGTCTGATTTCTTTGAAAAATCACATCAGGCTTCAGGTACATCATACAATTGTGTACATAGCTGATTGATTTTCATGAACAATTTCATTTTTTCCCTGAAAATTGAGAAGTTGAACTGAACTGTAAGAAGTCCTTTAAAACCAGTTCTCTGAACTAAATTCTCTGAAAGCAAGGATTGCCAGGCAGGTAAATAATTAATTTGAGGTCTAAATAAGATCATACTTATTTATGTATTTCTGAGAAATCTCTATGTATATACAAGGTTAAAATCATTGTAGTCAAGAGTCAGATTTGACTGTTCAGTGGAAAATATTTAACTTTAGTATATGTCTTCCTCATCATATAGTAGCCAGGTTTGGGGACTTCTTACTTCAGCATCCAGGAAAATCTACCCATATATGAGAAAATGTATGAAACCTTGTCCTTGAATAAGTCCCTGAAGCTATTGATGTATCACTGTTAGATCCCAATGCAGCTTCAATCATTAATTAGTTTATCATTACTTTTTGTTTTCACATTTTAAAATTTTGATTATGCTCTTCAGAATTGCATGTATGATAATACTGATATTTCTTTTTGAAATGGAACAATTTTACATTATTAAAACACTATTTTTGAACTAAGATTTCAGAACATTTTTATGATCACTCTCTTTAGGTAGTATGGAGCTTTTACATCATTCATGATTTCGTAGTATCAAATTATTCCGGCTTCTTGTTTGAAGTTCTTTCATGCTGTTTCCAATAGACTGAGGCTATTAGCTAAAGCACACTCACAGGAACTGAGCAGCCATGAAAATTGCTTATTGGAAAGAAATTAATCAGTTCATTGTAGGGTTTGACTTCTACGTGGATATGTCTTCACATAAAATGTACAACTGGAAAATATATTAGTATATGTTTTTAGAAGTATTAAATATTGGCACTGGTTTGTATCTCAGAAGTAAGACTTCCAGGCTCCAACTTCAGGGAATTTCAAAAACAGTTTTGAAAACTGAGATGTCATTCTTTGTAAGAACCGTAGTTGACTTGCTTCTGAAATCTTTCATGTATTGTCTGTGTTGT
Organism: Numida meleagris; assembly: GCF_002078875.1. Lineage (NCBI taxonomy): Eukaryota > Metazoa > Chordata > Aves > Galliformes > Numididae > Numida > Numida meleagris. The sequence goes on from NC_034409.1 coordinate 149,907,434, forward strand.
GTCAACCCCTCCACCAGAAGCTTACTATGCTTGAATTTAGGATTAGTATTAGACTTTCTTATGATATTTCTTTATTTCCCTGTACTGTTCTTTTCAAGTTTGTATTTCAACTGCTTGTCTTAATGATGACACTGGAATTTCTAATGATAAACACTGAAATGCAGCTGCATCAGCCAATGCTATAAATGGAAGTGTCCTATACTAGAAACTGAAAGGTTTTCTTTCCTCTCTTTTATTAGGCTCAGCCCATAATGTAATTGTCACTCTTAAAACATTTGCACTGCAAAAATAAATAAAAAATGGCAGTAAATATAGGTATTGGCACTTTATCAGTGAAACTTAAGCTGATTATAGAGAAAATAGTATATTTCCTTGTATTTCTGTTGTACTCTTCTGCATGCATACCTTTAGCAGCTACAAAGAAAACACACACACACACACAAACAGTTATGCACATGCAAAGAATCAATACATATTGTATTAATGAACAATTCAAACAACAGTAAATCATGGCAAATATCAGGTGCTGATTTCTGATCACATAAAACCCTGGATTTCAAGTTGTTCTCATTTTATCTACCCCTAAAATCTGCATTGACTAATTGTACCTGTTCTCACTTTATGTGTCATGTACCATTAAAAGTACCTTTACTGAGATGGGGAATGCTCCAAAAGAAGGAGGAAGATGCCTCCTTTGTAAACCTACTCATTATAAAGAAACCTGTGGACTACAAAGAATTTTTAAAAAAGCACAAATCATGGGAGAGGGCTGAAAGTCTCCCTCAAAAATGAGAATCCTCTGGGAGGAAGAGAGCTCATACCCCATCTTTTAGTGGAGGATTCAGGTTATGATTCTGGACATCTTCATTCTCCTCCAGGGGATAGCTGCAGGGTTAGTCCCTACAATCCTGAGAGAATTTTAAGACAACAATTATCTATACATGGGAATAAAGGTATAAATTATGAAATTTGAAATGGAGAGTAAATAACTTAGTAAAAGGAAATATATTTGGTGTCTTGAAAATATAAAATGCCTTGGAGGAGGGAAAAGGAAATTAAAGATCATCAACAATTTTAGTTAAATTTTTATTTACAGCTGGACTTTGATTTAAAAAAAAAATAATTCTTACCTTTCTTTGACCAAAATCAGCATAACAGAAGGAGTTTGCAAAACAGATCTCTAAGCTGTGATCAGCTTTGGTTCTGTGGTTCATCATTCTAAAGGGATTTCAGCGGCTTTTTAGAAGACATATAGGATAGAGTTGATAGAAATTGGAAAGTATTAACCTGGAATAGGAAAGTGGTCAGTCCATGTGCGTTAAAACATTGTAAATCAGTTCTGAATGGAAAATATAGGTGAGTCATGGGGGGCAATAGCAGTATGATACTGAATATGATTTTATATTTTCTATTTTCTGAAGCAAATCCATTTACAATAATAGGGTTTTATTCATTTGTTTCTTTGTTTTCTTCTCCATCAAAGTATGTTAATTTCAGAGAAACAGTGAATTTATCATATCTACTCAGATAACATTTATTACTACTAATGTGTTTAAATTTACTCTTCGAGTAATGCAATGGCTGTAAGTTGGATCCTACTCTGACTCGAGTTATTGTTCCACGGATATCTTTGCTCAGTGTATCAGAAATAAACTGCTTATAATATCAATCATATCTGTTGTCTCTTACCTCTAAGGTTTAGGATAGAGAGAATGAAACTGCCTGAAAACAAAGTACTACTTTTTCCCAACCCTCAAGTTTACCTGTTTATTTTGTTGCAAGTTTATCTAGATAGATAGTAATTTACCTTCATAATTAAATTACATAAAATGAGTTTTATTTCTAAAATCTACCTCACTTATTGAAGAACATACACATAGAACTTCACATGGAAGATAGAGCTATTGTAGAATAAACAGAAACAAAAAGAAAGAACACACACACACACACAAAAACAAAAACAACAAAAACAACAACCAAATGACTTGGCAGTGTCTTTTCATTTTTCAACAAGACTTTAAAATTTTGATGTGAAATTCAGTGAACCTGGATGCAGATATTTAATGTTTATGATCTTAGCAACTACTATGTTTTCTAAGAAAGGAAAAACATTTTCAGAGGCCTGTTCCTCCTAAAATTAGTTAAAAAAAAAGTCTAAAAATACCTTTTTCCTTACTGAATATGGAGGGTCATTGGGCAACTATTTTAAATTTTAAACTCATCTGTTAAGTTTCTTATGAACCTAGATAAATACTGTTTGCCAGTCTGAGAACAACTGTAATTCCTGCAGAAAACAAGGTCTAGTTAATCTAAACAAGGCACTTTACTCAGAAAGTAATTTTGAGTCTCCTTCTACTTGTGATGGAACTAGAAGTACAGATGTTCTTTTCCTAATTCAAGTAGATTATTTCAAAATTTAAAGTATATCTGGCTCACAAATGACTTCCATTTATCAGGAGAGCTTTATTCTAACAGCAGCTGGGATTTCATAATCGTACACCAAATATATACTCAATTAAATATCTGAAGTGTGTTAGTGGAAATCTGGAAAGAAAAACAGGCAAAATAAATGTGTGATCCTCATTGCCTTTTTTCTGAGAACACTTGTCAGGAGGTCACATCATGCAAGTGGGAAGTCCTGTGTATCTTCATAGTTTAAAGTATGTATTTTGTGAAATCTTTTTCTTCTAAGACTTTTTCAGAGGACTTTAAAGGTGAAGAAATACAATGAAGTTTTAATCAAGACATTCTGGTGAAATATAATTTAAGACAGATATTTCAGAATTGTATATATTTTTTTCTTTTCCTCTTATCCCTAACACAAGAAAGAGATGACAGTGATCTACACTTTTCATTGCACCTGGTGCCATGTATACAAAAAGTACACCCTGAAGCAGCATTTTAGTTTGCCTCAGGTACATTTTTAAGTAAATATTTTGATTATTCTCACTTTCATTACTTCGGCTTGAAACACAATGTAGAAACAGAATTCATGGGATAAATAAATACGGAAGCCAAACCACAAGATCTCACTTAATGTATTTTTCAGCATTAATTCAATGGGACTAAATTAGAGCTAATGTGAAGTAAATCCTCCAAAGAGACTATATTGTGCATTCTGATTTCTTTTAAGAACTTGTACTGTACTACTGCCTAATGTAAATTTAACTAATAATGACTTTTTTAGTTTACGTGGGCAAAATAAACACACTTCACATGCACTGTCAGCCTTGTTGAATTCTTACTCATCTAGTCAAATAACCATTCCTACCACAAATTCAATTCAAACACACAAAAGAAAACAAACAAAAAAAAACCCACTATGACCAAAACACTATAACACAATTCAGTATGTGCACTCTTTGCATTACCTTTTTCTTCTGATTTCATGTGTACTCTTCTCCAGTGCTCTGTAGTGTGATGTGCAGCTGCTGGAGAGGGTACAGAGGAGGGCCACCATGATGATCAGAGGTCTGGAGCACCTCCACTAAGAAGACAGGTTGAGGAAGCTGGGCTTGTTCAGTCTGGAGAAAAGAAGGCTGCGAGGAGACCTCATTGCAGCCTTCCAGTATTTAAAAGGGAATTGTAAAAAGGAAGGGAATCAACTTTTTACTCGGGTAGATAGTGATAGGACAAGGGGAATGGTTTTAAGCTCACGGAAGGAAGGTGTAGATTGGATGTCAAGGGGAAGTTCTTCACAGAGAATGGTGAGATGCTGGAACAGCATCCCTGGAGGTACTCAAGACCAGGTTGGCTGGGGCCATGGGCAACCTGGTCTAGTACCAGATCTGGAGGTTGGTGGCCCTGCCTTTGGCAGGCGGGTTGGAACTTGATGATCCTTGGGGTCCCTTCCAACCTGAGCCATTCTATGATTCTGTGGACTTAAGCTGTTCCCAGCTGTTTTTAAGGAGTTATCAACATCCTGAGACTATTTCAGCTGCTCTGGCCCAGCAACACTGAAGCCTAGCTCTGCTGGGGACCTAATAAGTATCTGGGGTCTCTGCCCAAGCTAAGAGACACAGCTACCAGCTTCCTCTTTACAGGTAAAGCCATAGAAAAGCTGATCAGGTATCATAGAATCATAGAATCACTAAGGTTGGAAACGACCTCCAAGATCATCCAGTCCAACCGTCCACCTATCGCCAATATCTCAAGGACAGACACACACAGAGACATAACACTGATGAAATTGGTCACACATGCAGCCCCAGCCACAGGCTGCATTCAACAGTACTTACACACAGGACTCACATAAAATAGGTACAGACAACCCCTTTATACTCCTATGGCTATAAGAGATGAAAGATCAGTAACACAGGCACAAGAACATACCCTCTAGGTTTACAAGCACATGCATATTTGTGTATCTTTTGAGTACCTAGTGTGGCCTCTCTGTCCACCCAGTAGCCCTACTTGGATTCTGGGTTGCCTACCCAACAGCTAGTCCAGCTTTCTGCAGGAAAACATACACAGTCATACTCTTGTATTTCATACTCACCAAATTTTCAAGTCACATCTATTATACCAGCATGGAACCCCTGCCCGCGTGATGTCCTGGTCCGGACCTGAGGACACTGCTACTCACTGATTCATCAAGTTTTTCAGCAAATACACACAAATGATGCACACCAGGTTTGGGGAAGATACAGACCCTTAACACCCTCTGCAGCCAGCAAAGGCACTGGCACTTATGACCCCACTCCCTCACCCCTGTATCTGGTCTTGGGAACACACTCCATTCCTGCCATTGTAGTTGGGAATAGAAGACCCCACTGTCGCCAGTAGCTCCTTGCTACTTTGGGAGCTGGCACCAATCTTTACTCACACACATGAGTTTCACAAGTACATGGCACACAGTCCTTGCATTGCACACAGACACTGGAGAAAATGTGAAAACAAAGAAGGAATTAAACAAAGATTCAATAAGAAAATATGAGATAAAACAGGCTGTAGTGATGAGGAACAGACAAGCATACTGACAAACTGTTTTACACGCACCTGGTTCTTTTATGTCCCTTTTCTGCTTAACCATCCTCTTTGTTCCTCCTGCACACAGCACCTCTCCTCCCCCTCTACCCTCCCCCCTCAATTTTGCTCTGCACACCACCCATGGGTTTGCAAACCTGTAGCTTTGCACCCTTCCAGTGTACTTCATCCCCTCAGCTCACAATCTTATCAACTATAAAGTCCTGTTTGATCTTCCTCTTAGGTGCACCCATACTCCATTAGCCCACTAGTTAGTGTGGCTGGGAGGTTTGTTTCTGGTCTTCATTTTTCCTTTGTCAGGTCTGTGTCTCAGCATTTTGCTTATTGTTCCCCCTTCTTTGCTTCTCATCATCCCGATCCAGAAATCACGACTCAGCCAACCCTGCTTCACCAGCATTCCCACATTCCATCTCTTTCCTTACTAATTAGTGCTACTGAGCAGGTTTCTATCCGGACATTTCCTCCCTGTATAGAAATCCTCAGTCAGATAACCCTGCTGGAATAAAAATTTCTATATTCTCACATTCCCTTACTGACTAGATGTAACTGATCAGATTTGGTTCCCATCACTGGCTCCCTTACTTCTTATCACTTGTTACACTGTAAAATGCCCTTGAACAGACACTTAAAGGAGCAGATTCCCTCCTTCTACATCACGTTAGAGACTTTACAGATAAACAAATGAATATAGAGCTCCAGACAAGCCTCAAAACAAGTCCAGAAAAAGCATGTTCAACAACGTCCAGTCCTGAAGCTTGGGAAGACTAATACAAAGCCTTTAACAATATTGTTAGCAGTGTTTCAAGACTATTTGTGATTTTATTCAGTCTGCCCTGTACCCAGCTGTATTTTGTAACTTTGCTAGGAATAACAAAACTGTGATAACGATACTCAGAATGTACGTACCAGATGGAATAAGACAAGCAGCACTCAGCTGCAGACATCCACATAGAATGAGTGGATACAAAGCAAAAATCATTTGTTCAATGATAACAGGAAGTAATTCTTCAAATTAGACTGATCTTGACCTATGGAGAAGTGTATACAAATACCAATGAGACATACTGGAGTCTGGGGAACAGAGAAAATAACCCTTTCGAGTTTCAACTTCCTTCAGCCTGGCTCTCTTGAACCAGGTTCTCTCAATCTTGAAAACTAAGAATCACTCATGGTATCACATGCCTAGTGCTTTACTGGCATATTTTTCAAATATTTGATTCTTAGCTGTTAAAGACAGATTAACTATTAGTAAAAAGTAACAAATTCTTGTTTAACATCCTGAGATTTAGTTGCTCAGGCTTTTTTCATCACAGTGGTCCCCAATTCCCTGTATTGGTAATTTCAACAACAGTAACTTTTCCTGAGCAACAGGCTTAGAAAGGCTTATTCCCTACTGTGCCATTCAAAAGGGAATATGTAGCAAGAAATCATAAATAGTCATGATAACAGAGAAGAATTTGATTCTAGGAAGAGTTCCTCACTGTAGAAATAGCATTCTAGAATCCTACATCAGAGACACAAAACTTGAATGATCACTGGATCGATAAACATATGTCCAATTAGAGATTTTCTTCTTTGGCCTTTCTGATACAGTTTTTATGATTCTTCTCATCAGTAAACTATAATTCCTCTGACTGCTACCAGAAAACATATATCTACCTTTGCACTCATCAGCAGGCAGAAATGCATTGAAGAGCTGTTTGAATTAGGAAAGTGTCTGTGATACTGGGACATAGAGCAATCCATATTAATTAGAATCTTCTCTTATGTCTGAACACATACATTTGCGAGAATAATGATAAATATAGAAGTGATATATACTAGAATGCCAGAATTTTGCAACTATATATTACAGAATAAAATAGATGAAAAAGCAAATAGGAAAAAGATTGCCTTTATATTCACTTTCTTCTTTTCAAAGTAACTGATATATTATAACATCTTTCTAATATATCATGCCTACCTTTCAAGAAAATAAAAGTGTTTCTGCAGGAAATATCCCTGGAAGTTAATATATATTTTCCTTGTGGTAACACTGATGGTTTTGGTTTTTTCCCCCAATTTTACAGAATAGCAAGTTTTTAGAATCTGACTAGTAGAAATGGAAAATAAAGGGAAAGAAAGTCTTTGAGCAATCAAACAGTTGATGGAAAATGGAAATTAAGACTTAACAGTGCAGAAGCAACATGAGGAAAAAATTACGCAGTTAAAGGTTTGGGATGAGATGTCTAGGCAATTTCTTGAGTTTTTACAGGTTTTAACATTTTTTTACTTTTTTTTAAATAAGCAGAGAAAAGAACTTCTTATTTTTATAAAAATCACTAAGTTTTCCTCTGCTCTCAGATAGAAGACTAGGGGAGCTACAGGAAAGAAGAGAATAGAAGCTTTAGCAGGGTCTGTCAGAATAGGACAAGGGACAAACTTAAAGAGGGAAGATTTAGGTTGGATATAAAGAAAAAGTCTTTTACAGTGTGGCTGCTGAGGCATTGGAACAGATTACCCAGAGAGGTGGTAGATGCCCTGTCCCTGAAGACTTTCAAGAAGAGGCTGGATCAGGCCCTGAGCAACCTGACATTTTTGTTCACTGCAGGAGGGTTAGACTAGAAGACCTTGTAAGGTCTTCTCCAACTTTTAAGGATTCTATGATTCTATGATAAAAGAACGGAAGTATAAAGTATATCTTTAGTAGTAACAGTGCTATTGAAGACATATCTCTTAAATGTTTTCATATATGACTTGGATAGAGGACTTGAAGGAATGCCCAGCAAGTTGGCAGATGACATTAAATTGGGAAAAGCACCTGGGATGAGGGAACTCTGGATGTACGCATAGATTGGAGGAAGAGAGGCTGGAGAGCAGCCCCATGGCAAATGATCTGGGGATTCTTGTTGGTGGCAAGATGAATATGAGTCAGTAGTGTACCCTGGTAGCCAAAAAGGCAAACAATACCTTGAGCATTGTGCAGTTTTGTCTGCCACTATATGAAAATAAACTATGTATGATATATAACAATTAGAGAGTATCCAAAGAAAGGGTACAAATATAGTGAAGGATCTGAGCAGCATGATAAATGAAAAGTGGCTGAGGTCCCTTTGTTTGTTCAGAACAGAGAAGACAAGATTGAGAGGAGGCCTGACAGTGACATACAACTTTCTCACAAGAGGAGAAGAGAGGAAGGAGCTGATTTCTTCTTCCTGATGACAGCAATAGGACCTGAGGGAATGGCATGAAGCTGTGTCAAAAGAGGTTCAAACTGAATTTTAGGAAAAGGTTCTTCACTAAGATAGTGTTCTCCCCTTGGAACAGGCTCACCAGGGCAATAGTTATAGTCCCAAACCTGCTGGAGTTCAAGGATCATATGGATAGTGCTCTCAGACATACAATTTGAATTTTGGGTAGTTCTTTGCAAAGCCAGGAATTTAACTCAGTGATCCTTGTGTTTCCTTTCAATGCAGAATATTCTATGATTCAGTAATTCTTTTTGATATTGTTGGTCATTGGAAGCAGTGAAATGGCTTCTGATCGGTTATTTGTGATACCAGGTTAAGTGTCATTAGGAATCTCAGTAATTATACATAGAAAAATGTTGACTCACCCAACTAGCAATAAGGGTCCCTGGCTACAGAACACTGCTTTCCAGGAAGGAACCTTCACCCAGGAACCCTTCTCCTTCCACCCTTAAATGATCACGTGTGAAGCACAGGTGTGTTACTTGCACCTGTGCATCCTGACCCAGCTATCCACTACACAAGGTGCTCGATCATCAGTTCAGACCGTGACATAACAGTTCCCCTACAGATATTAACAACACAAATAATGAAAAAACAAACAAACAAACAAACAAACAAAAAAAAAAACAACCAGCAAATAACTCAGCTAAACAAAAATACAGTCTAGGTGTTTGGGCATCCAATTGATTTTTTTAGTTTTAGGGATTGTGAACACGGTACAGGGAGTTCAAATATCCTAATGGCATATTTTGTTATTAAATAAACTTGCTAACAATTAGGTTATCTGTTTGTATCCACATGTTATTTCCTAAATAATTTCCAAGGTCACTTTTGGTTTCAGACTAACTCTAGCACCTGATCTTGTTGAGAAATTTATACTTCCAAAACTTACATTAACATTATACATAATATCTGCATTATTTTTATATATTGGCGCTCATCTTGAACTCAGTCTGTTAATACATCCCACATACTGAAGATATTGTAATGTCAAAATGCTTCTGATGAGAATGTATGTCCATTCATTGTTGCACTGTGTAAAGGTAAACTTTGAATTCCTGTACATATCAAATGTCCCTGCATGTCCCTTAAGATCTTCAATAGCATTTTATAGCTAACCTCAAACATTCCCAAAATCAAATAATATGCCCGATCTGCTACTTTTCACCCAAGATAATTTTGGATGCTTCTGTACATAACATGTGCAAAACGTCACAAACACTGAACTTTCAGCAAATGAATTCCCTTTAGACAGTTTGTACTACCTGAAGATATACTCAGTATTTCAAACATCAAAATCTATTGCATTTTGAATAATCTGGTTTTTACATATTAACTGACCTTATGTCATCCCATAATTACTTGCAATTTTCAGTTTTCTTCTCCATACTCCTGCAGAGTGGGGGGAGTGAGTGAACGGCTGTGTGACAACAACAGCTGTCTTCTGGGTAAAGCCACAACTGCTCAGTTTTTTGCATGATAGTCAATTTTGCTGTCTTTTTGCTTTCTTTACTCATACTATGTTAGATATAGATATACTGTACAAATCACTCCAGATGAGAAATATGAGTGTACCGAAGGTGAATATTATAGTAGCAAATTTCAAAAATGCTGTTACAATTAAACTGAAGCCAACCAATTAATTGGCAGCTTTTTACAGAAACAGCCTTAAATGCACTTCAGTCAAAATGCACCTGCTTCAAGGTGCACTTTTCCTCTCTCTCACACCACAGCCTCTCTCCTGCTTTTATTCTCCCCAGGGTCTGCAGGGCTTTTTCTACTTGCATACTGTACCTGAGCGGCCAATGCATGATACAGAGCCCAAGTGGAACACCTGCTGGCAAAACACGTCTTTACAAAACCAAGAAAAGCTAACAAGGTCAGCTCTCTCTACAAAACAAGATATTTGCGGCTACAGCCACAAATATCAGTTCCCTTAAAATTGCCAGAATACTCTGTTCCATCCCAGGATCATTCTTTAGTCAGGGGCCTTTAGGTCCCTGACACACGAGTCTACAACAATGAAGACACTTGCTTTAGCATGAGTTCCACATAAATAACCTGTGCTGTTCTTTTTTTTTTTTTTTTTTTTTGTATGGTATTTTTATCTTAGACCTTCATTGTGTTATACGCATGCATACACATAGAAGTTTGCTATGGAGTTTTCTGTAGAGATCACTGCCAGCTGAGAAAGCATTAGCTTTGTCACTGTCCAGAATATATTGTTGCAAAGAGAAAAGACATGTGCTCTGGGTTTACTAGTTTAAAGTAAGCATTAGCTAGTACTCTGAATCACAAGAGTGAGTCATAGAGTACCACTCTTACTGTTCTCATCCCAATTAGTATTTGATGACTTATACCAAGTAGCATAGGTTCAATGGCCTTTCCTGCCCTTTTCTATGAACAAATGGATAGGGATCACTATCCATTGTCACTGTACTGACAATCTAATTCTAAATTACACACTTAGGATGTTAATCTGCCCTACTGAGCTCTAATCTTGATTTAAAAAAAAATCATAAAGGAATGGTAAAATAGATATAATAAATGCTTGAAATAGGAGATCTCTACTAGATCAAATCTGATATGTATAATAAAAATAACTAAGGTCACTGACATTTGTCATCAGCAAGTAGAATATTCCTACTAGTGTGAATTAATGGTTTCAATATTTATCAGCAAATAAATAAGGGAAAAACACACTTGTTTGTTCTAATACAACAACATTCTGCTCCAGAGTGAGTTCAAAAAAATAAAGCAGATGGAATTCCTTTACAGTAATTAGCAACTCGAATGAAAAATTGCAACAAAATGATTTATTGTGTTTAGTCATTGTCCCCAAGAAATTATGGTCAATTTACTGTCCAGAGGAGAGCTCACCATAACTTAAAAGCATACCTGAGACATGAAATGTACACAGATTTCCATGAAGAAGTTTTACTTTGTCCTGTTCCTCATTTCTATGACTTAAAAAAGAGAAAAAGAGCATAAATTTTACTCCTGTGTAGAGCTTGCCCTGAGCTATGTGGTGATAAATATGATAGCCAGCCAAACACCAGGCAAAATGAAGTAGTTCTATTCTACCCAAGGTACATGGACACATTAAAGTACTATGAAATTAATGGCTAGATGAAAATAAGTGGAACATGTCATCCCTGAATTACTTCTCTACATGAAATGTCTCATTATGAGTAATAAAATATATATATATATACTGAATTGTTTCTTGCTGAAAATTCTTAAAATATTCTCTGTGATGTTGGAGAGAAAGGAACTAACTGTGCTCTTAAAGGATTTGTTCTCTCACAAGCAGTTGCAGTTTTTTTGGAAAACGGCCTTCAACGAATTATTGTTGGTAAGTGTCAGTCAGAGCATCCTAATCCCAAGAGGAGCCATGGTGAGCCTTTCTGCTTTTCTCAGGCTCTGTATACATCAACAGTTACTGACAGAGAAGTTGCATTTTGAAGGCAATACATGCCTGCCCGAATTTGGCAGACAGGAGAGATATATGGTTCAGATGAAAATAAATAAAAAAATGTTTGTGTGAGTTTTCTCTATGTTTCTTAGCATTGTACAAGAAGACTTTTGCAATTTTTGTGGCATTTTTACTTTTGTTTTTTTTTTAATTATATTTTTATTGTTATATTTCTTTTTTAATTATTGTTATTTTATTTTTTGTAGCCTTACGCCTTCTATTACAGGAGTATATGAGAGGAAAGACACACAGGGAAAATAGGTAAAATCCTCCTGCACTACTTTCTAGTATGTTTTGTGAAAGTACCCCGTTCTTTCCGTGTAAGATCTGAACTGCCAGATGCAATTGGCAAGTTTTCTTTGATTGAAATATGAACTTAAGGTGATGTACTGTCTCAAATCAGGAGATAGAAAGCAGTCTCTGTGAACTTCTGACCCCTCAAATTTATCGTCAGACAGAAAAATCACAACCTGTGCCTCAATATTTGTTTGTCTCTGAAGGTTTTATCCACGATGCATGAAATACTAGCCCCAATATTGTCAGTATCAAAATTTCCATTGATATCAATGAGGAAGGGATTTCAGTGCTATTATAATGCTTGGGTAATACAGTTCTGTAAGATAATATCTGTATAAGGGTTTAAAAGTTGGAAGTTATTTGATGCTCAGAATATTCTGTAGCATGCGTATTGTCTGACACTAGACACTATACAATCATTGATTCTTCTAATGAAGTGTTCTTAGTTTTGAAGCATTATTGTTATCTTTTTTAGCATAGAAAAATAAATCTATTTTATATTACCCATATTTTATAGATAATAGGAGATGATTTACCTACATTAATTGTAAAGTAAAATAAATGCTAATTTTAGGAATACATATATATACAATGGAAATATTTTTATAGATCATAGAAAATAAATGTACACAATTTCTTCATGATACATAATTATTTCTGGAATTTCTTCAATTTAAGATTTTTTTTAATTTTAATTTAACTAAATTAATTATTGAATTCAATTTAATATAATAAATTTCATAGGAACTACAATTTATGGATAATTTCCTATGTTCGTACATTCTGGAGTACAACTTAAGCTGCCAATTTCATTGACAAAATTTGTTATATATACGATCTAATAAAATTTTATAAGCATAGTACAAGCAATCAAAAGGCACATATATATTTTGCATGAATTATATAAAATTTTATAGAGAGAGATTTACATATATCCAAAAGAGAAACAAGTATAATTAACAGCAATAAGGCCTTTGACATGGTCAACCATAGTACCCTTCTATCTAAATTAGAAAGATATTGATTTGATGGGTAGAAATGGAAATAAATAGGAGACATTACTTTTGGAACAATCTACATATTATTGTAGAGAAAAGTGGAGCGTACTAGATTTTCTTATTTTTGTCACTAATAACATTAGTTTATTCCTCCTTTAAATTTAGTTAGTTGTAGTCGTTGCATGAGGCAAATGGGGCATGATTTCAGATTAATATAAGTAGGTGCATCTCTACTCAGATCAGCATTTACTCAAGCTCTAAACTTCTCCTTATCTTAAAAAATCATGAAAATAAATGTGTATTTATGCTATCCTGATTCTTTTTCACCCAAGAACTTCTGAAATGGAACAGTTTATTTTGTATGTACAGATTAATGTTTTCCTTATTTATCCACTACTTCAGTTAAATCTTGAAAATAACTGTTCCACAGACCTGGAAAACTGCTTACCAGTTGAGACTTCAGTATCTTATCAATTTTTTAACAGTAAATGTCAGTTGAGTATTTTGTTAATTTATTAGAACTTTTATTTGTATTATCTGTTAATTTTACCCTTTTTCTTTATTTACATCAGTATTAATTTAACACTCATATCCTTTATCCAGAAGATAAAAGAACAAACTCTTATAGTTTAGCGAAACCAAGAGAATGAATGGAAATGGACTTTGAAGTAATATAGTTTTACAACTCCCATCAACAAAACAGTATATCAGTCAAGCTTTATCACTTCAACATTTGTTATTACTTCTACTGTTGTTACAGCAGCTTTATATAGCACATTTTCAAGATACATAATAGGATCACTGAATGGAATAGAGGCAAACAATAAAAATGCGCAATAGAACCACATCTCTAAAATGACATTATTAATACCACAAATAGTACAACATTACTCTGTAGATAATTTTGCAGCTATTAAATGCAAACATTTTTACAATATTGCCTGGTATTATTTTCTTCAGGAATTCATCTACTTAGTGCTAGGGGCATTAATAATAAGAGATAGGTAAAAATAGGACTGTACAATAATAGTCCTATCTTTTGTTCTTAGAACTTAATAATGAAAATTAAAACCCATTTATAAATCTTAATAACACATATTGTTGTGCATACCTAACATGTTTGCATCCTCCTTTACACCGCCATACTGCTTGACCATTTTCATATTAAACATTTCAGAATTGATGATGGTGATGTGATTGATCCGAACAAGGAAGAGAAATGGGCAGACACTTCAGAACAGCTAAAAAATGTTATGAAAATGCCAGAGAATAAGAAAAAGCACAAGCTAGCAGTTTAAGCCATGTGAATTGATTCTTACATGGCGTTAATAATAAAAAGATTAACTTTCAAATAATATCTTTTAAAATTTGTGTAATTATGTTCTACTGCTAATTCTTAATTCAGCTGATGTTTTGAACTCTTCCTCTATTTACCTATTCCTTCCTAACTACCTCTTGGAGGTATCCCATGAGACAGAGCACTAGAAGGTAAGAGAGTCCCAAGAGAGCTGTGAAATTCAAATATCCCTTCTTCCAAGATCAAGATTGATATATGTAATTAAAAATAAGAAACCAGGAAAAGGTAGCAGGAGATCTGCATGGGTGAACGAGGAGAAAAATCCAAATGGAAGAAGAAAGTCCACAGAATGCAAAAGAAGTGTCTAGCCACTGAGCAGGAATACAAGACTGTTGCCGAGGGATGCAGGGATGCCACAAAGAAGGCTAAGAACCACTTGGAATTAAATCTGGCAAGGGAGATCAAGGACAAGAACGGCTTCTTTAAGCCTGTCAATAGCAAAAGGAAGATTAAGGAAAATGTGGGCCTGCTGCTGAATGAGGTGAGTGCCATGGTAACGGAGGACACTAAGAAGATGAAGTTACTAAAGGCCTTCTTTGCTTCAGACTTTACTGCTAAGACTTCCCTTAAGAATCCCAGACCCTGGAGAGAAAGAGTCTGGGGAAAAGAAGACTTCCCCTTGGTTGAGGAGAATCTGGTCAGAGACTGTTTAGGCAAACTCTATACACACAAATCCCTGGACCCAAGTGGGATGCACCCATGAGTGCTGTGGGAGCTGGCAGAAGTGATTGCAAAACCTCTCCCATTTTTAAAGGTCATGGAGAATGGGAGAAGTGACTAAAGACTGGAGGAAAGCCAATGTCACTCCAGTCTTCAAAAAAGTCAAGAAAGATGAACCAGGAAACTACAGGCCAGTTAGCCTCAACATCATCCCTGAGAATATGATAGAACAGCTTATCTTGGATGTCCTCTCCAAGCAAGTGGAAGAAAATAAGCTTATCAGAAGTAGTCAACATGCATTCACCAAAAGGAAATCACACTTGACAAATATGGTACCCTTCTATCATGTCATGACGGACTGGGTAGATGAGGGGAAAGCAGTGGCTATTCAGCAAGTCTTTTCATAGAAGCATTGAACATCTTGAGTTAGAAAGGACCCATAAGAATTGTTGAGTCCAACTCCTGGTTCCTCACAGGACCACCCAAAACTCAGACCATATGACACATCTGGAACTCTGTTAGCTTGAGGCTGTGACCACTTTCCTGGGGAGCCTGATTTTTAACTATGTCCTTGTGCCAATTCCTGTGACTTGATATCCATTCCCCAGTTACAATTTCAAAGAGTATTCAAATGATTCAAAACATGGATTGTCATATGATGAAATGTAGTTTTAGAGTAAGTTTCATGAAGTTCTGCAAATTGATTCTGCAAAGCTTTGGATAACAACAATAAACTTATCTGGGAGAGATGCAGTCTTCTTCTGTACTCTCACAGCATCTGGAATATGACACTGCTTCCAACAATATTCTTGTAGGTAAGTTTAGGAAGTGTGGGCTAGATGACTGGACAGTAAAGTGGACTGAGATTGGCAGTGCTCAGAGTGTTGTGATCAGTGGCACAGAGTCTAGATGGGGGCCTGCAGCTAGTGGTGTTTCCCAGGGGCTGGCACTGGGTCCAGTCTTGTATAACAACTTCATCAGATATCTGGTTGAAGGTCTAGAGTGCACCCTCAGCAAGTTAACTGATGATACAAAACTGGGACGAGTGGCTGACACTAGAAGGCTGTGCTGCCATTCAGTGAGACCTGAACAGGCCAGAGAGTTAGACAGAGAGGATTCTTACGAGGTTCAACAAGAGCAAGTATAGCATCTTGCACCTGAGGAGGAATAACTGCATGAGTCTGTACAGTTTAGAGGATGACCTGCCATAAAGGAGCTCTGCAGAGAAGGACCTGGGTGTCCCTGTGGGCCACAGGATGGCCATGAGCCAGTAGCGCACCCTTGTGACCAAGAAGGCCAGTGGTATCCTGGGGTACATTAAAAAGAATGTGGCCAGCAGGTCCTCCTGCTCTACTGTCTCGTGGCAAGGCTGCATCTGGAGTACTATGTGCAGATCTGGGCTCCTCAGTTCAAGAAAAGCATGGAACTTCTAGACAGAGTCCAACAGAGGGCCACAAAGATGATTAGGTGCATGGAGCATCTCCTTTATGAGGAAAGTCTGAGAAACCTGGGGCTGTTCAGCCTGGAGAAGAGAAGACTGATGAGGGATCTTATCAATGCTTATGAATATCTAAAGGAAGGGTGTCAGAACAATGGGGTCAGCCACTTTTTTTGTGGCGTCCAGAGACAGAACGAAGGGCAATGGGCACTAACTGCAACAGAGAAAGTTCCAAATGAACATGAGGAAAAACTTCTTTACTTTGTGGGCTACAGAGAACTGGAACAAGCTGCCCAAAGAAGCTGAGCAGTGCACTTGATACAATAGGGGGAAGGGAAGCCATCCAGAGGGACCTGGACAGGCGGGAGAAGTGGGCCTGTGAGAACCTAATGAGGTTCAACAAGGCCAAATGCCAGGTGCTGCACTTGGGCCATAGCAATCCCAGGAATTTTTACAAACTGGGAGAAGTCCTTGAGAGTAGCCTTGCAGAGAATGACTTGGGGGTCCTGATGGACAAGAAGCTGGATGTGAGCCAGCAGTGTACGCTTGCAGCCCAGAAGGCCAACTATGTTCTGGGCTGCATTAAAAGAGGACTGGCCAGCAGGGAGAAGGAGGTGATTGTCCCCCTCTACTCAGCTCTTGTGAGGCCCCATCTGTAGCACTGTGTCCTGGCCTGGGGCCCCCAGCACAAGAAAGATGCAGAGTTCTTGGAATGGGTCCAGAGGAAGGCCACCAAGATGATGAGACAGCTGGAGCACCGGTCCTATGAAGAAAGGTTGAGGGAACTGGGCTTGTTTAGCTTGGAGAAGAGAAGGCTCCAGGGAGACCTTACTGTGGCCTTCCACTACTTGAAGGGAGCATATAAACAGGAAGGGGTACAACTATTTACATGAATGGATAGCAATAGGACAAGGGGGAATGGTTTTAAACTGAGACAGGGGAGATTTAGATTAGATATTAGGAGGAAGTTTTTCACACAGAGGGTGGTGACATGCTGGAACAGGTTTCCCAAGGAGATTGTGGATGCCCCATCCCTGAAGGCATTCAAGTCCAGGCTGGATGTGGCTCCAGGCAGCGTGGTCTAGTGGTTGGCAACCCTGCACACAGCAAGGGGGTTGAAATTAGATGATAATTATGGTCCTTTTCAACTCAGGCCATTCTATGATTCTGTGAAAGAAGTTGTGGAGTCTTTTTCTCTGAAGATAATTAAAACCCACCTGGACACTTTCTTCTGCAACCTACTGTAGGGAACCTGCTTTAGCCAGGGAGTTGGACTAGATGTTCTCCAGAAGTCCCTTCCAATCCCTATGGTTATGTGGTTGTGTGTTAGATAGATTCACCTTTATCAGATGTGTATCACCAGTGTACCAATCCCTCAAACAAAATCTGTCAAATGACAATGAATATAATTTATGGTGATACATAAGAAACACCTTGTGACCTCAGTTGGTTTTCTTTGACCATAAATTTGACTAGAACTCAAATACACCGCCATAAAACTCTCATGTCTTTTTTGATAAGATTTACCTATTGCAAAAAATTACCTCCTGCTCAACTGTTCTGATATATGCATGTTAAAGAATGTCCTTAAGATATTTTGAAAGCTAAAAATATGTAGATTCACTGTAGAGTTTTTGTATATCTTTTTGTTATTATCAGAACAGTACAAAAATGCACAGTCCCATTTCAAGGTAGAATTTAAAGTATTAAGCAAGAAAGAAACTCTTTATATTTTTAATGAAATTAAATGTTATACAGTGCAGAATCTGGTACAGAATAGGCACAGATTCTGCAGCAGTCAAGATTAATCTCAAAACATCACAAAAACTGAAAAATAATCTTTACAAAGTTTTTTTGGTTTACAATTTTGAAGTTTAACTTGTGTGCTAAGAAGTACCTAATCTATATAGAAAAACATTTTTACTCTGACCTCTTTCTACATTGTTTCTGATTTTTTTGCTTTGTTTATTTAAAGCACATCATTTCAGACAGCTGAAAGTAGATCAGCAAGCTATAGGATGTCTCTGAAAGTTCACAATATAATAAAAAATTCATAGATATATTAAGTTGAAGTTGAAAAGTGGTTTTATATTTTTCCTGAATATGGAAAACTATTTCCAGTTGCAACTATTGAGCATATGGCTAACTATATTTTATGAATTTTATCTTTGATATGAGAATATATTTCATCTACAAGAGAAGAAATCAGACATAAACATTAGCTGCAGAAAAAATGTGTCAGCTTAGTTTAAGGTGGTAATTAGAGATTTATTCACAAAACATTATAAATATAAAGCAAGATGTGCATCTCACAATAATTTCTTAAGGAAGAAAACAGCATCCCAGTGATAACTGAAAAGCCTTGTCAGCTTAGCTGTTGAATACTAACAGTTTGTAAAACAGAGATAGATACTGAAGTTTGAGTACTAGATATTCCTGAAAGCATTGTTATTTTACTCTGAACTATAAATGTTAAAGTCTTAATTAAAGAGCTATGAAATAGGTGTAATATGCTGAATTAATTGATGAATTGCCTGTTTGATTAAAGTATGATTAAACAGATTTATTTTTATTTCATATTCCATAAATGATAAATGACTCTCAAACTAGTTCTGTAATTAAGATACACATATAGTAAATGAAGAGATTAATGTTTAATTAACTAAGGTCTTAACTATAACACTTGAGGCAATGTTCATTAAGGAAAATCTACAGTAGTTATGCCAGGCTAACAGTTGTTTCATGGAACTTTTGTATAAAAGATATTGTGTATGAAGAATTAGGATAATTTCTGGAACAGCCACAGGGCTTTTTCTTTAAAGAGATGATTCATAGGTACAGATTTTTACTTTTTATAAATTATACATCTGTACAGATGAAAATTTACTGATTCTAGCCCTAACTACCTTAGATAGCTCTTGGATCAAGTTAATCTTGACCATGACTCTACAATTGAAATAGTATAATACTGAATTCTTTTTTTTTTTTTTTTTTTTGAGTAAAGGTGAAAAAAAGATAATTCAGTGAGAATTTTGAAATGTGGTTTCATCGTGGTTCAAAATGAAACCTAAGCATCATTCTCCAAAAAGGTACATTTATGTCGGTTATACTTTTCAATTCCTTTTAGAGATTTTATTTTAGGACATAGACAGCTGAAACCATGAAAGTTGAATGTTTTTTGTTTGTTTGTTTGTTTGTTTGTTTGAAAGAAAAATATTTAAAATATTAATTCTAGTAAAGGGCATCTTGTCAAAAATAATGTTTAGATACACTGTGGTTCTATATATGTGAAATACATATATGTGAAAAGGATAGAAAAAAAAAGGATTCTATATATGTGAAAAGGATAGAAGATTCTTTTCTAGAGCAGAAAGAGAAATGTACAGTCTTCCTTAAAGAAAGAACCCTTTTAAAGGAAGGAGAATAAAATCAAGGGAACATGGGAAATGCAGGGGAAAAGCAAAGGACTTTTATACTAATAAGTACTTTAAAAACTAGATTGGGTTAAGATAGCTTCAAAACTGGAGTAGAAACTTATTTTCTGATATCTTGAGAAAATTGACTGAAAAGAAGTATTGAGTATTGGAGAATTTGTAGGGTTCATTTTGAGGTGGGTCAAGAACGAACTGGAAAGGTGTACTGGGATTTGTGAAGGATAGTTGGGACATTTTTGTTGGAAACTTGAATCTTCAAGGATGCATTTTCCTAAATTGAAAAAAAAACAAACAAGAGATCCCTGTTGGTAGTCTGTATGAGTTTAGAAATAAATATCGAGCCAATTGCTCTGAAGAAAAGAGCTCCAGAGAATGAACCTTAGTGAAAAAATCACCTAGAGAAAGTGAAGTATTACTTGTATTTGAAACATACAAAGAATAAATTCTTAACTCTTTTCATCAGTTTTACTTTTGTCTAAGCATATCATTTTGGTTTTAGATTAATAAAGAAAAAATATTATGGTACAAAAAATATGCAGATGTCTTGAAATTAACTCATCGTTCCTATACAGTGTGTTACATAGACATCTGTCTCTTCAGTTCTGCTGTATTGTGTTGCTGCTAATTTTTTTTTTCTGTTTCAAAAGACATGGTATGAATACAGACTGTGAATCTTACAGTGAGATTATGGCTTAACAATCTACTATTTTCCTCTTCATTTGAAGCAATGACCCAGTCACAATTAAGCAGAGGCATATATGCTCTGATACCTCAGGGCAAATATGAAATAATCTCTGTCAGTGGTCAATATGTAAAAATCAGTGCAAGGATCCATAAAAATATTTATACAATTGTTTTTTTACACTTTCAATTTCTTGCTCAATACATTTGACAATTTTAAGATATTTCAAACTAATAAGTCATTTCAATTCAGGGCTCAGATACTTTTGATATAAAAAGCTTGGGATTTGAATTTTACTAGCCCGTGGAGAACATATTTTTTTTTCTCAGCTGAGCTGGAAAATGACAAGCTTATAACAATACTAGTCAAACAAAAATTAGTTTTCCCACAGCCTTACAAGTTGTTATTGTAACATTTCCAATCTTAGCAAGTAAATATGTAATATTAAATGTTCTTCATCATATTACCATAAAATAAATTGATCATGAGCAAGAATATCATCCAGAAATTGATTATAGCAGTGCATCTTTCCATTATTTTTCCTTCAGAGTTATTCCAAGGGCAATAATAGAAAAGTTCAGATGAAGCTATTAGCTATACTTGTGTTGGTATTTTAGTTTCAATATTTCAAATATATAAATGTGATCATACAGTTAAACAATTTTACAATCTTCAAATGGCTTCAAATCAGAAAATAAATAAATAAATAAATAAATAAATAAATAAATAAATAAATAAATAAATAAATAAATAAATAAAAGCTTTCCTCTTTGGGAAGGTGAAGATAGCAGGAAGTCTTGGGATTACTGGAAATTTAAAACTTAAAGCACTTCTGCAGCACTTACAAGATGATTCTGTAAATGCTTTCTGTATTGATTTGACCTGAACAAATGCAAACAAATGCATTATTTACTATTATATTATGTTGTTTCCATTATTATGGATTATGGAGCTGTTGATTTGAAGTTTCAACCCTTAACTTCTACTTTGCAAGTATCCACATACATGTTATGTTCCTATTTACATATTTTCATTGTGTGTCCTCAGCAAACTTGCTGAGGGTGTACTCAATCCCACTATCTAGGCCACTGATGAACATGTTGAAGAGAACTGATAAAAGAGAACTGAGCATGATAAAAAAAAACAAGCAAGCAAACAAACAGGCAACACTGGTAGGGAACAGGAGGATTACGTGGTTATGTTTCAGCTCTGCAAGCATAGTTTTACACTTTCAAGGCTAGAAACATTATATGTAGAGCATAGTCAAAAGACGGAGTTCTGACTACATCTTTGCCTACAGAGAAGCACTGCTAGTAATTCACCTTTATCACACAGATTTGCACTAACACAAAATAGAAGTACAGGATTTCGTAAGACTATGTACTGGAACAAAGACAGAAAGCCTTTAGATTTCCAATAATCAAGCTACAACCAAATTGACAATACTTATTCAGGAGTTGTGTTGTTTTTGTTTTTTTTTTTAATTCTGAAAATTGATAATAGAATATTTTGGTGTCAGATCTATGAAGTTATTCTTAAAAAATTATTCTTAAAAAAAAAAATAGAACACTGATTGAAGAGGAAAAACATTAAACAGATCTCGTTTCATCCAATAACTTAGCTATATTTTATAAAAAAAGAATGGGCATTACCTCAAAGAAGAAAGTTTACACCATTCTTTGTGAAAAGGAATAAAATATGTTGTATTAAAGAAGAGTAGATTTCAGAATTTAACTGACTTTTTTCCTACCACTAACGAATTTAACTCCAATATGGAAGTAACATTACAGTAAATCAGAAAATCTCAAAAAATTTTGATAAAATGATGACAGATAAGGAAATTTTGAGCATCTTTCAGTGATTTTTTTTGTCATAAAGATTTTTTTTTCCTGATGAATGTCATAAATTACACATTGAAAAAAGAAAAAAAAAAAGAAGACAAGGAAGTTAGTGGAGGAGAGGGTAAATATGAGTGTAGGGATTAAATCATTCCTTACCAATAGAAGATTCTTTAAGCAATATAATTTAAACAGACATGTCTACACTATAAAGAGTAACCTGCAAGTGACTTTCTCTTTGCATATTCAATATCTGCTTCACCAAATAGAATTTACCTAATATATTTAGAAATGTCATTAATTAAACCATGAAAACAAAAAGGAAAATCCAAGTATTTGAACACAGTCATGCAGAGTTCTCCTCTGAATACAGTACAAATAAGAAAAAGACTGATAACATGTAAACTGAAGCAGTAACCTAGATACAGGCTTCACACTTCAAATCTAGCCTCAGAAGAAATTAAAAACTAAAAATAAAAATAATAAGGTGAAATAAACTATCTCATGTTTAAAATTGCATATTTATTAACATAGTTGCAGAATGGCCATAGAAAGCTAATACTGAAATCATTTCAGTTCCATGTGCAGTGTCTGGCAGAAGCAGTACAGACTGAGAGTACAAGGAAAAGGACACATATAGTGATGTTTTCCTAGATACTTACATTCTTCCAAACTTTATGATCAGTAATTCAAAATCATCCTGACCCAGAGATTATTTTTTTCTACTTAATGGAACATAAAGCATTTTTCTTGAAAAATCTATCCAAGCTTTGAGTGCACAAAATGTCCTGTGGCAAACAGTTCAATGGCTTAACTATGCTTTGTGTGAATAAATATTTTTTCTCATTTATTCTGAATCTAGCAGCTTTGATCTCTCAGTGGAAAAGAGAAAACAAATATTTTTCCATTCACATTCTCATAGAATCATAGAATGGTTTGGGTTGGAAGGGACTTTTGAGATCACCTAGTTCCAACTCCCCTGCTATAGGCAGGGACACATCCCACTAGACCAGGTTGCTCAAAGCCCCATCCAGCCTGGTCTTGAATGCTTCCAGGGGAAGGGCATTCATAGCCTTGCTGGACAACCTGTTCCAGTGTCTTACCACCCTCACAGTAAAGAATTTCTTCCTAGTATCTAGCCTAAATCTACTCTCCTCCAGTTTAAAACCATTTTCTCTCATTCTGTCACTACCGGCCCTTATAAAAAGTCCCTCCCCAGCTTTCCTATAGGCCTCTTTCAGGTACTGGAAGGCTGTTCTATGGTCCTTCAGAAGCTTTATCTTCCCCAGGCTGAAGAGCCCCAGCTCTCTCATCCTGTCCCCATAGGGTAGGTGCTCCAGCCCTCTGATCATCTTCACAGCCCTTCTCTGGACCTGCTCCAACAGCTCGATGTCCTTCTTGTGTTGGGGACCCCAGAACTGGATGCAGTACTCCAGATGGGGTCTCACTAGAGCAGAGTAGAGGAGCAGAATCACCTTCCTCAACCTGCTGCTCATGATTCTCTTGATGCAACCCAGGATATAGTTGGCCTTCTGGCCTGCAAGCGCACATCACTGGCTCATCCCGAATCTTTTACCAACTGACACTCCCAAACCGTCTCCTCAGGACTGCTCTCAAGCCCTTCTGTGCCCAGCTTGTATCTGTGCTTGAGATTGCCCCAACCCAGGTGCAGGACCTTGCACTGTCCTTGCTGAACTTCATGAGGTTGACATGGGCACTCAGCATTTTATAAACATCTATTTTGTTGTTTGTAGCCAAAAAAAAAAAAAAAAAGCATCTAATTTCTTTACCTGTGCAGTAAAAGCATCAGATAAAACCAAATGTTTCGTTTAATTTTCATGCCGAAATTTTCTGTCACAAAGAGGGGAAAAAAAAATCCGTATACACCTTACTTACTGTACAAATGAATTCTCCTTCCTGGAGATCCAACAGTTTTGTAAATATATTAATTTATATATATATGTTATATATGTTACGTATATATAATTATCTTTACTATTTTTTTTCCTTTCCTTTTCCGTCTCAGTCCAGAAGTTCTACTTTGTGGGGTTTTTTGTTGTTGTTGTTGTTTGTTTGTTTTTTCAAGTTATCTCACCTATTCACTGCGAAAACAGAAAGTGAACAAATGGTTGTGTGGTACATAGCTACTTGCCAGATTAGACCACAACATGATTATATCATTATAATTTTACTTCATCAAAATATGCACAATATATTCACCATGAATAATTAGTAAGAGTTACAGTGAATTTTATCTGAAAACTCTGAGATGTAAACATTCAACATATTTTTCAGTCTAATAACTAGAAAGAGGTTGTATGAGGTCAGATCAAATAGAACTTTTTGTGATTTGAGGTGATAAATATTTCCTCTATTTATTAACACATTTAGTTTTGTACATGTGTATTTAAGGAAAATAAACTCTTATGCAATAAGTATTTTATTGTTCTACAGAGGAAGATTGATATAAATGTATGCAGTTTCAAAGATTTTGTTAATTGTTTCAAAGACCTTTCTCCCCTCTTTCAGTTAAAGACTTTTCCTTCCAACTTGTTGCCTAATTGTCCCTTACTAACAGTGCACATTCTGGGGTGTGCATGACATTTTCCACAGTATTTATGATATGTGAACTCTCTTTTATCATAAGAAGCCAAGATCATTCAATTTCACACTTAAAAATAATTACTATCGATATACTGTATTGTTGCAAGAGCTATATTATTATGTTTGAAGCTATGTTATAATGTTTGCAGGTACTCTCAGATTTTTATTTTACAATGGGTGAAATATTTCATACTGATTCTAATATGGAACAAAAAATGATTGTTTTATCTTCTATAAATAATTAGTATCACTTGCCAAGGCATTTCTTTGCACCATAAACATTATTTCAAGGTTTCCACTCCTATTTTTACTTTTTACTATCTTTATCCATCTCTTAATAAATCATGCCTAGAGTGGATGAACAGATAACAATGTCAGTGTCTGGTTGAATAAACTGAAGGTCTGGATATCTGCCATATATGAAAGAGTAATTTGTTAACTTTTCACCTCCTCCTATGGGCTTAAGTGTAAGTCCAGTTCTAGACTTTCCTTCCCTTTCAAAACAGAAAAATAGGCCCTGCAAGAAGAATATTTTATTGCAACCATGATGAAATGTGTCTTATGCATTAAAAACATTACAATTATAGTCTATATGCAGCTACTCTTCAGTGATTTAACTAATGTTTTCATTTTACTTGTATAAGATATAGTAGCATTTTTATCCTACCTCCTCTTTTTGCATAAGACAAAATTTGTACAGCTATGGAAAGCTGAATTCACATACTTCTCCTAAAAGGCTACTGCAAAAATTATTTCTTGTCCTTGAAAAGCTGGACATATACCACCTTTCAGTTGTCTGGAACCTCTCCAGACCACTGAAAAGTAATTAAGAAAGATCTTATGATGACATCAGCCAGCTCTTTCAATACCATGGTATTATAGTACTGATAGCAAAACATTTGAACATGTTGCCCAGAGAGGTTCTAGAGTCTCAATTCTTGGAGATTTTTAAAAGATATTTAAAAGATTTTTGTTGTCCAGAGACAGTTGTGGACAACCTGTTCCAGGTTACCCTGAATAGAGGGGTTTGACCAGATGACCTCTTGAGGAGACAGAATCGCAAAATGGTTTATGTTGAAATGGACACCCTGCAGACAAGCCTCATAGTGATGTAACCTTCATAAAGAAGGGGTGAAATTCATGTGTATGCAGTAATGTCACTAACTTAAGTCCATACTGAACTAAGATTTTACTGATAAAACATGAGTAAAATTCATATTTCATAAAACCCACCTATCATTCATATACCCATATTTTTGAAAAGCATAGCCTCCTGTGTTATTTCTTCTCCTTTGTTCATATATTTTTTTAATGGTTAGTATAGACAGACAGGAAGTTAGTAGAATGAATGGAAATTTGATTTGGAAAAGTCTGAGGCACAGTTTGGAGGTATTTCTTTACTCTAAATTGTTTTTGAAGTGAATGGAAAGTGTGGGAAATAGGATTAAAAGGTACGACTGATGCTATTGTATCTTATTTCCATGTGGGAAAATACAAAGCACTCACATTCTGTAATGGAAGACTTGTTAAACCAAGAACTTACAAACTTCAACAGAGAAAATACTTATAATGACAGTGAGATTCAATAAAGCAGTCAAGTCACAAAATAGGATGTAAGATAAGTGAAGATGAAAGACTGGATAAAAATTTCAGCCAGGGCTGATTCAAATCTTGTACATTACCACATGTACATATCATTCAGAAAATGTTAGAAGAAAAATGAGATTGGAAAAAAAAAAAAAGGTGGGGTACATCTTTACAAGTACATCTTGGAGCATGATCGTCCCTCTGTACTCAGCCTTGGTGAGGCTACACCTTGAATACTGTGTTCAGTTTTGGGCCCCTCACTACAAGGAAGATATTGAGCACCTAAAGCATGTCCAGAGAATGACAACAAGACTGGTGAGGGGGTCTGGAACACAAATCTTATGAGCAGCTAAGAGAACTGGGATTGTTTAGTCTGGAGGAGACTCAGAGGAGACCTTATTGCTCTCAACAACTACCTGAAAGGAGACTGTGACAAGGGGGGAGTCAACCTTTTCTCCTGCATAAATACAGATAGAACTTGAGGGAATGGCCTCAAAGTGCACTAGGGGAGATTCAGGTTGGATGTCAGGAAAAACTTCTCCGAAAGAATGGTCAGGTGGTGGGCTACCCAGGGAAGTGGTTGAGTCATTGTCCCTGGAGGTGTTCAAGAAATGTGTAGGTGTTGTACCTAGGGATGTGGCTTAGAGGGGAAATACTGGTGGTAGGTGGACGATTGGACTAGATGATCTTGGAGGTCTTTTCCAACCTTGGTGATTCTATGACTCTAGGATTCTTCTGGTCAGTGACCTGAGGCTTTCCATTCTCTATAAAAGATCCATATTTACATAGCAGTTATGACATTGTGCAAAAACTTCTTGTGTCAACATTCAAATTTGTCTTATATTTGCAGAGATGAAATAATTCTATGCATTTGCATGAGTTAATGTGTTCAGCCTTTAAAAGTACAATGTGAAGGATATGTTTTCCTTTCTGGACAACCACTTTGGCATTACTTTTTAGCTTGAACAAACTGCTGATACTTTTATCTTGTTCCATTTACCTCTTCACTGTATGAATGCTGAGGTGTGGAAACTGTTGCAAGAGTCAATCTTATTTCAGTCAGAATAACACAGAATCAAACAGAGGACCACAGACATGCTCTAACATTTTTTGTTGCCTTATAGAGATGGTAGCATGACTTAATGAGACAGCACATGGACTTACTGAATTCAGATATAAACTGAGAAAAAAGAATATTTTTTATTATCTTTCAGATTTGAAGCAGGACTGAAAGCATAAAATTAGTTGCTGCTTTCTCGTGCCTTATTCAGAGGCCTGAAACTGAAGCTAGAAATTATAGATATCAGCTTTTCAGTACCATCAGAACTCTACTCAGTACCAGGATGTATTCTCTACCAGGTGAGAATCAGACTCATCTTTTTCCTCTGTTAAACAGATTATTTGATGTTCTCAGTTTTTGGGCCACTGATTTGCAAAGCAAACTTTGTTCCCTGGAATTGTGAGTTTCAAAAGGACTTCTAAAAGTATGCTGTATTCATTAAGGATGTGCAGTTTTCTTGAGTGGTCTATATGAATATGGTGATTGGAGAAAACATTAGTAACTCATTAGGAATATTTTGATCTATCAAGGAAGAAAGATGGGAAGCCCCACAATAGCATATTCAGCTGTATGGTAACTAATTTATAACTAAAACATTTATTTACAGAAGTGGTTTTCTGCTTGTTATTTCATGAAATGTTAACATAAAAAATGCTTATCAGAACAGAATGTGGATTTGGCTGAGTGAAATCAAGTTGGCAGCTAATAGAAAATAAGCGATGGCTTTCTTACAAGTACCATTTTGCTGACATGTAACCGTTGTTTTGTATCAGTGCACACTCTCTTCATGCATCTTAGTTTCTAAATGCCTTTTTTTTCCAACAGTTTTGCCATATTGTTAGTCTGAGATCTCAGAAGCTATACAACAAAGTTTCTGTTTTTTATTGTTGCTTTTCTAAACAATTAAAGGGGACGAAACCAAGATTGCAAAGATGTGTGAATAGATTATATATATATTTATATACATAGATGACAGAGAGGAGACACAGTTCACCCACGTCTTTCCTAGAAAGTATGGGAAACTCACCAGAATAAGGAAAGTTGTTCTTTGCAGCACTACTAGGAATCAGCTAGGAAAAAGTAGCAAAAAAATTTGGAGGTCAAATTATCTCACTTAAATTTATGCACATAACTCCCATTTAATTTCAATGCAAACTGTGTATAGCAAAATTTAGAATCCAGTGTGTAGGAAAAAATAAAATAATGATATGTAAACAAATAAATGATCATAAAATAAATGTTGATTATATGTAGGTGCATCTGTAGTGCACAAAGGAGACTAATCTTGATGTTTATACATTTGCCTGAATAAGTTATGAAAAAAAGCGTGCTTCAATTGTAATTTGTATCTGTTAGTCCTGTTACTTTTTTTCCTAATAAGAATGATCATATCTTCTGGGTCATTTATCCTTTGTGTATACTTTCAAGGTGAATGGATTTCAGTTAAGGAGAACAAACATATTGCTTCCAGACATGCTTTATAAATGTTGTCTGGTATCCTGTCTGTGTTTTAAAAGCCAAGTTTTAAATAAAATGGCAAAGGTTATTTTAACTGATGAGAACAAAATGCTTCCACTTCATTAGACGCATGCAGAACATAAAGACAACTCAGCCATGTGGAGAAGCTGTTAAGATACTATATCTTTACAAAATAATAAGAAATTAAAAAAAAAATGTGTATGGAATTTTGATGTTTACTGAAATGAAATTAATTTGAAGAATTATCTGAATCTATGCCTTTGAAACAAAAATCTGAGGTGAATAATGGTATTGACATAGTCTACTTAGACTTCAGCAAAGCCTTCGACACTGTCTCCCATAGCATTCTCCTAGAGAAGCTGGCAGCCCATGGGTTGGACATATACACTCTTTGCTGGGTAAAGAACTGGCTGGAGGGCTAAGCCCAGAGAGAAGTGGTGAATGGAGTTAAATCCAGCTGGCAACTGGTCACGAGTGGTACGCCCCTGGAGTCAGTATTGTGTCCCATCCTTTAGTAACTTTATTGATGACCTGGATGGGGGTATTGAGTGCACTCTCAGTAAGTTTGAAGATGACACCAAGGTGAGAGGAAATATTGCTTTGGCTGGGGGTAGAAAGGCCCTTCAGGTGGATCTGGACAGGCTGGATCACTGGGCTGAAGCCAATGGGATAAAGTTCAACAAGATCAAGTGCTGAGTCCTTTACTTTGGGCACAACACCGCCCATGCAATGCTACAGGCTTGGGACAGAGTGGCTGGAAGACAGTGCAGAAGAAAGAAACCTGGAGATGCTGGTTGACATGTAGCTAAATATGAGCCAGCAGAGTGCCCAGGTAGCCAAGAAGGCCAGTGGCATCCTGTCTTGTATCAGAAATATTGTTGCTAGCAGGAGCAGGGAAGTGATCTTCCCTTTATACTCAGATCTAGTGAGGCCAAACTTCAAGCACCCTGTTCAGTTTTGAGCTCCTCACTACAAGAAAGACAATGAGGCCCTGGAGCACAAACAGAAAAGAGCAACAACACTGGTGAAGAGTCTGGAACACAAATCTTATGAGGAGCAGCTAAGAGAACTGGGATTGTTTAGTCTGGAGAAGAGGAGACTCAGAGGAGACCTTCAAGCTCTCTATAACTACCTGAAAGGAGGTTGTGACAAGGTAGGAGTCAGCCTCTTCTCCCGAGAAAGTACCAACAGCACTAGAGGAAATGGCTTCAAATTGCTCCAAGGGAGCTTCAGGTTGGAAACACTTCTTTGAAAGAGTGGTCAGGCACTGGCCTGCCCAGGGAGGTGGTTGAGTCACCATCCCTGAAGGTGTACAAGAAACATGTAAATGTTGTAGTAAGGGACATGGTTTAGTGGGGAAATAATGGACTAGATTAGGATCAAGTCCTAGATGGAGGTCTTTTCCAACCTTGGTGATTCTATGATCCTATGAAATCAACAGCAAAAATTATTTCTTTAGACAGACATACAAACATACTCGTAAGCACAGGATGTTCTCTATTTCCCTTCTAGTGTAAAATATACATATATATATAGTCTTTATTTCTTTTTGTAAGTTTGGGTCCCAAGTAGTATCTGGCAGCAGCATATCATAAAGTTTCTCACATAAGAATAAAATGTCATTTTTAATGAAAGAACAGACATCAGTCTCATACTTTTTTTTATCTTACTGCAAAAAAAAAATATTGAGACATTTATGCTTTTTATTGAAGCAGAACTAATAGAATAATGGAAGAGATGAAGGATATCAAGCTCTGCCAGGCCAATTAAAATTCTAAGGACAATACAAAATTGAACATGAAATGAAGATGCCAAACAGCAAGCACCACTTGACTTTCATTTGGAATAAATTATCTAACAAAAGATGGTCTTAAACTGATGTACTCCTAATGAAAGCTCTAATACTGGTTTGCTAATGGAAATGCACTAAACACACAGAGTCTATTCATTCTGACATGGATAGTAAGATTATTTGTTAATTTTCTAAATAGAAAGACACAAGTGGTATGTATATGTTGGAAAAAAAAATTCTAGAACTGTTTTCTTACTACAGTTTATAATAACTGAATGAAAAATGGATTGTTAGTGATGCTTAAATAAATACAAACTTTTCTAAAGAAAATAAAAAGCGTTTCTATATAAGTTATTCTTTTCATCTTTCGGCAGACATCCTATAGAATTCTAAACAGCCAGCTTTTCAGATTGTTCTGAATAGTGTTAGGGAAAAAAATGATTAAGGACAGAAAGATAACTTAAGGTCTCAAAGATTTTATATTTATACTGATACTTTTTACATTTTTCTTTTCCAATTTTTGAGCTTGTATTTTCCTGTCTGATCATGTCTTGGCTTCAGGAAATATAGCAAATGTTCTTATACAGTGCTCTGCAGCAGCAGATAAGGTACATCTCCATGTATGCGAAAAATATGATTTTAAATGACTCCAAAAGACATCTTTCTAGATATATGTCCTGACAGTTACCACACATCACACTTTACTGTACTCAGCAATTTTACTCAGTATTGAATGTATTTAACAAATAAGACCAAAGTTAGTTCTAGTGATAGTGGGGTATGATTTTAATAATACAAAGACATTTTCCCACAAGTTTTGAGGTTTACAATTCATTTCCCTAGGAGGTTAGCTTTTATATGGTTTATTTTCTGCATTATTCTATGGATCTTAACTTCTTGAATCCTTTCCAAGCTTCATATTTATGAGTTTACTACTGTAAACTTTCTATTGTAATATCTTTCTTTTACCACTTAGAAAATTCTGCAGTATTATGGAGATTAATATCTTACTATCAGAAGTAAGCATTATATTTTCTTGTGTTTCTACCTCTAAGAATAATTTAAAAAAAAAATATTTCCTAAATTTATTCAAGATCAGCTCATATTTGTTCTTTGTGATACCCATATTTTCTTTATTTTACACATTTCTTTGCCTGCATTTCTTGTTGTTTGTGTCAATAAAATATTTATCGATAGCTGTCATATCCAATTCAGATTTTGTTTTATCAGACTAACATAAAAAATGTCCTGTCCTATATTAAAAAAAGGCTCTCCATTCCTGTCGTTACATTACATGTTATTTTCTACTTGTTTCACAATTAAATCATGCTTCTTGACCAGAAATATGTCCAAAATTATGTGAATGATGATCAAAATGATTCTTTCCAGGACTTTTTGAGTGGAAGTGAAACATTCCCAATTCTACTAATAAATCTCTTCTGATACATACAAGAATGGTATTTTTCCCTTTCAGGAGGTAGAAATTTTGGTGGTTTACAGTCACTTTGGTGTCTCTTCTTTTTCTGTTTTGCCTACTTTTCTCTAGCCTCTCAGATGCAATCTCACATAAACTACTATTAACTACTATTAAAATTGTGTTGTCATCTACATCTTCAGTTAATTTTTTTCTTCTCCATGGTACTCAGATTCACACAGATGATAAAGATCATGGGTCTCTGTATAAAATTATAGATTGTTTAAAATCCTTTTATGCTTTAATATATTTACTGACTGGGGAGATTCATCATTTTCCTGAGGATCTTAACAACACTGTCCAACAAGGGCTATGCGATAGTTAATTTTTTTTTTGTTGTTGTTTACTTAACAGTACTTTAGAAAGACATCCACATAATTTTCTAGTTAAATACCAGTAAAACTATTTTTCTTTGTGGATTTTCAAAACTATTCAGTGCCACATCACATATGCGAGGAACAGTTAAGAAAAAAATAAATAAATTTGAGGTAAAAAAAAACATTTTCTTAAGATAAAGTCCACATTTGAGAAAGAAACTAAAATAATTTTAAAATATATACTTTGACAGGAAAAGCTGCACTAAGTGTAAACAAACAAAAATATTTTCAATACCTCTATAGGTCACAAAGTACTTTCAATATTTTTTTCCAGATTTTTGCACAGTATTCTGCTGTCATGGCACTGAATCAGTTATCTGCTCCAGAAATATCAGCAGTTCAGTTTTTCTGTTTTACTGGAATAGATAAGACTTTGAGCAGCGTAGTAGATGGGAAGTTAGCATTACATTTCAGAACCTTTAAATAATGAACATGTCAACTGAACTCTACATATCAACCACATTCTAGCCTTTGCAGTTTGTCAGGATATCTTTTTGTGTGCATTGAAACAGACCTCAATGGTGCCATAGGCAAAATAAATATGTCAGTAATAACGATTTGTTTTCAAAGTGCTACAAAATGAAAGAGAAGAGGAAATAAACCAAGTCAGATTATTCAGATAGGAGCAGCTATTTGATAAACACTGATTACATATGTAGACATATATGTAGATTCTGACACTGTAGTCTACATTCATTTTTATTTATTTTTTTCCTGTCAGTAAATCAAACATCGACTTAAAATAAATACCATATTCTTAATCATCTATAACATTTTTCACAAAGTTTTAGTTTGGTATCTATTACGTGAAAATTAGCTACTGAATTTGATGGGCATTTATACTCAAAAGGCAAGTAAACATGGCTCATTAGACTTTCACTTACCACTACAAGTACATGGCATCATTGAAGGATCAGTGTTTTGGCTATTGACTGTGGGATCCTCTCCAGAGCAGCAGGTGATTGTCTCATAATAATTTCCTGAGAGTAATTATGAAGTTTCTCCAGGAACCTGATCAAAGTGCATTGTTCCTCCACAGATTGCTCCCCATTGTGATAGTATTAGATCTGACTGGAGGATCAGTTTCAGAAATTGCATTCTGATTTGATGTTAAGCTCTGTGTATAAATATTACTGGATAATGCTTATCACATATTTAGATAATATTTACTCTGTAACTTCTAAAGTCTTGATTTTCCTCTAGTACAAACTGAAATCTACAGAATAACTGGAGTAGAAAAGCGAAGGGCAGAAACAAGAATCCTCATCCTAGTGAAAATAACTTCCCTCAGTAACAAGGCTAGATCCTCAGAGAAGAGACTGGTATTAGTTGTAGGTGACAGAAAAGTAGAGAAATGAATGCCCAATATGTGAGGCAGATCCTCTTCTTAAAGAAGTCTGCTGCCACCCTAGATCTCAGGTGAAGGACATCACCAGGAAACTGTCTCACCTGGTAGGGCTAAAAGATCATTACCCAGTACTACATAGTGTAACTTTACCACCTTCACTGTCAGTAATTCTTGGTTATGCCCCTTTTGCATTTCTCAGCAGTGATTGACATCTGGGGGTTGGCACCGGAGGCAGGAACAGTTGATGTGGCTGGTGCCATCTTTATCACGGCACTGGGGAACGGAGCTGCTCTTGCTGGGACTGGGAACGGGGTTGGGACCAACGGCAGAGCCAGGGCTGCTGCTCGAATCGATGAGCCGTCCTCTGGATTCCTGCAAGAAACACTATCTCCCGGCCTGCTGGGACCTCCCGGATCCAAAAAATCTTCTGGAAAAATTTCTGGATCAGGTCTCAGTGCGAGCTGTAACTTTTTTTCTTCCCTGGCAGCTTTCAAAGCACCAAGAATCATTCCCCATCTATTCAGCTCCACAACTTCCTGGACAGTCATATCTGCGCAAGCACCATTGTGAGAAAATCCCACAACTGATAGTAAAGTACTTCGTGGGGGGAAGCAATTATGCGTTCTCGTTCTAAACGAGAGAGCACCGCAGCAATTTCCTTCTCAGAAGGAGCATTCTTCCCGCAGTAAACTTTGCAAAACGAAAGCAGTACCTTAATAACTTGTTCCATGGCTGGAGTCAGGGAGTGGGGGGTTTCTTCAGGAACCAATACGGTCTTCCACGGTGAGATCCCTCAGACCACGGGCTCTGTGTTGCTGCAGCAACGTAATGCGATTCCCGCCTTCCATGAACGGATCCGCGTCGCCGTGGGTTGGGTGCCAGCCAGCACCAGAGCAGGGGGCACGACAAGTTCCTCACGTTTCCTCACACGGGGCACCAAATGTAGTGAAGACCACCACATCTGATATTCCGTTCATAACTTGTCACCCTGCCCGCAAGGACTACTTTCTGTCCCCAGCCACCTCGTCGCATTTACACATCAATATGATGAGCGGCAAAATGGCATTTATTGTTAAAAGCTACAAAACTATATAGTATATCTTATCTTTTACTAGACTGTTCCAGAAGCTCACGCAGGCCCCTGGCCAATCATATTGAATATCCCGCTCTGGCCACTCTCTTCCAAAAGGCCATACATGGAGTTGTTATACACCTTGTTATGAAAACAAAGAAGGACAGCCTCTCCTTCTTACGTCACAGGTTCAAGTAAAGTAGGTGAACCAATAGCAAGCATATGAGGAAGGGCCTTCAGTGTTACAGCCCGAGTACTCAGTAACACGCCTACTACAACAAGAAGTTATTTTGCAGCCTCAATAGTCTTGAGAAACCTGAGAAATGTAAAAATAGAATATGTTGAAATAATTGAATAAAGCATAAGCATAAAAAGAGACATAAATACTGTATGAGTACTGAAAAAAAATTCTTTGGAAAGTAATTTCGTCATGAAAATTAAGGAAAAATAATGAGACAGCACATTTAATTGTGTTTTTTAAACTTTGCAATTATCTTTGCCTTTTATTTTTGTTTCTTCTTTGAAACTTAAGACAGCACTCCTCTATGCAAATTTACTTTTTAAGGAGTGAGATAGTCATATCTGAAATATCCACTTCAGGCTATTTCTATAGTTAAAGTGAAAAGTTTGTAAAATAGGCCACTAGGACAGACTATATTATTGTTCCAGGTTCTCTGCACTGCCTAAAATGGCAATTTCTGATTTGAACACCTTTTTTTTTTTTTTTTTTCTTCCCTTTTTCAGTCTTCTGAATAGCCACTAGTTAATATAAACCCAAGGTAATACAGAAACAAACAAATAAATAAATAATGGAATTACACAAAGATTATCAGAGTGAGGGAGAAGGAAGCTTTCTGAAAGCAAATAGAAATATTTGATATATGGTGGAAAAATGTTGATGTAAGAACATGACAAATGAAGTACATAATATTTAGCTTCTTTGCCTTCTTTTCATGTGTTACTCTCTTATGCTGCCATTTATTATTAGAGTCTATATGGAACAACAATAATAAAGTCAAAAGTTTCCATAGTTCAAAAATGGACATTCAAAGCTCAAAATGTTCATCTCTTATCAGAAGGTATCAAACTCAAGAAGTTTGTCATTTGGGGGAAAAGATCTGAAGCATACTTTCACAAAAATCTTCGACAGTGTATGGATTTTTCTTCATTTATTTTCTTATAGATACTTCTAAAATTCAGCTATTCTGTAGCTATATATGACCTATCCTAAAAATGCCTAAGTTTCTGTAATCAGTAACTCAGCAGTAAAGTCTTGGAGAGGTACAAGAGCTATTTGTTTTTTTTTGGCTAGGAAAGAAAACATACTGTATTTCACATTCTAAAATGTTTTAGGTTCAGAAATATTTACTATTTGAAACTTTACATCTTTTAACACCTTAAATATTTGACAGGCAAATAGGGAAAATTTAAACTAGAAAAAAAACTAGTTTCCAGGTGCAGGGACTCTTCCATGTTCCGCTTTTTTCTAGTATATGTGCATGGGAAGATCATGGAACAGATCCTCCTGGAAGTTATGTTAAGACGTGTGAGATGAAGAGGTGATCCATGAGAGCCAACATGGCTTCACTAAGGGCAAATTGTGCCTGACCAATCTGGAGGCCTTCTAAGATGGAGTGATGACATCAATAGACAAGGAAGGGCAAGTGGAATTCTGCAAGGCTTTTGACATTGTTCCACACAAGATCCTTATCTCTAAATTGGAGATATGTGGATTTGAAGAGCGGACTATTCAGTGGATAAAGAATTGGTTGGATAGGCACAGTCAAGAGGGTGGTCAGCAACTTTATGTCCAAGTGGAGGATGATGACATGTTGTGTCCCCTAGGGGTCTATCTTGGGACTGATATTCTTCAACATTTTTATCATTGACAAAGATTATGGGATTGAGTACACCCTCAGCAAGTTTGTGGAAAATATCAAGTTGAATGGTGCAGTTGATATAACAGAAGGAAGGGATGCCATTCAACCTTGAGAAGTGGGTCCATGTCTACCTAATGAGGCTCAACAAAGGTAAGCTTAAGGTGTTGCACTTGGGTTGGGGCAATCCCAGATATGTACACAGAATGGGAGAAGAATTCATTAAGACCAGCCCTGCAGAGAAGATCTTGGGAGTCTTTGAATGAAAAGCTTGACACGAGCCAACGGCTCACAGTCCAGAAGGGCAACTATATCCTGGGCTAGGATAAAAGATGGGTGGCCAGCAGAGAGAGGGAGGTGATTGCCCTTCTCTACCCTACCCTTATAAGACCCCACCTCGAGTACTGCATCCAGGCCTAGTGCCCCCAGCACAATACAGATGCAGAGCTGTTGGAGTGAGTCCTGAGGAGGCCCACTACGATGATCAAAGGGCTTTTTTGTTTGGAGAAGAAAAGGCTCCAGGGAGACCTCACTGCATCTTTCCAGTACTTGAAGGAAGCTTATAAACAGGAAGAAGACAGACTTTTTACACAGTCTGATCATGATAGGACAACAATGAATGGTATTAAAGAGGGGAAATTTGGATTCAATAGTAGGATGAAATTCTTTACTCAGAGGGTGGTGAAACACCGGAATAGGTTGCCCAGAAAAGTTGTGCATGGCCCATCTGTGAAGGTGTTCAAGACCAGACTGGATAGGGCCCTGAGCAGCCTAATCTGGTGGTTAGCAACCCTGTCCATGTCAGAGCGGTTGGAAGAAGATGATCTTTGAGGTCCCTTCCAACCCAAGCCATTCAACAATTCTCTGATTTCATCTGGATTATAGAAAGCAGTAGAAACACATTTGTCACGGTATTATCTAAGGGTCTGCGTCCGTGACAAGGGGGACAGGCCCGAAAGAAAAAAAAACGAGAAAAGATGAAGGAAAGAAAAAAAAATTTCCGGCGAGTAGGGACCAGCCCCCGGGCGGTCCGATGGCTAAAGCGGCAGAGAAGCCGCGGAGCTGCACCCTGGGAAAAACAAAGGGAAGAGGGGAAAAAAGCAAGTGACTCGTAGGCGGATCTAACACAAAAAAACAGCGGCACCAATCTGAGGAGGAACAACTAATTTTACTAAATATATCAAAATCAGGCTAGTAGAATTATATTAGAGAGTTTACAGGCTGAAAATCTTACACAGTAAACTGCAGGAGGACCACGTGCTTTCTCTGCCGGGCAGGATGGAACAGACCCCGCGTCTCCCACGCAGCTTCACCCCCTCCCCTCCAACGCAAAGACCCCTGGGGAGTGCACCTCCTCCCCTCCCCCTCAGAGGGCCACACCAAAAAAGGTAGTTTGCAGTAACCAGGGAATTAACTCTTTAACTGCCCGTACCTTACATGATGTTATGATGTGGAATACCGACAACAAGAATCACAAAACCATAACAACATCTTACATTGACAGACCAATTATACCAGTTTTGCGGAGTCATAGACAGAAAGTACTTTCTAACCCGGAGGAACTTAATTTCTACATTAGACAAGGTGTATGAAGTGTCTATAAAAGTCTATAATGTGAAACAGAAGGAGAAAATGAATAAAGAGAAACGCATTCTTCATCTATCCCTTTAGTAACAAGTGTCGTAACTCTATTCAGACTGAAAAAGAGACTATAAAGAACTTGTTGGAACTCTTCTCCAGTTTACTCCACAGGACACTGGTTTAGTTTCTGTGCCATGCCAACCATTGGAATTATTTTCCCGAATACAGTTCTAAACAAATTTTAATAAAATCCCAGAATGAAAGTAGCTTCATTCTCCTTAAGTTTTTATCACTTTTGCCAGTGTTCATTCAGCTCTCCTGCCTAAGATTTTACCTCTGCATGGTGACTGTCAATTCTCTGGTATGGCACAGATGTTTAATTTTGTTATGTCTAGATGCAAATAAAAGGTGAGAAGCTTCATCAGTAGTCTTCCATCTTCTGTCTGGTTCTTTTCTCTTGCTAGCACATTTAAACTCAAATCCTTGCTTTTGGCCCTTGCCTAGGCAACATTGTAGGCATGTCTTAGCTTCTGTACATAATTTTTTTAAGTTCAAAAGAGTTCTCCATAAATTCTCTGCACTGTTCATGGAGATGATGAGAAGTCAACATTATCTCATAAATCTATGCTTTACTTACTGGATTTTCAAAAAATGGATAACTTTTCAATTTCTGGAAATCTAAAAAATATTAGGCCACTGGATTCATTTAAAAATTTAAACAGTATACCTGAGTGATTTCTGGTGTTTCTTCCTGTCATTGTCTCTAAACATGAAGAAAAGAACTTTAAATCGAATATTCTGTTTAGAGACATGGATCAGTTAGAGCATGCCCAGAGGAGGGTCACAAATGATTCAAGGGCTAGAACACCTCACCTGTGAGGAGAGTCTGAGAAAGCTGGGACTATTCAATCTGAAGAAGAGAAGGCTTCATGGAGACTTGATAGCTGCCTTTCAGTATCTAAAGAGGAGCTATAAGAAAGAAAGGGACAGACTGTTTGGCAGGGTCTATTATGATAGGGCAAGGGGAAGTGGTTTCAAACTTAATTAGGGTAGATTTAGACTGGATATAAGGAAGAAATTTTCTTACAATAAGGGTGGTGAGGCAGTGGAACAAGTTGCCAAGAGAGGTGGTGGATGGCATGTTCTTGTAGACATTCAAGGTCAGGCTGAATGGACTGAGCAACCTGATCTAGCTGTAGATGTCACTGTTTGTTGCAGGGGAGTTGAACTAGATGATCTTTAAAGGTCGCTTCCAACTCAGAAGATTCCATGATTCTGTGATTCTATTTTGTGACAAAGCACGCTGTATGTTGGCATATGAAAAGAGATGAAAAATTGGGAAGAAAGAATTATACATCTGTAGCTGAACTAAATTAATTTTAGAAGTATACAAGCATCTACGACTAGATACTATAGCTAGTCACCTAATGCTCAGGGAAGGAAATAGATATTGCATGAAGCTATTAATCTGACCTATTTTGGGTATCTACTTCAGAATGAGAAACATCACATCCTAGATATACTTCTTTCTCCTCCTCCCTTATAGAAGGAGTTCAGAGAGAACAGCTTAAAAATAGATATCAAAACTCAATTCAATAGTCTAAATATAGTACTAGTCTACTGAGATGCCCTGTTTTATCTTACTTGATCTTGATCAGAAAGATTTGTCTCCTGTGTGCCCTGCATAGTGTCTGCCATTCCCATGTGGAAGCCCCGATAATAGAGGACTCACCAAATATCCTTTCTTTTTAGTAATACTTTCTGCTTAGTAAGTTAATATAGCTCAAAATGGCTGATCTCCCATTATAAGCAGTGGAAGCCTAGTGCTCCATTTAGTTGTCCGGAAGTATCTGGTGCGGTATGAGATGCGTTGGGCTTCCTTCCGTCTGTCTCTTGTTAACAGGGGACAGGTGTGCCATTGATCATACATCACACTTGCCACCATCATATTTCTTGTATTCACTAGAGCACCTCAAATGTCTGTAAGTGCTTGTGTTTAAGCAGCTGCCTAGCAGCACTAATAACTAGTAAGAACTGTAACAAGTGTAGTCCCTCGGGGACCAGTACTGGACCTCAGATTGTCTAAAATCTTGATTAACAAACTGGGTAATAGGAAAAAGTGCATTCTTAGCAAGTTTTCAGATTACAATTTGGCAGGTGGAGAAGTCAATATTGCAAAGGACAGGGTTTTGTTATTTATATACACTGTTTGATCATCCTCACAGTAAAGAAATTTTTCCTAATCTCCAGTCTGAATCTCCCATGCACAACTGTGCATGTTGTCATTAATTACTAGGAAGAAGAGACAAGCACCTCCCTCTTCATTTCCCCTCCTCAGAAAGTTGTAGAGAGCTTTATTTCAGCTTTTGTATTGTATTAAATATAAGAATACTAGCTGAACATAGTTATTCTCTCTGCATAGTAGAGATGTTTAATTAATGCTAATTAGTTAATGACAGTCATTTTTATTAGAACATTGTTCCAATGTCTTTCATATCGTTATTACTTACTTGGATCCTCAAAATATTTAATTACTGCAGATGCTCAATATTAAAACTCTTTCATTGAGCAATACTTAGTGACTTTGAGGTACTTTCACTTCAAAAGACATCTCAAATTCATAAACTACCTTTAAATATACACTTTCACACTTTTTTTACTTAATTTGTTTTATATTTACAATACCTTGAAAACAT
The DNA here is from genome assembly GCF_002078875.1 of Numida meleagris. NCBI lineage: Eukaryota > Metazoa > Chordata > Aves > Galliformes > Numididae > Numida > Numida meleagris. The sequence continues at coordinate 149,948,776 of NC_034409.1, forward strand.
ATTGTTTTACGAATTTGAATTTTATGTAGCTCTGTAGATCCTCTTGATTGCATTAATCAGTTATGCAGTAGGGTGGCTTGTGAGAGAGGCTTAGGTACATTGATGTTTTCCAGTGCACAGCAAGTGAGATAGCATCTCCTTCTATGCACTAGAGTCTGGAGCTCACCATCACCTCCACATAACCTATGTGGAGAATGAATAAGTAAATAAATAAACAACAATTAAAAAAAAAAAAGAAAGAAAGAAAATGCATAAAACATGAGATACTGTGTGGAAAATGATCCTGGAAATTTGTGAGTTTAGTCTTCCTTACAAATTAATACAATATCCTTTCTTTCTTCCATCCTCACCCAATCTAAATTTTCCTGGAATGCAGGCCTGCACCCTGGAACATATAGCCATTCCATAGACTTAATGTACCAACCATATGCTAAGCTACACTTAAAGAAGTGTAGTTAGTAGATTTGAGGAGGTGATTCTTCCCCTCTACTTCACTCTCTCAAGACCTCATCTGTTTGAGAGAGTCCAGAGGAGGCCCATGAAGATGATCACAAGGCTGGAGCACCTCTCCTATGAAGACAGTCAGAGAGAGTTGGACTTACTCAGACTGAAGAAGAGAAGGCTCTGGGGAGACCTCGTGGCTTTCCAGTAGCTAAAGGAACCCTACAAGAAAGCTAGAGAGGAAATATCTATTTGGTAGTGTGGTGATAGGACAGGGAGTAGAGGCTTTAAAGTAGAAGTCAATAGCCTTAGGTTAAGTATTAGAAAGAAATTATTCACTATGAGAGTGACGAAGCAGTGGAACAAATGATGTCCCATCCTTGGAAAGTTTACAAGATTGGGTTGGATGGGGATTTGAGCAACCATGTCTGGTTGCGTCTATGGATGTGGCATAGGAGTTGGAACTGTATGATCTTTAAAGTCCCTTCCAGCCTAAATCATTCTGTGATTCTGAATTTCTGTGTACAGCCTGGCAAGAAACAGATTACAATTTAGCACTGTGCACTGTAAAGGAGAGAGAACTTAAGACTAGTCTAGTTTTCTGGATAATTTAAATGGTCCTTATTGCCCTGTATCCATCTCTGATGACAGCCAACTACAGACATCCATGTTCAAGACAACCACATCCTCTCCTGGTTAGTTTATCAGTCTCTCTTTATATTATTTTTTTTAATATATGTATAAATTTATATAAAAATAAATTTATTCAAGGATTTCTTTGAGCCACGATAGCTCTCAGCTCATTTTTTTTGTCTGATTATCTGATTACTGAGAAAATTCAATGGAAAACTTCAGCATTTTGTAAGAAAGTCTTCCTCAGATTTGTTACTTCTTATTGTCCTGAATTGTACAATGAAACATTCACTCAGATTTTGTGGTCTGGAGTCCATATGCAAGGGGGGGAAGGGAGGGGGGGGGTATTGTTCCATTTTGTGAGCAACAAATAAATAAATAAAATTCATCGTCTACAAGAAATCAACTTTTCCTTCTCTGATGCCCATAATAAAGTGCCCAAAAGGGAATTATCAAGTCTCCAGTTAATTTTTGATTAGAACTATTTCCAATTCAGGAAATATTTTCAAAAAGTTAATTATAATTTTGGACAGATTTGGCATGGGTTCAATCTTTTCCCTTATGCTTACACACATTGTCTTGCTTCATCTTTTGAGATCTTATATCTGATATTTAACATTGTTGGTTTTATTTTTCTTTATAATTCATTGTTCCCTTTAGTATTCATATTACACAGTGTGTTACTGATAAAAGGTGAGGTGTTTAGTAAATATTTTAATAACATTAATATAGACCTTAGTATTTTCCTTGACTCCTTCCATTTCATTTTATTTTTTTTAAACGTGCTGGATACTGATGCTGTACATCTTTTTTAAGCCAAATGTGTTAAACAATTCTTCACATTTATCCCCATACTTAAAATAAAACTATAGAAATATTCAATTCTGCTACATTACAGTATTTGTGAGTAAATGACAATAAAATTATTTGAATCAGATAAACTTTGGAAACTAGACATATGATTGTCCTAGTGATGGATAGAATAAAGTTTATTTTCTTCATAGGAATTGGTATGATGCTGTGTTTTGGATTTAGAAGAAAAATATTGTTGAAAACACACCAGTGTTTTAATCGTTGCTGTGCAGTGCTTACACGAAGTCAGTGACTTTTCAGTTTCTCACACTGCCCTGCCTGTGAGGAGCTGGGGGTACAGAAAAAGTTGGGAGGGGACACAGCCAGTACAGCTGACCTTGACAGGCCTAAAGGATATCTCATACCATATTGCATCATGCAGAAAAATAAAGCTGGATGGAGTTGGTGGTGGGGAGAGAGAAAGCCACTGCTTGGGGACTGCCTATGAGGGTGATGAGCAATTGCACTGTATATCACTTGTTTTGAGAATATGCATATAAAACTTATTTTTTTATATTATATATTACTATTTTTCCCCTTCATTTTACATCTTATTAATTTGTCTTTATCTCAACCTATGAGTTTTACTTTTTTTCTGATTTTCAATCCCATTTGGTGGGGAGTGAGTGAATGGCTGCGTGGTGTTTAGCTGCCTGCTGGGTTAAGCCAAAACATAAATGTGCATATATTTAATCTTTGTTTTGTGAATGCCATTCATAGAAAAGCATTCTCTAATTAAACAAAGTTTTGCTAAAATATGTAAGATATGGTAAACACTCATATCTCTTACTGTTTAAAAGTGATTAGTCATCTATAAAATTACTTTTTACTTATGAAATACGAAGTAAGATCATTTAATTCGCATCAGACCACCAAGTAAATGGTTTTCCTCTAGGATATATATGACACTCATCAAATTTCTTGGAGTTTAAAGATGATATAGATACATTTAAACTCAATTATTACAGGCTGTTTCAGCAAAACTCATATTAATTTCCACTTCAAAATGAAGGAATCTGATAAAAGTGTTTTAAAGTTTAAGGGACTTTTAAATTACATTATACTTAACCATTAATACCACAAATATTCTCACTTCCTTTGAAATACTTCTTGTAAAAAGCTGTTACACAGCTTTCAGCAATACTGAGAAAGGCAAGCCAAAATGTGCCTTGAAATCTTCTAATACAGTTTGGAATCTAAGGTAGATGTTGTAAGCTACTCAACATATTATTTCAAGGTGATGTCAATAATATCAAAATAAAATTATGACATTCTGATTTCTCTGTCTTCTGAAATATGAACACTTTTCATTTCCACTGAAGTAAACAGCACTGTTTGGGTACTGGAACTGGATCACCAGGGAAGTGACCATGACATCAAGCCAGTTAGAGTTCAGAAAGCATTTGCACAAATGGTTTAATTCTTATATAGTTGTGTATGGNCAGGAGTTGGACTTGATGATTCTTGTGGGTCACTTCCAACTCAAGATATTCTATGATTCTACAGAAAGCTATTTTTTTCCTTACTCAGCCTGCCTTTCATCTGTTCCATCTTTTATCAAGAAAGCAATATTGGAAAAATCTGCTGTGGATTGCCATGAATTTACGTGTACATGCCTTATATATATTATGTATATATGTGTGTATACCTTATATATTCAATACTCTTCAGTAGGAGCACTTGATTGGAAAACAGTTATCTTAAGCTCTCCTCAGCTGGGAGCCACTGATGTTGTGTGTCTCAAATGCAAAGTATCATGGGAGATAATTTTGTTAATCTTTAGTCTCAGATACTGGTATTACAAAGCCAAAAAAATTTTTTGAGAAGAGAAAGATCTGAACAACATTGAATCCAAAGTTATGTAATGATACCATCTAGGGTACAGCAAGAGAGTTTACTGGAGTACAGACTGGGTCACCTAAATACCACCTGTCTTTAAATCTTGATGTAGTTTTTCATTCTGATCTCAGCACTCAGAAATTAGTACTTCTCACAGACTTCTACATATAATGTGACTTAACACTGTTTCAAATACTTCTACTGGCAGTTTTGAAGAAGATTCTTGAAATATTAATCAGGTGACACAGTGATCATAATTGTTACTAAATTAAAATTTCAAAAGGAAGGTGAGTTTCTAAACAGATTTCTGCAAACAATTCGCAAAATTATTAACTTAAGTGATTTTTCCACAGTAAGTTGAATTTACTGTATTTTTAAATGGCTTAAAAAAATAGAAAATTTATCTGTAGGAACCAATTGCAACAGTGAGGGCTGGAATGGCTAACTTGATGGGCCCCTTTAAGCAATTTTTTCATTGCTTCGTTTGAAAGTACATTAGAAAGTAATGTAAGAGATAAAAAATATGTCAGATTCAATTAGATACCAGTCCTCACAACCCTTTTACATTTAAGACACTATCTGAAATTCCACCCTCTAAAAAACTGAAAATCTTTTATTGAAGTCTTCCAAGGCACACACTTTACACAAATCATCTCAGTACTCTGAGAGATAAGCTTGCATTTCTAACAAATCAGAGTTGCAGCAAGCTGTTTCACAATAATGAAAACTGCATTGGAAAAATTATTTCAGTATTTCAGTGTAAATTAATTGCCATTTCCCCATCTGAGTTTTTTCACATCAGGAGTCTAGGCAGCACAGAAATGTTCAGACTAAGAATAAAGAAAATGGCAATAACTTCAAAATACACTACTTGCAGACTTTTCAAGATTTTTGCTTGTTGTGATAAGAGAAAAAAAATGAGGAGCTGTAGTATTACAGAATGATTTGATAGCTGTCACAGACTCAGTATTCTTTTAGCAGAAACAGATTCAGACTAAAGTAAAACTTGATGTTGGACAAATTAAAAAAAAAAAAAAAAAAGGAAACCAACAAAACATCATTGAAAGATGAAAGCTAGCAGTTACGGCAGCAGGCTTTTCATTTTTCCTCCTTCTTCATTCTATAATTAATAGAATAATTGGTTTAAATAAACTGTTTTCTGAGGTGATACTCCAAGTAATAATCTTCATTCTTAAGATGATTTTGGTACAAAGACAATCATAGAATCATAGAATTTCTCAGATTGGAAAAGATCTCCAAGATCATCAAGTCCAACCCAACCTGATCAAGTCCAACCTTTTCTTGATATCCAACCTAAACCTCCCCAGCAAAACTTGAGGCTATTTCACCTTGTCCTGTCACCTGTCACCAGTGAGAGAGACCATCCCTGCTCTCTCTGCAATCACCTTTCAGGCATTCAAAGAGAGCAATAAGGTCTGCCCTCAGCCTCCTCTTCCCCACACTAAACAGCCCCAGTTCCTTTAGTCACTCCTTGTAGCGCATATTCTCCAAGCCCTTCACAAGCCTTGCTGCCCTTCTTTGGACCTCCTCCAGCACCTCCATGTCCTTTCTGTATTAAGGCGCCCAAAACTGAACACAGTACTCAAGGTGGGGCATCACCAATGCCGAGTACAGGGGCAGGATCACTTCCCTAGTCCTTCTCACCACACCATTCCTGATACAAGCCAGGATGCCATTGGCCTTCTTGGCCACCTGGGCACACTGCTGGCTCATATTCAGCCAACTGTCCATCAGTACACCAAGGTTCCTTTCCATCAGGCAGCTTTCCAGCCACTCCTCCCCAAGCCTGTAGGGTTTCCTGGGGTTGTTGTGACCAAAGTGCAGGACCCAGCACTTGGCCCTGTTGAAACTCATATGGTTTCCCTTGGCCCATCAATCCAGTCTATCCAGGTCTCTCTGTAGTGCCTTTCTACCCTCTGGCAGATCAACACTCCCTCCCAACTTGGTGTCGTCTGTAACCTTACTGAGGGTGCACTCAATCTCCTCATCAAGATCTTTGATAAAGATGTTCAATAGGAGCGGCCCCAGCACCGAGCCCTGGGGGACACCACTTGTGACTGGCCACCAACTGGATTTAACTCCATTGACCACAACTCTCTGGGCCCGGCCATCCAGCCACTGTCTCTCCCAGCAGAGCGTATGCCCATCCAAACCATAGGCAGCCAGCTTCTCCATGAGGATGCTGTGGGGGACAGTGTCAAAGGCTTTACTGAAGTCCAGGTAGTCCACATCAACAGCCTTGCCTTCATCCACTAAGCGGGTCACCTTGTCATAGAATGAAATCAGGTATGTCAAACAAGATCTACCATTCATAAACCTATGCTGACTGGGCCTGATCCCCTAGTTGGCCTTTAATTGAACCATAGTGGCTTACGAGATTATCCATTCCATAACCTTCCCTGGCACTGAGGTGAGACTGATAGGTCTGTAGCTACCAGGATCATCTTTCCAGCCCTTTTAGAAAATGGGCGTCACATTTGCTAGTCTCCAGTCAACCGGGTCATCTTCTGTTAGCCACGACTGCTGAACAATGATGGAGAGCAGCTTGGCAACCACATCCGCCAACTCTCTCAGCACTCTAGTGTGCAATTCATCTGGCTCCATGGACTTGTGAGTGTCCAGCTTTCGGAGCAGGTCCAAAACCATCTCATCATGGATTGTGCAGGGCCTATTCTGTTCCCCATCCCTATCTACCAGCGCAAGTGGCTGTGTGCCCAGGAAACAGCTAGTCTTACTATTAAAGACTGAGGTGAAGAAGGCATTAAGTACCTCAGCCTTATCCTGCTCCTTGGTCACCGTGTTGCCTTCAGCATCCAACAAGGGATGGAGATTCTCCCTAGCCCTCCTCTTACTGTTGATGTATTTATAGAAATATTTCTTCTTGTCTTTCACCTTAGTGACCAAGTTCAGTTCTAGCTGGGCTTTGGTCTTTCTAAGTTTCTCCCTGCACAGCTTCACTGCATATTTGTAATCCTCAGAAGTTGCTTGCCCCCTCTTCCAAAGACCATAAACTTTCCTTTCGTTCCTGAGTTCCAGCCAAAGGTCTCTGTTCAGCCAGACCGGTCTCCTACCCCGATGGCTCGTCTTCCATGATTTGGTCAGCTCCTGCACTTTTAAAATAACTTCCTTAAATTATTCCCAGTCTTCCTGGGCTCCCATGCCCTCCAGAACTACCTCCCAAGGGACACTGTCAAATGTGATCCAAAAGAGACCAAAGTCTGCCCTCCCGAAGTCCAAGGTGGCAGTTCTGCTGATTCCCCTCTGTGGTTCAACAAGGATTGAGAAATCTATCATTTCATAATCACTTTGCCCCAGACGGCCTCCAGCCTTTACATCCCCCACAAGACCTTCTCTGTTAACAAACAGCAGGTCCAGGATTTTGCTTGCCATTGTCAGCTCCTTCACCAACTGTGTCAGGAAGTTATCTCCCACACAATCTAGGAACCTGCGGGACTGTTCCCTTTCTGCTATATTACAGTTCCAGCAGATGAATGGGAAGTTGAAGTCCCCCATGAGAACAAGGGCTAGAGATCTCGAGACCTCACCCAACTGTCCATAAAGTATCTATTTACCTCTTCTTCCTGGTTGGGTGGCCTGTAGCAGACTCCCACAATAATGTCAGTCCTACCGGCCTTTGCTTTCATTCTGACCCATAAGCTCTCAACCCTACCATCATCATCATTAATTTCCATACATTTGCATTGTTTCTTAACATAGAAGGTTACGCCACCTCCTTTCCTGCCTTGTCTATCTCTTTTGGAAATTTGGTAGCCATCGATCACAGTACTCCAGATGTGTGAGTCATCCCATCATGTTTCCATGATGGCGACTATATCATAGTTTTCTGATCGCACAATGGCCTCCAGCTCCTCCTGTTAGTGTAAATATACTTGAGCTGGGCCACCTTTTGAGTGGGAGAAGCCCTAATACCCTCTTGACAATACTCAGGTGTTTCCATAGCCACCAAGCTCACACCAAGCCTTGTGTTCTTCCTACAAAAAGGTGTGTCATCCTTCTCCTTCACCAAGGCACAAGACCGTGGGATCTTACTAGCACATCCCCCTCCCACAAGCACTGGCATGTTACATACAGGCTCCTTTCTAGTGACCCCGGTTCCACCCCCACCCCCTTCATACCTAGTTTAAAGCTCTATCAATGAACCTTCCCAATTCCCATCATAAAACCCCTTTCCACTAGTGGGATAAGCTATTCCTATTGGTTGCCAGCAGGCCTGGTCTCATGTAAACCGAGGTCAAAAAACCCAAACCCCTGCCAGGCACACCAGTTCAGAGCCAAGTATTAATCAGTTCGTCCATTCTGTTCAGTCCCTCGTCATTCCCTGTAACTGAAGGGATAGAGGAGAACATGACTTGTGCTCCCGAACCCCTGACCAGTCACACCCCAAGGCTCTGAAGTCCTTCTTCACAGTCCTCCTGTGTAGTGGGTCTGGTCTACATATTGGGCCTTCTGCTCCCTTCAGCAGTGAGTCACCAATGACAATGACCAGTCTTTTTTTCTTTGCTGAGGAGGTTTTAATGCTAAGGGTAGTCCAACTAGACTTTGGTGACACCTCCACATGGGAAGAACCATCATCCCCATCGCTGTCCAGTTGTCCCTGCAGAGCACTGTACCTGTTCTTCAAGGGCATCTGGGAAGGTAGGGAATCACTGGGTGGGTGCACCTGCATCACCGAGCAGGGACCTTTTGCCATTGCCCACTGTGCCCCAATTCACCACCATTGTTGAAAAAACTTAAAAACAAGAAACACCTTGTCTGTAAAACTTTCTATCCTATGACATTTCTCATGCTGTCTTATAATTTTTGTAATTATACTAAGTGCACTTTTGGTTATCATTGCTTAATTACAGAATAGGTGTTAATTTTCCAGTTAGATGCAATGACTTGATTGTATCATTCACTTATTTTTGCCAAAGAACTTTCTCAAGTTTCTGTCTTAGAAATTAAAATTTGAGAAAATAACCTCGCTCTTTTTTTTTTTTTTTTTTTTTAATCTTGACTCTTCTTTATGTGAGAAACTGGGATTCGTACATCTCCGCCTGTCCTCTAATCTTGTGGATTCTACTAAGAGTTTGGTAAATATCTCATATATCTTGTTCTTAAATTACTGAATATAATGGGAGCACACAAATTAATGAACACTAGAGGTTTTCTGAAGATTGAAAAAATGCCTCAGTTGTAGAAAACTTTTCAATAAGAGACTGCAAACTCCCATCATCACCAGAAGAAGCATACGTCTGGGAAATTCAAGCTCACTAAATTTCTGTGTACACAGTCTAATTTGCTCCAAATGATAGTCATAATTTTGGTAAATTCTTATGAAAATAATTCGATTTTTTTTTTAATGTCTGCAAACCATATATTGAGTTCTGAATACTGTATTTTCAGTTTTCTATGTACCTTTTAACACCGCATATAAATGTTTATTTTAACTTTGTCATTTTCCAAACCCACAAAAAAACACTTCTTCTCACAAGTAAGCCAGTATTATATACTCACAACTGCATTTTCACCGAGTACTTATCACCTGTTCTACATAAGTATCTTAATTTTTACAAACTAATTCTCAAACACAATTCTTTGAAATAAAAATAATGATAATTAAAAAAATAAAAAATCTTACTCTTTAAACCTATAGACTGCAGAGGTTTATGCAATTCTGTTATTAAATTTGTCATTCAAATGTCAACCTCAACCTCATTTATTTTTCATAGGATCATGGAACTATAGAAAAACTTGTGGGGAAGGGACCTTATAATCATCTATTCCAACCTTTCTGCCTTGGCCCAGGACACCTTCCACTAGATCAGACTGCACAAATTCCCATCCAACCTGGCCTTGAACAGGATGGTGTATACACAGCTTCTCTGAGCAACCTGCTCCAGTACATCAGCACTCTCACACTGGAGAATTTCTTCCTAATATCTGATTTGAGCGTATATTCTTCTGGTTTAAAACCATTACCCCTTTCCTTGTCACTGCAGTCCCTGATGAAGAGTTTCTCCCCACCTTTCCTTTAGGTCCCTTTTAAGTACTGGAAGGCTATAAGGTCTCCCTGAAACCTTCTCTTTTGTAGGCTAATAACTCAGCTCTCTCAGGCTTTCTTAATAGGAGAAGTGCTCCAGCTCTCTGAATAATCATGGCTTTCCTCCAGATGTGCTCTAACAAGCCCATGTCTTTCTTCAGTTGGGGTCCCCAGAACTAAATGCAGCACTCGAGATGAGGTTTCACAAGGGCAGAGCAGAGGGGAAAAATCACTTCGTTTGACAGCTAGCTTCTCTGCAGGGCTGCTCTCTATTCACTCATTACCCAGCTTGTATTCATTTGGGATTTCCATGACCCAGGTACAAGAACTTGCACTTGGCCTCTTGAATTTCATGTTTTCACGGGCCCACCTCTCAAGCTTGTAAAGGAACCTCTGGATGGCTTCCCTTCCATCCAGTATGTTGACTGCAACATTCAGCTTGGTGTCACCCATAAATCTGTTAGGAATGTACTCAATCCCCCTGCCCATGTCACCAACAAGGATGTTAAATAATACTGGTCCGAATACAGACTCTTTAGAAGCACCATTCATCACTGGTCTCTCCATAAACACTGAGGTGCCACCTGCAACACTTTGAGTATAACCATTCAGACAATTCCTTATCCACAGAAGGGTCAATCTGTCAAATCTGTGCCTCTCTAATTTGGAGAGAAGAGTGTCATGATGGACACTGTCAAATGTCTTGCACAAGTTAAGGTAGCTGATGTCAGTTGCTCTTCCCTCATCCACCAATGCTGTAACCACACTGCAGAAGGCCACCAAATTTGTCAGGTCAGCCATGAGAGGTAACAGGCCCTGCAGATGGTTGTTCTTGAAAGCTCTGATCTCTGTGGTAAGAATGCAGTTGTTGTACTGGTGCAAGGCAGATCCAGAAGAAATCATAAAACATAATTCCAGATTAAAACTGCCAGCACTCAACCCAGTCAGAGCGTGCACTTGGAGAGATCTGTGGTGCTAGCCTGTAACCCGCTGCTTGAGTCATGCTGATTGAAATACAGTTATTTTCTTCACAGAAGCTCTTCAGTCTTTTATTCAAAATTGAAACTGTAATGATTGGATCTTTAATTTTTCAAGTTCAGTCCTTCATTGCATTGCATTTAAATGACAAGGTTTTGAAAGCAAGGGGGCTGTAAAAATGGCTTTTGTGAGAGATGCCCAGCAGCTGTCCCATGTTAGATAAGACGCAGCTCCAGCTGACTCCAAAAATGACTCAGTACCTGCCAAAATTGAGCAAATGATTGGCACTTATAATGCTTCTGTGAGACCAAATTTACAAAGGAAATGTTTGCTGTGCAGTAGCAGCTGGGAGAAATGAGTGAGAAAATGTAGAGAGAAGAGCCTTGCAGACACCAAGGTCAGTGAAGAAGGAGGAGCGGAGGTCTGGAGAAGAGAAGGCTCAGGGGTGACATTATCGTTCTCTATAATTACTTGAAGGGAGGTTGTAGTGAGCTGGGGGTTGGATGGACGTTAAGAAATACTGCCTTTCTGAAAGGTCAGGTGCTGGAATGGGCTGCCCAGGGAGGTGGTGGAGTCACTGACCCAGGAGGTGTTCAAAGAACGTTTAGACGTTGTGTTGAGGGACATGGTTTAGTGGCGTTATATTGGTGGTAGGTGGTTGGTTGGACTGGATGATCTTGTAGGTCTTTTACAACCTTGGTGATTCTATGATTCTATGATTCTATGATCCCACAATGGATCGGGTGGATGTGTCCTGAAGGAGTCCATAGCCCACGGAGAGCCCCTCCAGGAAATGACTCTGGGCTCAACAGAGAATGGAGAGCAGCCCACAGGTGAGCAAGAGATCTAGTGGGAGCTGCCACACATTGGGGACCCATGCTAGAGCAGTCCATTACTGAAAGATGGACCGCATGGTGTGGACCCACATTGGAGTAGTTGTATGATTCTATAATTCTATAATTCTATGATTCTTGAAGGACTGCTGTCTGTAGGAAACTCATTCAGGATCAGTTTGGGAAGGCCTATATCATGTGGACAGGGTTCTGAACTGGGGCAGGAGAAGAGAGTGAGGAAGAAGGAGCCTCATATGATTAAGTGTTATGGACCGACCACAACTCCCATTCTCTGTTCCCCTGTGGAGAGGAGGATATAGAAGATAGTGGATGGAGTGGTGATCTAGTTTGCTCTTAGTTGCTTACTGGTGTAGTCTGCAAGTATTAGGCAATACATTATATTAATCTCCCTATGCTGAGTGTTTTTTGCCTCTAATGGTAACTGTTGAGTGATCTCTCAGTTCTTTATCAGCCCTTGGCCCTTTATCATCTTATTTTCTCCCCTGTTCCTTTGGGGAGTGACAGAGTGGTGTCATGGAGTTGAACTGCCTATCTGTGTGTAACACACTATACTAAGTGATTCTTTTGTGGTCCAGATGTTTTAACACCACATTTAAAAGAACAGTGACAAAACCTTGATTTTATTCCATAAGGTAAAATTGAGTTACACATGTAGCAAATATTCCATGTTTCTTTTCTGAGTAAAAGCATTTCTCCTCATAACTAGAAACACAGTCATAGGAGCAGTTTGAATGGTCTTAAAAGGCCTGTAAGGTGTCATTTACCACATGTAGATTTTAAATACTGAAATTGTCTTCCTGAGGCTTTGCATATTGATTCTTCATTGCTCCTAAATCCTTACTTGCAGGAAAAATCATTGTGCCACTCAAATAAAAATGTTTCTTTTTTACATTACTATGCTAGTTTCTGAGACAGATACTTAATCCATTTTAAAAGTGCAGTAGTACATTAACTGAAAATTCAACTAAAGTCCCTGGCAAAATAAACTCAGAGAAAATCTGTATCATGGCATCAGTAGTGATTATTTTACTAATATTCAAATATAATCCTCACTAAATTACAAATTGAAAATAAATCTTTCCACAGTGCAGTTGGATGTCAGTCAGAATTGTGAGATAAATCTCCTTACATCATTTTAAAATGGAATTTAAAACAATAGGAATAATATCTGGACAATTAAACCACTGAATTCAATTTAATATCGCGCCAATTAAAGCATTTAACCTTTTGTAGTATATTATTTTCTTACTTTTATTAACATTGCTCTTTATCTTGCTCTTTCTCTCTCCGTTTAAAATTAAGTAGTCCAAGGTCCTTTCAAGCCTGATGGCCCGTGTTCTAAATGAGAACTGTAATTTTGTATCTCTAATATTTATTTTTAGAAAACAAACCTTTCCATCAGTGGTCCAGTCTTTGCTGTTACTCTTGCTCTTGCCCATGTTTCCACTGATTTAATTCTTTCCTGTGTCAGAGTTTTTCCTTAGACTGATAGTGCTTAAACTCAGCATCTTTAACATTGAATTCCACCAGTACTCACTGAGTTGTTAGGATCATCTTAAGTATCTAGTCAACAAATATTTAGTTCATTTTGCAATGAACTGTGCATGTGTATAGAGTAGACCAGAGAAATAGGCTTCTGTTGCATGAAAAAGGTGAAGTTTGGCAGAAAATAAAGCCCTTGTATACTATCTTGTCCTCAGACCAGAGGGACAGGGTATGCCTGAGCTTAGATCCTGAGTGATGCTCAATTCAACTCTGTAAGTCAAGTTATGTTCAATATATAATCCATTGTGATTACGAATTCACAAATAACACACTGTCTAATAGCTGCATTCAAATGGATTCTCACAAATGATATCCTTTAAGGAGTGTTTACAGACATTGATCAGATCCACCCTGAGCTTCCTCTTCTCTAGGTTGAACAGTTTCAGGTATCTCAGACTTTTCTCATAAGAGATATAATTCACCTTAATCATTTTTTTTTCTGGCTCTTCACAGCTCTCTTTCTTGATCTTTGACAAATCTTTCCTCATTGGCTGAAGCATTTGATTTATAGTCAGTTTCACTTCTGAAGCAGCTTTTCCAGAGATATTATGCACTGTTAACCCATATAATGTGTTTATATGCTGTACTATTTGTATATTGCTCTATTTACATATTTTCATATTCTGTTTTTATCATGTTCATTTTTCTTTAATTTCATAATCTCCTGCAGCTGTAACTTTCAACAGCCTCTAAGTTTTATGATTTGGAAGGTCAAGGATACGTTTTTCAGAGTGTGTTCCCAAAGCTGCTGTGAAAAACATCACATCAAGTTCAGAATTGCCCCTGAAGGACATTTTAAGATTTTTTTAATTTTAATTTTTATTTTTATTTTTTACTTTTTTGCAAAACCAGCACAGATGCTTGCAATTCTTTAAGTGATCTAATTCAGCATCTAGAGGGCTCAAGACTATTCAAAGCTATTCCTGAAAGGACAAAGAAGTGAGGGAATAAAAATGCAACATATGTACATACTGAATTAGTTTTTGTTCTCTGAATGGAGAACTCATTGTTTTAAGGATGACACTATTCAAATCACTCTCATTCATCATAGGGAGTTGAGTGCTAGGAAATATTTATATGCAGTCATGATAGTTCATCTCTAGCTAAATTATCTTGTCTCTACTGTCCCTGTATAGTTCCATATCTCAAATGAATAACCCAACTCCTACACTATTGGAACTACTGAAGTGAGGTGATGTCTACTGGATATGAGATTTTTCAAAACCTAATTTTTTAATGTATTTAAATTCATGGATACAATCTCAAATGAACATTTATTTCAAGTAAATACTAATATCTGTTGTAAAGTATTTCCACTGAAATTTTTGTTGCCAAATCCAGGATGTAGATTAAACCCTTGAGCTTTCTTTTCTATTTGACTCGCATATCCATGTTATGTATACACATATCTCTATGTTGTTTGTATATTTTAGTAATAAATGGTTTAATTTCCCATATTTATATATTTTAGTTAAGTGAGTTTTCTAACAAGAACTGTGATAATTAAACATATCTTTTAGCTCTGGAATTCTTTATATTTTATTATCTACTTATTCTGTACTGCTGTAGTTTTGACAGCTTTAGGTAGCTTTTTTTTTTTTTTTTTGTAACTACTCTCACTTGTAGTTCACTTGAGATTTTAAAATTAATACTTGCTCTTTTTTTCCAAGTAAGATTTTTTTTCTTCCAATTGACAGTACTCTTATCAATCATATTTAACCTGCAGTACAAATACTGCACACTATTATGCCAAAAACCTATACTACCTATATACAAAAACTTTTGTGGAAAGTTTTTTATTTGATAAATAATATACTGAAATCACTAAATTTTGAGCTTTGTGTCCAAAGGAATCTTGCACAATTTTACCACCCTGTCTAACTTGCTTATAATATCTGCTTTCACTACAGTGAATAATTTATTTATTAAGGGAAACAGGTCTGTCTCACAAGTTCAGACATATGATTTGTATTTATAATGTACAACAAATAAAAGTAAATCGGTAAGTTTGAATGCTCATTCAGCAAATTTTTAGAGTGGAGGAATCTGTACACTAAAATGCATTAATCTGCATATCTCAGTTTTGCTTTTTCTTTTTCCTTTGAATATGAAGAATTATATTACCATTTCTGAATCTCTGACATATTCTACATTCACATCATTTTCTTGCTTTTGCTCTCTCTCTTCATGTCTTAAGTTCCTGTCTTTACTTTTCCCTGATGATCTAGTGTTAGTAGTTTAGCTACAACTATGCTTTCTTTGCCATGTTCTGATTGCTGTCACATTAATATTAACTTCTCCAGCTGCTAGTTTTGTGGCCTGGAATGTCATTTTGAAAGTATTTTCTATGTTTATGTCCCAAATGATCTTGTTATTCAGAGGATGAGATATTTAAAATTCCAAATGTAATAGTTTCCTCTTTTAAATTTTAATCTCATTCAAACATTTTATGCCCTTTACTTTTTCAGAACTGCATAAATTGGCTCCAAGTGTTGTATGGACATGGTGAACATTAAGTATTTTCACAATTTCTTTAATGTTTTTACTTTTGTTTTTCTTCTTCTGTACTAAAAGATGCATTGCATCTGGCAAATATATTATACTTTTCTTATTTCTTCCCCTACTATTCCATTTTCACTATTCTTCACACAGCTTTCCACGTAGATTCTCCTTACTGCAAAAGTTCTACAGTTGGATTCATTTTGTCATTATTCAAGTCAACGCAGACTATGTAGTCTACATGCTTTTTACACAGAATTGCAGAATCATAGAATGGTTAAGGTTGAAAGAGACCTCTGATGATCCTCTGATCCAGTCTCCCAGTTCATGCAGGCCAGTTGCCCAGATCTCCATCCAGGAAGTTCTCCAAGGATCGGCAACTACTCTGAACAGCCTTTGCCAGTGCTCAGTCACCCTTATATTAATTTTTCCTGATATATACATGGAACCTCCTGTGTTCCAGTTTGTGCCCATTCTCTCTTGCCCTGTTAATTGGACACCATTGAAAATAGCCTGTTTCATCCTCCTTGCCCCCTCCGTTAGGGTATTTATAGCCACTGATGAGGTCTTCCCCTTGTGCTCTCTGAACAGTTGCATCTCTTTCAGTTCTATGTCCTGGGGGTCCTATATTGGACTCTGATAGGTCCATGTTTCTGTTGTACTGTGAACTCTCATTTTATTTACTAGCCTCAATTCCGGTTATAATTATTATATTGTATTATCTTGCATTCCAGAAATGGACACAGTACTCCCAAGTGTGACCTCTCCAGGGCTGAGTATAGGGGAAAGAACACTTTCCTATATCTGCTGATAACATTCCTCTGAATGCAGCCCAGGGTACCATTAAAGTATTTTGTGCAAGGGGCACATTACTGGCTCATATTCAACTTGCTGTCCAGCAGGACCCTTTGGTCTTTTTCTTCAGAGCTGCATTTCAGTCAGTCAGCCCCCAGCCATCACTGGGAGTGCAACACCTCACAATTCCCCTAATTCAGTTGTTTTGGTTTCCTGCTCAACCATTTCTAAAGGCTCTCAGGATCCCTCAAAAACAACAGCAAAACGTTCTGGCATATCAGCCACTCCAAATCTTCCCCATTATCCAGATCAGTGACAGAGATGGTAAACAGGATAAGACACAGAACTGAGGAAAAGAGGTAAAAGGAAAACACTGGATTAATACTTGATAAAGATAGCCACCTAGCAAGTATGGATGAGAAAAAGAAAAAGGAATTAAATGTCCTTTCTGCTTCTGTTTTTAATATTAATGATAGAGCTTGGGGTGCCCAGTCCTCAAAGTTGGAGGACCATGAGGGAGTGAGTGACTTTCCGCTTGTGATCACTGAAATGGTAAGAGACCTGTTGTACCACCTGAATCTTCATAAGCCCTAGAGGACCAATGGGATTAATTCCAGAGTGAACAGATGTTATAACTGGACTGCTCTCAAAAATTTACCAAAGGGTTTAGGAGTCTGGGGAGATTCCTGCTGACTGGAAGCTAGCCAATGTTATAATAATATCCAAGAAGAGCATGAGAGAAGACTCAGTATGATACTGACCTGATAGTCTTACCTTAGAACCTGGAAAAGTTATGGCGATTATGGTGCTACTGATGATTGCTACTGAAAGGAATTTAAGGATTAAAGGTATTTTAGTGAATATGATGGGAAAGTTCTGTTTTAATGATCTGATATCCTTCTATGATAAGCTCACAATGGTGGATGAAGAGAAAGCAATGGATTTTAGTAAGAAGACAGTCCTTAATGGCATTCTTCTGGACAAATTATCCAACTCTGAGATGAATGAGTTCACACTACCCTGAGTGAAGAACAGACTCAATTATAGAGCTCAGAGTACTGTAGTGAATCTGGCTGGCGGCCAATCACTTAAGTGGTGTTTAGTGGTGTTCCTATCCTAAGGCTTATTTCTAAAGTCAGTTCTATTCAATATTTCTATCAACGATTTGGATTTTGGAGCTGAATTCATCCTTAATAATTTTATTGACGATACTGCACTGGCAAATGGTGTTTACTCACTGGAGTGACTAGAGCCCTTGCAGATGGGTTTATCTAGATTGGAGCATGATAAAGTGCATGAGAATAGCAAAAAAATAATTGCACCAGGGAAGATTCACATTAGACATTAGGAAACAATTGTTTACTGTGAGTGTGGTTAAATACTGGAACACATTTCCTAGTGAGGTGGTTGATGCCCCATGTCTTTCTGTGTTTCAGGAACATCTGGATAATGCCCTAAATAACATACATTATCTTTTCTTTAGCTCTGAAGTGGTGAGGCAACAGGACCTTCACACCTGAACTATTCTATTATATTCTATTTGATTCAATTCAATTAATTTTATTGAATCCTACTTACTGGGCTCCAATTAGGGAATTTGTTCTACTGGTCATCACTCTCTGGTCCTAGACATATAGCCAGTTTTCAGTAGAAATCACTCTTTTTGATGTATTTATTACTAGATTTATTCTTAAAGACAGGACTCAGGACAGTCACATAGCATCTTAAGATATCTACACCTTGAGCTTCTGCAATCTCAGTGGTTTATATCAATTTGAGAATTCATGAAAATTAATAGATGAGTTCTAGGATGCAATCAACATGAAATAATAAAAGCAATAAAATGAAAAATGAATACAAAGATATATATTATATTGCTACCATGATAATTTTATTTAAATTTATGTCATGTTTTATGTGTTTTTTGTTATCAGTATTGCACATCATAACATCATGCAGAGCACTGGGAGTTAAAGAGTTAATGCTCCAGTTCTGTGGATTGTCAATAGTTTCGGGTATACCTGTCTCAGAAGAGAAAATCTACATACCCCTGAGGACTGATCACTGTTCTATTTCTGTTTTCCTTTCAGAGGGAGAAGTAAAATTCTTCATGTGATGAGACATGCCCTTTTTCCTTTCTGCTCATCTCTGCAGTGTGTGTGCTCCCTAGCCATCTCACCTTCAGCATTAGAGTAAGGCCTTTGGTTTCTGGACACTCCCTCTCTCTCATTTCATTTTATTTATTAGCCTCAATTCCAATTATAATGTATTATATTGTATATATAATGTATATTGTATTATATTGTGTATCTTGCATTCTGCTATCATATTTAATAAATTAGCATTCCTCCTCAGATCATTGCCACTGTTTTGTTTCTAGGCACATCTCCCTACCTTTTCCCCTTTTCCTCCCTCCTCCTTTCCCAAGGCACGGGTCTGTGTGTCCCCCCGGCCCATTAGTCATGGAACTGGGCCGAACCAGCCCATAAACTGTTGACAATTATAAAAAAAATAAAAATCTGGATTGATAATGATTTCATGTGTTTTAAGTGGCTTCATCTTTGTAGTGCTGAATGACTTCCATTTGTAGTTCTTCAAACCTGACTTTCACTGACTCTGTAACTCTTCAACTAAGTATTTGTGTAGTGTTTTTTCCAAAACCTTCATAGCAGCATTTTTTTCCATTGTTTTATCATTCTGTAGTTCTCATGCTGTTTCTCTCTTGACTTTGACATGCAAGACCTGATACTGTAGTTACGATAGATACTCATATGAGAATTGTGATTAAAGTAATCAGTGTTAGATTCATGTCTTCCCCCTATCCCCACCCCTCTTTATTTTAACAAAGTGAAAAGGATTTCTGTTCTCAAACCAGAGACGTCATTGATATAACAGTATGGGAAGGTACATTCACTGTAATAATACTGGCCAAGTATAGTATATAACAATGTAATTTTGCAACAATTTTGAAGTGCTTAAAACTTTATTTATTTATCTTCTTAATGGTAGTATACATTTCATTGATGTCTGTAGGATTCCTAATTAATAGATATTCTGACTTTCCAAAAATGAAAAAGGAAATGAATTTTCTTATAGAATAAATTAAATAGATTGTGACAATCTCTGTGCTTTATGGACATGTTCCAACATGTTAGTTAAAGCTGTGCTTAAGTGCTTTGCTGGATCAGGTCCTAGTAACCTGTGAGGAGACTTTGAAGTGTTTTCCGTAATGGCTAATAGGTTTGCCCCTTAGCCATTTTGATGTTGTTTGCTGAATTAGATGTATTAGAGAAGAAAAAATCAGAAGATACAAAAATTATTGTGCATTTTTGCTCTGAATATCATAACAAAGGAATGTTTTTAGTTTATACAGAACAGAAAAAAATAAAACAAAAACCACAGAATTCAGACTAATCATCATAATCATTCAGAATTTTCAGAAATATTTTAAGCTTAGTAATTGCTAGATGCCTCAAAAATATAGTGACATGATAATTTAAGGAAACATAGTACCTTGCAGCTTTGGCATTATATAAAAATCCAAAACAGTGTAAAAATGCATATCATATACAGTGTTCCTCAAAACATCTACAGCTAGATCTCCATGTTACTAAATCAAAAAAAGATTAAATTCCCTTCTCAAAATTCACCTAATATCTCTGTAGCCATATACATGAGTTTCATATATATTTTCCAGTTAAATTTGAAAGAAAGAAAGGGA